>NC_091282.1:560967264-561273601 GCF_032444005.1 Ranitomeya imitator | reverse complement strand
CCCGGCCTTAAGCCTAGCCCGCACTTGTGCCCCGGCCTTAAGCCTAGCCCGCACTTGTGCCCCGGCCTTAAGCCTAGCCCGCACTTGTGCCCCGGCCTTAAGCCTAGCCCGCACTTGTGCCCCGGCCTTAAGCCTAGCCCGCACTTGTGCCCCGGCCTTAAGCCTAGCCCGCACTTGTGCCCCGGCCTTAAGCCTAGCCCGCACTTGTGCCCCGGCCTTAAGCCTAGCCCGCACTTGTGCCCCGGCCTTAAGCCTAGCCCGCACTTGTGCCCCGGCCTTAAGCCTAGCCCGCACTTGTGCCCCGGCCTTAAGCCTAGCCCGCACTTGTGCCCCGGCCTTAAGCCTAGCCCGCACTTGTGCCCCGGCCTTAAGCCTAGCCCGCACTTGTGCCCCGGCCTTAAGCCTAGCCCGCACTTGTGCCCCGGCCTTAAGCCTAGCCCGCACTTGTGCCCCGGCCTTAAGCCTAGCCCGCACTTGTGCCCCGGCCTTAAGCCTAGCCCGCACTTGTGCCCCGGCCTTAAGCCTAGCCCGCACTTGTGCCCCGGCCTTAAGCCTAGCCCGCACTTGTGCCCCGGCCTTAAGCCTAGCCCGCACTTGTTCCCCGGCCTTAAGCCTAGCCCGCACTTGTGCCCCGGCCTTAAGCCTAGCCCGCACTTGTGCCCCGGCCTTAAGCCTAGCCCGCACTTGTGCCCCGGCCTTAAGCCTAGCCCGCACTTGTGCCCCTGCCTTATGCCTAGCCCGCACTTGTGCCCCTGCCTTATGCCTAGCCCGCACTTGTGCCCTTGCCTTAAGCCTAGCCAGCACTTGTGCCCCTGCCTTATGCCTAGCCAGCACTTGTGCCCCTGCCTTATGCCTAGCCAGCACTTGTGCCCCTGCCTTATGCCTTGCCAGCACGTGTGCCCCTGCCTTATGCCTTGCCAGCACGTGTGCCCCTGCCTTATGCCTTGCCAGCACGTGTGCCCCTGCCTTATGCCTTGCCAGCACGTGTGCCCCTGCCTTATGCCTAGCCCGCACTTGTGCCCCTGCCTTATGCCTAGCCCGCACTTGTGCCCCTGCCTTATGCCTAGCCCGCACTTGTGCCCTTGCCTTATGCCTAGCCAGCACCTGTGCCCCTGCCTTATGCCTAGCCAGCACCTGTGCCCCTGCCTTATGCCTAGCCAGCACCTGTGCCCCTGCCTTATGCCTAGCCAGCACCTGTGCCCCTGCCTTATGCCTAGCCAGCACCTGTGCCCCTGCCTTATGCCTAGCCAGCACTTGTGCCCCTGCCTTATGCCTTGCCAGCACGTGTGCCCCTGCCTTATGCCTTGCCAGCACGTGTGCCCCTGCCTTATGCCTTGCCAGCACGTGTGCCCCTGCCTTATGCCTTGCCAGCACTTGTGCCCCTGCCTTATGCCTAGCAAGCACTTGTGCCCCTGCCTTATGCCTAGCCAGCACTTGTGCCCCTGCCTTATGCCTAGCCAGCACTTGTGCCCCTGCCTTATGCCTAGCCAGCACTTGTGCCCCTGCCTTATGCCTAGCCAGCACTTGTGCCCCTGCCTTATGCCTAGCCAGCACTTGTGCCCCTGCCTTATGCCTAGCCAGCACTTGTGCCCCTGCCTTATGCCTAGCCAGCACTTGTGCCCCTGCCTTATGCCTAGCCAGCACTTGTGCCCCTGCCTTATGCCTAGCCAGCACTTGTGCCCCTGCCTTATGCCTTGCCAGCACTTGTGCCCCTGCCTTATGCCTAGCAAGCACTTGTGCCCCTGCCTTATGCCTAGCAAGCACTTGTGCCCCTGCCTTATGCCTAGCAAGCACTTGTGCCCCTGCCTTATGCCTAGCAAGCACTTGTGCCCCTGCCTTATGCCTAGCCCGCACTTGTGCCCCGGCCTTAAGCCTAGCCCGCACTTGTGCCCCGGCCTTAAGCCTAGCCCGCACTTGTGCCCCGGCCTTAAGCCTAGCCCGCACTTGTGCCCCGGCCTTAAGCCTAGCCCGCACTTGTGCCCCGGCCTTAAGCCTAGCCCGCACTTGTGCCCCGGCCTTAAGCCTAGCCCGCACTTGTGCCCCGGCCTTAAGCCTAGCCCGCACTTGTGCCCCGGCCTTAAGCCTAGCCCGCACTTGTGCCCCGGCCTTAAGCCTAGCCCGCACTTGTGCCCCGGCCTTAAGCCTAGCCCGCACTTGTGCCCCGGCCTTAAGCCTAGCCCGCACTTGTGCCCCGGCCTTAAGCCTAGCCCGCACTTGTGCCCCGGCCTTAAGCCTAGCCCGCACTTGTGCCCCGGCCTTAAGCCTAGCCCGCACTTGTGCCCCGGCCTTAAGCCTAGCCCGCACTTGTGCCCCGGCCTTATGCCTAGCCAGCACTTGTGCCCCTGCCTTATGCCTAGCCAGCACTTGTGCCCTTGCCTTATGCCTAGCCAGCACTTGTGCCCCTGCCTTATGCCTAGCCAGCACTTGTGCCCCTGCCTTATGCCTAGCCAGCACTTGTGCCCCTGCCATATGCCTAGCCAGCACTTGTGCCCCTGCCTTATGCCTAGCCAGCACTTGTGCCCCTGCCTTATGCCTAGCCAGCACTTGTGCCCCTGCCTTATGCCGAGCCAGCACTTGTGCCCCTGCCTTATGCCGAGCCAGCACTTGTGCCCCTGCCTTATGCCGAGCCAGCACTTGTGCCCCTGCCTTATGCCTTGCCAGCACTTGTGCCCCTGCCTTATGCCTAGCCAGCACTTGTGCCCCTGCCTTATGCCTAGCCAGCACTTGTGCCCCTGCCTTATGCCTAGCCAGCACTTGTGCCCCTGCCTTATGCCTAGCCAGCACTTGTGCCCCTGCCTTATGCCTAGCCAGCACTTGTGCCCCTGCCTTATGCCTAGCCAGCACTTGTGCCGCTGCCTTATGCCTAGCCAGCACTTGTGCCGCTGCCTTATGCCTAGCCAGCACTTGTGCCCCTGCCTTATGCCTAGCCAGCACTTGTGCCCCTGCCTTATGCCTAGCCAGCACTTGTGCCCCTGCCTTATGCCTAGCCAGCACTTGTGCCCCTGCCTTATGCCTAGCCCGCACTTGTGCCCCTGCCTTATGCCTAGCCCGCACTTGTGCCCCTGCCTTATGCCTAGCCCGCACTTGTGCCCCTGCCTTATGCCTAGCCCGCACTTGTGCCCCGGCCTTAAGCCTAGCCCGCACTTGTGCCCCTGCCTTATGCCTAGCCCGCACTTGTGCCCCTGCCTTATGCCTAGCCCGCACTTGTGCCCCGGCCTTAAGCCTAGCCCGCACTTGTGCCCCTGCCTTATGCCTAGCCCGCACTTGTGCCCCTGCCTTATGCCTAGCCCGCACTTGTGCCCCTGCCTTATGCCTAGCCCGCACTTGTGCCCCTGCCTTATGCCTAGCCCGCACTTGTGCCCCTGCCTTATGCCTAGCCCGCACTTGTGCCCCTGCCTTATGCCTAGCCCGCACTTGTGCCCCTGCCTTATGCCTAGCCCGCACTTGTGCCCTTGCCTTATGCCTAGCCAGCACCTGTGCCCCTGCCTTATGCCTAGCCAGCACCTGTGCCCCTGCCTTATGCCTAGCCAGCACCTGTGCCCCTGCCTTATGCCTAGCCAGCACCTGTGCCCCTGCCTTATGCCTAGCCAGCACCTGTGCCCCTGCCTTATGCCTAGCCAGCACTTGTGCCCCTGCCTTATGCCTTGCCAGCACGTGTGCCCCTGCCTTATGCCTTGCCAGCACGTGTGCCCCTGCCTTATGCCTTGCCAGCACGTGTGCCCCTGCCTTATGCCTTGCCAGCACGTGTGCCCCTGCCTTATGCCTTGCCAGCACGTGTGCCCCTGCCTTATGCCTAGCCCGCACTTGTGCCCCTGCCTTATGCCTAGCCCGCACTTGTGCCCCTGCCTTATGCCTAGCCCGCACTTGTGCCCCTGCCTTATGCCTAGCCAGCACCTGTGCCCCTGCCTTATGCCTAGCCAGCACCTGTGCCCCTGCCTTATGCCTAGCCAGCACCTGTGCCCCTGCCTTATGCCTAGCCAGCACCTGTGCCCCTGCCTTATGCCTAGCCAGCACCTGTGCCCCTGCCTTATGCCTAGCCAGCACTTGTGCCCCTGCCTTATGCCTTGCCAGCACGTGTGCCCCTGCCTTATGCCTTGCCAGCACGTGTGCCCCTGCCTTATGCCTTGCCAGCACGTGTGCCCCTGCCTTATGCCTTGCCAGCACTTGTGCCCCTGCCTTATGCCTAGCAAGCACTTGTGCCCCTGCCTTATGCCTAGCCAGCACTTGTGCCCCTGCCTTATGCCTAGCCAGCACTTGTGCCCCTGCCTTATGCCTAGCCAGCACTTGTGCCCCTGCCTTATGCCTAGCCAGCACTTGTGCCCCTGCCTTATGCCTAGCCAGCACTTGTGCCCCTGCCTTATGCCTAGCCAGCACTTGTGCCCCTGCCTTATGCCTAGCCAGCACTTGTGCCCCTGCCTTATGCCTAGCCAGCACTTGTGCCCCTGCCTTATGCCTTGCCAGCACTTGTGCCCCTGCCTTATGCCTAGCAAGCACTTGTGCCCCTGCCTTATGCCTAGCAAGCACTTGTGCCCCTGCCTTATGCCTAGCCCGCACTTGTGCCCCGGCATTAAGCCTAGCCCGCACTTGTGCCCCGGCCTTAAGCCTAGCCCGCACTTGTGCCCCGGCCTTAAGCCTAGCCCGCACTTGTGCCCCGGCCTTAAGCCTAGCCCGCACTTGTGCCCCGGCCTTAAGCCTAGCCCGCACTTGTGCCCCGGCCTTAAGCCTAGCCCGCACTTGTGCCCCGGCCTTAAGCCTAGCCCGCACTTGTGCCCCGGCCTTAAGCCTAGCCCGCACTTGTGCCCCGGCCTTAAGCCTAGCCCGCACTTGTGCCCCGGCCTTAAGCCTAGCCCGCACTTGTGCCCCGGCCTTAAGCCTAGCCCGCACTTGTGCCCCGGCCTTAAGCGTAGCCCGCACTTGTGCCCCGGCCTTAAGCCTAGCCCGCACTTGTGCCCCGGCCTTAAGCCTAGCCCGCACTTGTGCCCCGGCCTTAAGCCTAGCCCGCACTTGTGCCCCGGCCTTATGCCTAGCCAGCACTTGTGCCCCTGCCTTATGCCTAGCCAGCACTTGTGCCCCTGCCTTATGCCTAGCCAGCACTTGTGCCCCTGCCTTATGCCTAGCCAGCACTTGTGCCCCTGCCTTATGCCTAGCCAGCACTTGTGCCCCTGCCATATGCCTAGCCAGCACTTGTGCCCCTGCCTTATGCCTAGCCAGCACTTGTGCCCCTGCCTTATGCCTAGCCAGCACTTGTGCCCCTGCCTTATGCCGAGCCAGCACTTGTGCCCCTGCCTTATGCCGAGCCAGCACTTGTGCCCCTGCCTTATGCCGAGCCAGCACTTGTGCCCCTGCCTTATGCCGAGCCAGCACTTGTGCCCCTGCCTTATGCCTAGCCAGCACTTGTGCCCCTGCCTTATGCCTAGCCAGCACTTGTGCCCCTGCCTTATGCCTAGCCAGCACTTGTGCCCCTGCCTTATGCCTAGCCAGCACTTGTGCCCCTGCCTTATGCCTAGCCAGCACTTGTGCCCCTGCCTTATGCCTAGCCAGCACTTGTGCCCCTGCCTTATGCCTAGCCAGCACTTGTGCCGCTGCCTTATGCCTAGCCAGCACTTGTGCCGCTGCCTTATGCCTAGCCAGCACTTGTGCCCCTGCCTTATGCCTAGCCAGCACTTGTGCCCCTGCCTTATGCCTAGCCAGCACTTGTGCCCCTGCCTTATGCCTAGCCAGCACTTGTGCCCCTGCCTTATGCCTAGCCCGCACTTGTGCCCCTGCCTTATGCCTAGCCCGCACTTGTGCCCCTGCCTTATGCCTAGCCAGCACTTGTGCCCCGGCCTTATGCCTAGCCCGCACTTGTGCCCCTGCCTTATGCCTAGCCAGCACTTGTGCCCCTGCCTTATGCCTAGCCAGCACTTGTGCCCCGGCCTTATGCCTAGCCAGCACTTGTGCCCCGGCCTTATGCCTAGCCAGCACTTGTGCCCCGGCCTTATGCCTAGCCAGCACTTGTGCCCCGGCCTTATGCCTAGCCAGCACTTGTGCCCCGGCCTTATGCCTAGCCAGCACTTGTGCCCCGGCCTTATGCCTAGCCAGCACTTGTGCCCCGGCCTTATGCCGAGCCAGCACTTGTGCCCCGGCATTATGCCTAGCCAGCACTTGTGCCCCTGCCTTATTCCTAGCCAGCACTTGTGCCCCTGCCCTATGCCTAGCCTGCACTTGTGCCCCTGCCCTATGCCTAGCCTGCACTTGTGCCCCTGCCCTATGCCTAGCCTGCACTTGTGCCCCTGCCCTATGCCTAGCCAGCACTTGTGCCCCTGCCCTATGCCTAGCCAGCACTTGTGCCCCTGCCCTATGCCTAGCCAGCACTTGTGCCCCTGCCTTATGCCTAGCCAGCACTTGTGCCCCTGCCTTATGCCTAGCCAGCACTTGTGCCCCTGCCTTATGCCTAGCCAGCACTTGTGCCCCTGCCTTATGCCTAGCCAGCACTTGTGCCCCTGCCTTATGCCTAGCCAGCACTTGTGCCCCTGCCTTATGCCTAGCCAGCACTTGTGCCCCTGCCTTATGCCTAGCCAGCACTTGTGCCCCTGCCTTATGCCTAGCCAGCACTTGTGCCCCTGCCTTATGCCTAGCCAGCACTTGTGCCCCGGCCTTATGCCTAGCCCGCACTTGTGCCCCGGCCTTATGCCTAGCCCGCACTTGTGCCCCGGCCTTATGCCTAGCCCGCACTTGTGCCCCGGCCTTAAGCCTAGCCCGCACTTGTGCCCCGGCGTTAAGCCTAGCCCGCACTTGTGCCCCGGCCTTAAGCCTAGCCCGCACTTGTGCCCCGGCCTTAAGCCTAGCCCGCACTTGTGCCCCGGCCTTAAGCCTAGCCCGCACTTGTGCCCCGGCCTTAAGCCTAGCCCGCACTTGTGCCCCGGCCTTAAGCCTAGCCCGCACTTGTGCCCCGGCCTTAAGCCTAGCCCGCACTTGTGCCCCGGCCTTAAGCCTAGCCCGCACTTGTGCCCCGGCCTTAAGCCTAGCCCGCACTTGTGCCCCGGCCTTAAGCCTAGCCCGCACTTGTGCCCCGGCCTTAAGCCTAGCCCGCACTTGTGCCCCGGCCTTAAGCCTAGCCCGCACTTGTGCCCCGGCCTTAAGCCTAGCCCGCACTTGTGCCCCGGCCTTAAGCCTAGCCCGCACTTGTGCCCCGGCCTTAAGCCTAGCCCGCACTTGTGCCCCGGCCTTAAGCCTAGCCCGCACTTGTGCCCCGGCCTTAAGCCTAGCCCGCACTTGTGCCCCGGCCTTAAGCCTAGCCCGCACTTGTGCCCCGGCCTTAAGCCTAGCCCGCACTTGTGCCCCGGCCTTAAGCCTAGCCCGCACTTGTGCCCCGGCCTTAAGCCTAGCCCGCACTTGTGCCCCGGCCTTAAGCCTAGCCCGCACTTGTGCCCCGGCCTTAAGCCTAGCCAGCACTTGTGCCCCTGCCTTATGCCTAGCCAGCACTTGTGCCCCTGCCTTATGCCTAGCCAGCACTTGTGCCCCTGCCTTATGCCTAGCCAGCACTTGTGCCCCTTGCATTATTGTTTTTTTGTCTTTAGCTTCATGTTGGTTATGCACACAGGGCAAGCTTTACGCTCTTCGCTCTTGTCCCGTCTGAATGCACATGCACGACTGTAATTGGGGAAGAAGGCATTACCCATTTACGGAGGACAGACAAGATGTGCCTGGTCGCTTGGAGCATGGGGGTTATGGAGTGGCTCCGCACTGTACAACAAAGTACAGAGTAGAGGGGTGAAAGCTAGCTCTTCACCCCTAAGGGTGCATATCCCTTTATGCAAAGAGTTAGCCGTATGCCTTATGTGTAGCCATCACTTGTGCCCCTGCCTTATGCCTAGCCTGCACTTGTGCCCCTGCCTTATGCCTAGCCTGCACTTGTGCCCCTGCCTTATGCCTAGCCAGCACTTGTGCCCCTGCCTTATGCCTAGCCTGCACTTGTGCCCCTGCCTTATGCCTAGCCTGCACTTGTGCCCCTGCCTTATGCCTAGCCAGCACTTGTGCCCCTGCCTTATGCCTAGCCAGCACTTGTGCCCCTGCCTTATGCCTAGCCAGCACTTGTGCCCCTGCCTTATGCCTAGCCAGCACTTGTGCCCCTGCCTTATGCCTAGCCAGCACTTGTGCCCCTGCCTTATGCCTAGCCAGCACTTGTGCCCCTGCCTTATGCCTAGCCAGCACTTGTGCCCCTGCCTTATGCCTAGCCAGCACTTGTGCCCCTGCCTTATGCCTAGCCAGCACTTGTGCCCCTGCCTTATGCCTAGCCAGCACTTGTGCCCCTGCCTTATGCCTAGCCAGCACTTGTGCTCCTGCCTTATGCCTAGCCAGCACTTGTGCCCCTGCCTCATGCCTAGCCAGCACTTGTGTCCCTGCCTTATGCCTAGCCAGCACTTCTGCCCCTGCCTTATGCCTAGCCAGCACTTGTGCCCCTGCCTTATGCCTAGCCAGCACTTGTGCCCCTGCCTTATGCCTAGCCAGCACTTGTGCCCCTGCCTTATGCCTAGCCTGCACTTGTGCCCCTGCCTTATGCCTAGCCAGCACTTGTGCCCCTGCCTTATGCCTAGCCAGCACTTGTGCCCCTGCCTTATGCCTAGCCTGCACTTGTGCCCCTGCCTTATGCCTAGCCAGCACTTGTGCCCCTGCCTTATGCCTAGCCAGCACTTGTGCCCCTGCCTTATGCCTAGCCAGCACTTGTGCCCCTGCCTTATGCCTAGCCAGCACTTGTGCCCCTGCCTTATGCCTAGCCAGCACTTGTGCCCCTGCCTTATTCCTAGCCAGCACTTGTGCCCCTGCCTTATGCCTAGCCAGCACTTGTGCCCCGGCCTTATGCCTAGCCAGCACTTGTGCCCCGGCCTTATGCCTAGCCAGCACTTGTGCCCCGGCCTTATGCCTAGCCAGCACTTGTGCCCCGGCCTTATGCCTAGCCAGCACTTGTGCCCCGGCCTTATGCCGAGCCAGCACTTGTGCCCCGGCATTATGCCTAGCCAGCACTTGTGCCCCTGCCTTAAGCCTAGCCAGCACTTGTGCCCCTGCCCTATGCCTAGCCTGCACTTGTGCCCCTGCCCTATGCCTAGCCTGCACTTGTGCCCCTGCCCTATGCCTAGCCTGCACTTGTGCCCCTGCCCTATGCCTAGCCAGCACTTGTGCCCCTGCCTTATGCCTAGCCAGCACTTGTGCCCCTGCCTTATGCCTAGCCAGCACTTGTGCCCCTGCCTTATGCCTAGCCAGCACTTGTGCCCCTGCCTTATGCCTAGCCAGCACTTGTGCCCCTGCCTTATGCCTAGCCAGCACTTGTGCCCCTGCCTTATGCCTAGCCAGCACTTGTGCCCCTGCCTTATGCCTAGCCAGCACTTGTGCCCCTGCCTTATGCCTAGCCAGCACTTGTGCCCCTGCCTTATGCCTAGCCAGCACTTGTGCCCCTGCCTTATGCCTAGCCAGCACTTGTGCCCCGGCCTTATGCCTAGCCCGCACTTGTGCCCCTGCCTTATGCCTAGCCCGCACTTGTGCCCCGGCCTTAAGCCTAGCCCGCACTTGTGCCCCGGCGTTAAGCCTAGCCCGCACTTGTGCCCCGGCGTTAAGCCTAGCCCGCACTTGTGCCCCGGCGTTAAGCCTAGCCCGCACTTGTGCCCCGGCCTTAAGCCTAGCCCGCACTTGTGCCCCGGCCTTAAGCCTAGCCCGCACTTGTGCCCCGGCCTTAAGCCTAGCCCGCACTTGTGCCCCGGCCTTAAGCCTAGCCCGCACTTGTGCCCCGGCCTTAAGCCTAGCCCGCACTTGTGCCCCGGCCTTAAGCCTAGCCCGCACTTGTGCCCCGGCCTTAAGCCTAGCCCGCACTTGTGCCCCGGCCTTAAGCCTAGCCCGCACTTGTGCCCCGGCCTTAAGCCTAGCCCGCACTTGTGCCCCGGCCTTAAGCCTAGCCCGCAATTGTGCCCCGGCCTTAAGCCTAGCCCGCACTTGTGCCCCGGCCTTAAGCCTAGCCCGCACTTGTGCCCCGGCCTTAAGCCTAGCCCGCACTTGTGCCCCGGCCTTAAGCCTAGCCCGCACTTGTGCCCCGGCCTTAAGCCTAGCCCGCACTTGTGCCCCGGCCTTAAGCCTAGCCCGCACTTGTGCCCCGGCCTTAAGCCTAGCCCGCACTTGTGCCCCGGCCTTAAGCCTAGCCCGCACTTGTGCCCCGGCCTTAAGCCTAGCCCGCACTTGTGCCCCGGCCTTAAGCCTAGCCCGCACTTGTGCCCCGGCCTTAAGCCTAGCCCGCACTTGTGCCCCGGCCTTAAGCCTAGCCCGCACTTGTGCCCCGGCCTTAAGCCTAGCCAGCACTTGTGCCCCTGCCTTATGCCTAGCCAGCACTTGTGCCCCTGCCTTATGCCTAGCCAGCACTTGTGCCCCTGCCTTATGCCTAGCCAGCACTTGTGCCCCTTGCATTATTGTTTTTTTGTCTTTAGCTTCATGTTGGTTATGCACACAGGGCAGGCTTTACGCTCTTCGCTCTTGTCCCGTCTGAATGCACATGCACGACTGTAATTGGGGACGAAGGCATTACCCATTTACGGAGGACAGACAAGATGTGCCTGGTCGCTTGGAGCATGGGGGTTATGGAGTGGCTCCGCACTGTACAACAAAGTACAGAGTAGAGGGGTGAAAGCTAGCTCTTCACCCCTAAGGGTGCCTATCCCTTTATGCAAAGAGTGCAAAGAGTTAGCCGTATGCCTTGTGTAGCCATCACTTGTGCCCCTGCCTTAAGCCTAGCCTGCATAGGTGCCCCTGCCTTATGCCTAGCTTGCACTTGTGCCTTTGCCTTATGCTTAGTTTGTGCTTGTGCCCCTGCCTAAAGCCTAGCCAGCACTTGTGCCCCTGCCTAAAGCCTAGCCAGCACTTGTGCCCCTGCCTAAAGCCTAGCCAGCACTTGTGCCCCTGCCTTATGCCTAGCCAGCACTTGTGCCCCTGCCTTATGCCTAGCCAGCACTTGTGCCCCTGCCTTATGCCTAGCCAGCACTTGTGCCCCTGCCTTATGCCTAGCCAGCACTTGTGGCCCTGCCTTATGCCTAGCCAGCACTTGTGGCCCTGCCTTATGCCTAGCCAGCACTTGTGCCCCTGCCTTATGCCTAGCCAGCACTTGTGCCCATGCCTTATGCCTAGCCAGCACTTGTGCCCCTGCCTTATGCCTAGCCAGCACTTGTGCCCCTGCCTTAAGCCTAGCCCGCACTTGTGCCCCGGCCTTAAGCCTAGCCCGCACTTGTGCCCCGGCCTTAAGCCTAGCCCGCACTTGTGCCCCGGCCTTAAGCCTAGCCCGCACTTGTGCCCCGGCCTTAAGCCTAGCCCGCACTTGTGCCCCGGCCTTAAGCCTAGCCCGCACTTGTGCCCCGGCCTTAAGCCTAGCCCGCACTTGTGCCCCGGCCTTAAGCCTAGCCCGCACTTGTGCCCCGGCCTTAAGCCTAGCCCGCACTTGTGCCCCGGCCTTAAGTCTAGCCCGCACTTGTGCCCCGGCCTTAAGCCTAGCCCGCACTTGTGCCCCGGCCTTAAGCCTAGCCCGCACTTGTGCCCCGGCCTTAAGCCTAGCCCGCACTTGTGCCCCGGCCTTAAGCCTAGCCCGCACTTGTGCCCCGGCCTTAAGCCTAGCCCGCACTTGTGCCCCGGCCTTAAGCCTAGCCCGCACTTGTGCCCCGGCCTTAAGCCTAGCCCGCACTTGTGCCCCGGCCTTAAGCCTAGCCCGCACTTGTGCCCCGGCCTTAAGCCTAGCCCGCACTTGTGCCCCGGCCTTAAGCCTAGCCCGCACTTGTGCCCCGGCCTTAAGCCTAGCCCGCACTTGTGCCCCGGCCTTAAGCCTAGCCCGCACTTGTGCCCCGGCCTTAAGCCTAGCCCGCACTTGTGCCCCGGCCTTAAGCCTAGCCCGCACTTGTGCCCCGGCCTTAAGCCTAGCCCGCACTTGTGCCCCGGCCTTAAGCCTAGCCCGCACTTGTGCCCCGGCCTTAAGCCTAGCCCGCACTTGTGCCCAGGCCTTAAGCCTAGCCCGCACTTGTGCCCCGGCCTTAAGCCTAGCCCGCACTTGTGCCCCGGCCTTAAGCCTAGCCCGCACTTGTGCCCCGGCCTTAAGCCTAGCCCGCACTTGTGCCCCGGCCTTAAGCCTAGCCCGCACTTGTGCCCCGGCCTTAAGCCTAGCCCGCACTTGTGCCCCGGCCTTAAGCCTAGCCAGCACTTGTGCCCCTGCCTTATGCCTAGCCCGCACTTGTGCCCCGGCCTTAAGCCTAGCCCGCACTTGTGCCCCGGCCTTAAGCCTAGCCCGCACTTGTGCCCCGGCCTTAAGTCTAGCCCGCACTTGTGCCCCGGCCTTAAGCCTAGCCCGCACTTGTGCCCCTGCCTTATGCCTAGCCCGCACTTGTGCCCCTGCCTTATGCCTAGCCTGCACTTGTGCCCTTGCCTTATGCCTAGCCTGCACTTGTGCCCTTGCCTTATGCCTAGCCAGCACCTGTGCCCCTGCCTTATGCCTAGCCAGCACTTGTGCCCCTGCCTTATGCCTAGCCAGCACTTGTGCCCCTGCCTTATGCCTAGCCAGCACTTGTGCCCCTGCCTTATGCCTAGCCAGCACTTGTCCCCTGCCTTATGCCTAGCCCGCACTTGTGCCCCGGCCTTAAGCCTAGCCCGCACTTGTGCCCCTGCCTTATGCCTAGCCTGCACTTGTGCCCCTGCCTTATGCCTAGCCTGCACTTGTGCCCCTGCCTTATGCCTAGCCAGCACTTGTGCCCCTGCCTTATGCCTAGCCTGCACTTGTGCCCCTGCCTTATGCCTAGCCTGCACTTGTGCCCCTGCCTTATGCCTAGCCAGCACTTGTGCCCCTGCCTTATGCCTAGCCAGCACTTGTGCCCCTGCCTTATGCCTAGCCAGCACTTGTGCCCCTGCCTTATGCCTAGCCAGCACTTGTGCCCCTGCCTTATGCCTAGCCAGCACTTGTGCCCCTGCCTTATGCCTAGCCAGCACTTGTGCCCCTGCCTTATGCCTAGCCAGCACTTGTGCCCCTGCCTTATGCCTAGCCAGCACTTGTGCCCCTGCCTTATGCCTAGCCAGCACTTGTGCCCCTGCCTTATGCCTAGCCAGCACTTGTGCCCCTGCCTTATGCCTAGCCAGCACTTGTGCTCCTGCCTTATGCCTAGCCAGCACTTGTGCCCCTGCCTCATGCCTAGCCAGCACTTGTGTCCCTGCCTTATGCCTAGCCAGCACTTCTGCCCCTGCCTTATGCCTAGCCAGCACTTGTGCCCCTGCCTTATGCCTAGCCAGCACTTGTGCCCCTGCCTTATGCCTAGCCAGCACTTGTGCCCCTGCCTTATGCCTAGCCTGCACTTGTGCCCCTGCCTTATGCCTAGCCAGCACTTGTGCCCCTGCCTTATGCCTAGCCAGCACTTGTGCCCCTGCCTTATGCCTAGCCTGCACTTGTGCCCCTGCCTTATGCCTAGCCAGCACTTGTGCCCCTGCCTTATGCCTAGCCAGCACTTGTGCCCCTGCCTTATGCCTAGCCAGCACTTGTGCCCCTGCCTTATGCCTAGCCAGCACTTGTGCCCCTGCCTTATGCCTAGCCAGCACTTGTGCCCCTGCCTTATTCCTAGCCAGCACTTGTGCCCCTGCCTTATGCCTAGCCAGCACTTGTGCCCCGGCCTTATGCCTAGCCAGCACTTGTGCCCCGGCCTTATGCCTAGCCAGCACTTGTGCCCCGGCCTTATGCCTAGCCAGCACTTGTGCCCCGGCCTTATGCCTAGCCAGCACTTGTGCCCCGGCCTTATGCCGAGCCAGCACTTGTGCCCCGGCATTATGCCTAGCCAGCACTTGTGCCCCTGCCTTAAGCCTAGCCAGCACTTGTGCCCCTGCCCTATGCCTAGCCTGCACTTGTGCCCCTGCCCTATGCCTAGCCTGCACTTGTGCCCCTGCCCTATGCCTAGCCTGCACTTGTGCCCCTGCCCTATGCCTAGCCAGCACTTGTGCCCCTGCCTTATGCCTAGCCAGCACTTGTGCCCCTGCCTTATGCCTAGCCAGCACTTGTGCCCCTGCCTTATGCCTAGCCAGCACTTGTGCCCCTGCCTTATGCCTAGCCAGCACTTGTGCCCCTGCCTTATGCCTAGCCAGCACTTGTGCCCCTGCCTTATGCCTAGCCAGCACTTGTGCCCCTGCCTTATGCCTAGCCAGCACTTGTGCCCCTGCCTTATGCCTAGCCAGCACTTGTGCCCCTGCCTTATGCCTAGCCAGCACTTGTGCCCCTGCCTTATGCCTAGCCAGCACTTGTGCCCCGGCCTTATGCCTAGCCCGCACTTGTGCCCCTGCCTTATGCCTAGCCCGCACTTGTGCCCCGGCCTTAAGCCTAGCCCGCACTTGTGCCCCGGCGTTAAGCCTAGCCCGCACTTGTGCCCCGGCGTTAAGCCTAGCCCGCACTTGTGCCCCGGCGTTAAGCCTAGCCCGCACTTGTGCCCCGGCCTTAAGCCTAGCCCGCACTTGTGCCCCGGCCTTAAGCCTAGCCCGCACTTGTGCCCCGGCCTTAAGCCTAGCCCGCACTTGTGCCCCGGCCTTAAGCCTAGCCCGCACTTGTGCCCCGGCCTTAAGCCTAGCCCGCACTTGTGCCCCGGCCTTAAGCCTAGCCCGCACTTGTGCCCCGGCCTTAAGCCTAGCCCGCACTTGTGCCCCGGCCTTAAGCCTAGCCCGCACTTGTGCCCCGGCCTTAAGCCTAGCCCGCACTTGTGCCCCGGCCTTAAGCCTAGCCCGCAATTGTGCCCCGGCCTTAAGCCTAGCCCGCACTTGTGCCCCGGCCTTAAGCCTAGCCCGCACTTGTGCCCCGGCCTTAAGCCTAGCCCGCACTTGTGCCCCGGCCTTAAGCCTAGCCCGCACTTGTGCCCCGGCCTTAAGCCTAGCCCGCACTTGTGCCCCGGCCTTAAGCCTAGCCCGCACTTGTGCCCCGGCCTTAAGCCTAGCCCGCACTTGTGCCCCGGCCTTAAGCCTAGCCCGCACTTGTGCCCCGGCCTTAAGTCTAGCCCGCACTTGTGCCCCGGCCTTAAGCCTAGCCCGCACTTGTGCCCCGGCCTTAAGCCTAGCCCGCACTTGTGCCCCGGCCTTAAGCCTAGCCCGCACTTGTGCCCCGGCCTTAAGCCTAGCCCGCACTTGTGCCCCGGCCTTAAGCCTAGCCCGCACTTGTGCCCCGGCCTTAAGCCTAGCCCGCACTTGTGCCCCGGCCTTAAGCCTAGCCCGCACTTGTGCCCCGGCCTTAAGCCTAGCCCGCACTTGTGCCCCGGCCTTAAGCCTAGCCCGCACTTGTGCCCCGGCCTTAAGCCTAGCCCGCACTTGTGCCCCGGCCTTAAGCCTAGCCCGCACTTGTGCCCCGGCCTTAAGCCTAGCCCGCACTTGTGCCCCGGCCTTAAGCCTAGCCCGCACTTGTGCCCCGGCCTTAAGCCTAGCCCGCACTTGTGCCCCGGCCTTAAGCCTAGCCCGCACTTGTGCCCCGGCCTTAAGCCTAGCCCGCACTTGTGCCCCGGCCTTAAGCCTAGCCCGCACTTGTGCCCAGGCCTTAAGCCTAGCCCGCACTTGTGCCCCGGCCTTAAGCCTAGCCCGCACTTGTGCCCCGGCCTTAAGCCTAGCCCGCACTTGTGCCCCGGCCTTAAGCCTAGCCCGCACTTGTGCCCCGGCCTTAAGCCTAGCCCGCACTTGTGCCCCGGCCTTAAGCCTAGCCCGCACTTGTGCCCCGGCCTTAAGCCTAGCCAGCACTTGTGCCCCTGCCTTATGCCTAGCCCGCACTTGTGCCCCGGCCTTAAGCCTAGCCCGCACTTGTGCCCCGGCCTTAAGCCTAGCCCGCACTTGTGCCCCGGCCTTAAGTCTAGCCCGCACTTGTGCCCCGGCCTTAAGCCTAGCCCGCACTTGTGCCCCTGCCTTATGCCTAGCCCGCACTTGTGCCCCTGCCTTATGCCTAGCCTGCACTTGTGCCCTTGCCTTATGCCTAGCCTGCACTTGTGCCCTTGCCTTATGCCTAGCCAGCACCTGTGCCCCTGCCTTATGCCTAGCCAGCACTTGTGCCCCTGCCTTATGCCTAGCCAGCACTTGTGCCCCTGCCTTATGCCTAGCCAGCACTTGTGCCCCTGCCTTATGCCTAGCCAGCACTTGTCCCCTGCCTTATGCCTAGCCCGCACTTGTGCCCCGGCCTTAAGCCTAGCCCGCACTTGTGCCCCTGCCTTATGCCTAGCCTGCACTTGTGCCCCTGCCTTATGCCTAGCCTGCACTTGTGCCCCTGCCTTATGCCTAGCCAGCACTTGTGCCCCTGCCTTATGCCTAGCCTGCACTTGTGCCCCTGCCTTATGCCTAGCCTGCACTTGTGCCCCTGCCTTATGCCTAGCCAGCACTTGTGCCCCTGCCTTATGCCTAGCCAGCACTTGTGCCCCTGCCTTATGCCTAGCCAGCACTTGTGCCCCTGCCTTATGCCTAGCCAGCACTTGTGCCCCTGCCTTATGCCTAGCCAGCACTTGTGCCCCTGCCTTATGCCTAGCCAGCACTTGTGCCCCTGCCTTATGCCTAGCCAGCACTTGTGCCCCTGCCTTATGCCTAGCCAGCACTTGTGCCCCTGCCTTATGCCTAGCCAGCACTTGTGCCCCTGCCTTATGCCTAGCCAGCACTTGTGCCCCTGCCTTATGCCTAGCCAGCACTTGTGCTCCTGCCTTATGCCTAGCCAGCACTTGTGCCCCTGCCTCATGCCTAGCCAGCACTTGTGTCCCTGCCTTATGCCTAGCCAGCACTTCTGCCCCTGCCTTATGCCTAGCCAGCACTTGTGCCCCTGCCTTATGCCTAGCCAGCACTTGTGCCCCTGCCTTATGCCTAGCCAGCACTTGTGCCCCTGCCTTATGCCTAGCCTGCACTTGTGCCCCTGCCTTATGCCTAGCCAGCACTTGTGCCCCTGCCTTATGCCTAGCCAGCACTTGTGCCCCTGCCTTATGCCTAGCCTGCACTTGTGCCCCTGCCTTATGCCTAGCCAGCACTTGTGCCCCTGCCTTATGCCTAGCCAGCACTTGTGCCCCTGCCTTATGCCTAGCCAGCACTTGTGCCCCTGCCTTATGCCTAGCCAGCACTTGTGCCCCTGCCTTATGCCTAGCCAGCACTTGTGCCCCTGCCTTATTCCTAGCCAGCACTTGTGCCCCTGCCTTATGCCTAGCCAGCACTTGTGCCCCGGCCTTATGCCTAGCCAGCACTTGTGCCCCGGCCTTATGCCTAGCCAGCACTTGTGCCCCGGCCTTATGCCTAGCCAGCACTTGTGCCCCGGCCTTATGCCTAGCCAGCACTTGTGCCCCGGCCTTATGCCGAGCCAGCACTTGTGCCCCGGCATTATGCCTAGCCAGCACTTGTGCCCCTGCCTTAAGCCTAGCCAGCACTTGTGCCCCTGCCCTATGCCTAGCCTGCACTTGTGCCCCTGCCCTATGCCTAGCCTGCACTTGTGCCCCTGCCCTATGCCTAGCCTGCACTTGTGCCCCTGCCCTATGCCTAGCCAGCACTTGTGCCCCTGCCTTATGCCTAGCCAGCACTTGTGCCCCTGCCTTATGCCTAGCCAGCACTTGTGCCCCTGCCTTATGCCTAGCCAGCACTTGTGCCCCTGCCTTATGCCTAGCCAGCACTTGTGCCCCTGCCTTATGCCTAGCCAGCACTTGTGCCCCTGCCTTATGCCTAGCCAGCACTTGTGCCCCTGCCTTATGCCTAGCCAGCACTTGTGCCCCTGCCTTATGCCTAGCCAGCACTTGTGCCCCTGCCTTATGCCTAGCCAGCACTTGTGCCCCTGCCTTATGCCTAGCCAGCACTTGTGCCCCGGCCTTATGCCTAGCCCGCACTTGTGCCCCTGCCTTATGCCTAGCCCGCACTTGTGCCCCGGCCTTAAGCCTAGCCCGCACTTGTGCCCCGGCGTTAAGCCTAGCCCGCACTTGTGCCCCGGCGTTAAGCCTAGCCCGCACTTGTGCCCCGGCGTTAAGCCTAGCCCGCACTTGTGCCCCGGCCTTAAGCCTAGCCCGCACTTGTGCCCCGGCCTTAAGCCTAGCCCGCACTTGTGCCCCGGCCTTAAGCCTAGCCCGCACTTGTGCCCCGGCCTTAAGCCTAGCCCGCACTTGTGCCCCGGCCTTAAGCCTAGCCCGCACTTGTGCCCCGGCCTTAAGCCTAGCCCGCACTTGTGCCCCGGCCTTAAGCCTAGCCCGCACTTGTGCCCCGGCCTTAAGCCTAGCCCGCACTTGTGCCCCGGCCTTAAGCCTAGCCCGCACTTGTGCCCCGGCCTTAAGCCTAGCCCGCAATTGTGCCCCGGCCTTAAGCCTAGCCCGCACTTGTGCCCCGGCCTTAAGCCTAGCCCGCACTTGTGCCCCGGCCTTAAGCCTAGCCCGCACTTGTGCCCCGGCCTTAAGCCTAGCCCGCACTTGTGCCCCGGCCTTAAGCCTAGCCCGCACTTGTGCCCCGGCCTTAAGCCTAGCCCGCACTTGTGCCCCGGCCTTAAGCCTAGCCCGCACTTGTGCCCCGGCCTTAAGCCTAGCCCGCACTTGTGCCCCGGCCTTAAGTCTAGCCCGCACTTGTGCCCCGGCCTTAAGCCTAGCCCGCACTTGTGCCCCGGCCTTAAGCCTAGCCCGCACTTGTGCCCCGGCCTTAAGCCTAGCCCGCACTTGTGCCCCGGCCTTAAGCCTAGCCCGCACTTGTGCCCCGGCCTTAAGCCTAGCCCGCACTTGTGCCCCGGCCTTAAGCCTAGCCCGCACTTGTGCCCCGGCCTTAAGCCTAGCCCGCACTTGTGCCCCGGCCTTAAGCCTAGCCCGCACTTGTGCCCCGGCCTTAAGCCTAGCCCGCACTTGTGCCCCGGCCTTAAGCCTAGCCCGCACTTGTGCCCCGGCCTTAAGCCTAGCCCGCACTTGTGCCCCGGCCTTAAGCCTAGCCCGCACTTGTGCCCCGGCCTTAAGCCTAGCCCGCACTTGTGCCCCGGCCTTAAGCCTAGCCCGCACTTGTGCCCCGGCCTTAAGCCTAGCCCGCACTTGTGCCCCGGCCTTAAGCCTAGCCCGCACTTGTGCCCCGGCCTTAAGCCTAGCCCGCACTTGTGCCCAGGCCTTAAGCCTAGCCCGCACTTGTGCCCCGGCCTTAAGCCTAGCCCGCACTTGTGCCCCGGCCTTAAGCCTAGCCCGCACTTGTGCCCCGGCCTTAAGCCTAGCCCGCACTTGTGCCCCGGCCTTAAGCCTAGCCCGCACTTGTGCCCCGGCCTTAAGCCTAGCCCGCACTTGTGCCCCGGCCTTAAGCCTAGCCAGCACTTGTGCCCCTGCCTTATGCCTAGCCCGCACTTGTGCCCCGGCCTTAAGCCTAGCCCGCACTTGTGCCCCGGCCTTAAGCCTAGCCCGCACTTGTGCCCCGGCCTTAAGTCTAGCCCGCACTTGTGCCCCGGCCTTAAGCCTAGCCCGCACTTGTGCCCCTGCCTTATGCCTAGCCCGCACTTGTGCCCCTGCCTTATGCCTAGCCTGCACTTGTGCCCTTGCCTTATGCCTAGCCTGCACTTGTGCCCTTGCCTTATGCCTAGCCAGCACCTGTGCCCCTGCCTTATGCCTAGCCAGCACTTGTGCCCCTGCCTTATGCCTAGCCAGCACTTGTGCCCCTGCCTTATGCCTAGCCAGCACTTGTGCCCCTGCCTTATGCCTAGCCAGCACTTGTCCCCTGCCTTATGCCTAGCCCGCACTTGTGCCCCGGCCTTAAGCCTAGCCCGCACTTGTGCCCCTGCCTTATGCCTAGCCTGCACTTGTGCCCCTGCCTTATGCCTAGCCTGCACTTGTGCCCCTGCCTTATGCCTAGCCAGCACTTGTGCCCCTGCCTTATGCCTAGCCTGCACTTGTGCCCCTGCCTTATGCCTAGCCTGCACTTGTGCCCCTGCCTTATGCCTAGCCAGCACTTGTGCCCCTGCCTTATGCCTAGCCAGCACTTGTGCCCCTGCCTTATGCCTAGCCAGCACTTGTGCCCCTGCCTTATGCCTAGCCAGCACTTGTGCCCCTGCCTTATGCCTAGCCAGCACTTGTGCCCCTGCCTTATGCCTAGCCAGCACTTGTGCCCCTGCCTTATGCCTAGCCAGCACTTGTGCCCCTGCCTTATGCCTAGCCAGCACTTGTGCCCCTGCCTTATGCCTAGCCAGCACTTGTGCCCCTGCCTTATGCCTAGCCAGCACTTGTGCCCCTGCCTTATGCCTAGCCAGCACTTGTGCTCCTGCCTTATGCCTAGCCAGCACTTGTGCCCCTGCCTCATGCCTAGCCAGCACTTGTGTCCCTGCCTTATGCCTAGCCAGCACTTCTGCCCCTGCCTTATGCCTAGCCAGCACTTGTGCCCCTGCCTTATGCCTAGCCAGCACTTGTGCCCCTGCCTTATGCCTAGCCAGCACTTGTGCCCCTGCCTTATGCCTAGCCTGCACTTGTGCCCCTGCCTTATGCCTAGCCAGCACTTGTGCCCCTGCCTTATGCCTAGCCAGCACTTGTGCCCCTGCCTTATGCCTAGCCTGCACTTGTGCCCCTGCCTTATGCCTAGCCAGCACTTGTGCCCCTGCCTTATGCCTAGCCAGCACTTGTGCCCCTGCCTTATGCCTAGCCAGCACTTGTGCCCCTGCCTTATGCCTAGCCAGCACTTGTGCCCCTGCCTTATGCCTAGCCAGCACTTGTGCCCCTGCCTTATTCCTAGCCAGCACTTGTGCCCCTGCCTTATGCCTAGCCAGCACTTGTGCCCCGGCCTTATGCCTAGCCAGCACTTGTGCCCCGGCCTTATGCCTAGCCAGCACTTGTGCCCCGGCCTTATGCCTAGCCAGCACTTGTGCCCCGGCCTTATGCCTAGCCAGCACTTGTGCCCCGGCCTTATGCCGAGCCAGCACTTGTGCCCCGGCATTATGCCTAGCCAGCACTTGTGCCCCTGCCTTAAGCCTAGCCAGCACTTGTGCCCCTGCCCTATGCCTAGCCTGCACTTGTGCCCCTGCCCTATGCCTAGCCTGCACTTGTGCCCCTGCCCTATGCCTAGCCTGCACTTGTGCCCCTGCCCTATGCCTAGCCAGCACTTGTGCCCCTGCCTTATGCCTAGCCAGCACTTGTGCCCCTGCCTTATGCCTAGCCAGCACTTGTGCCCCTGCCTTATGCCTAGCCAGCACTTGTGCCCCTGCCTTATGCCTAGCCAGCACTTGTGCCCCTGCCTTATGCCTAGCCAGCACTTGTGCCCCTGCCTTATGCCTAGCCAGCACTTGTGCCCCTGCCTTATGCCTAGCCAGCACTTGTGCCCCTGCCTTATGCCTAGCCAGCACTTGTGCCCCTGCCTTATGCCTAGCCAGCACTTGTGCCCCTGCCTTATGCCTAGCCAGCACTTGTGCCCCGGCCTTATGCCTAGCCCGCACTTGTGCCCCTGCCTTATGCCTAGCCCGCACTTGTGCCCCGGCCTTAAGCCTAGCCCGCACTTGTGCCCCGGCGTTAAGCCTAGCCCGCACTTGTGCCCCGGCGTTAAGCCTAGCCCGCACTTGTGCCCCGGCGTTAAGCCTAGCCCGCACTTGTGCCCCGGCCTTAAGCCTAGCCCGCACTTGTGCCCCGGCCTTAAGCCTAGCCCGCACTTGTGCCCCGGCCTTAAGCCTAGCCCGCACTTGTGCCCCGGCCTTAAGCCTAGCCCGCACTTGTGCCCCGGCCTTAAGCCTAGCCCGCACTTGTGCCCCGGCCTTAAGCCTAGCCCGCACTTGTGCCCCGGCCTTAAGCCTAGCCCGCACTTGTGCCCCGGCCTTAAGCCTAGCCCGCACTTGTGCCCCGGCCTTAAGCCTAGCCCGCACTTGTGCCCCGGCCTTAAGCCTAGCCCGCACTTGTGCCCCGGCCTTAAGCCTAGCCCGCACTTGTGCCCCGGCCTTAAGCCTAGCCCGCACTTGTGCCCCGGCCTTAAGCCTAGCCCGCACTTGTGCCCCGGCCTTAAGCCTAGCCCGCACTTGTGCCCCGGCCTTAAGCCTAGCCCGCACTTGTGCCCCGGCCTTAAGCCTAGCCCGCACTTGTGCCCAGGCCTTAAGCCTAGCCCGCACTTGTGCCCCGGCCTTAAGCCTAGCCCGCACTTGTGCCCCGGCCTTAAGCCTAGCCCGCACTTGTGCCCCGGCCTTAAGCCTAGCCCGCACTTGTGCCCCGGCCTTAAGCCTAGCCCGCACTTGTGCCCCGGCCTTAAGCCTAGCCCGCACTTGTGCCCCGGCCTTAAGCCTAGCCAGCACTTGTGCCCCTGCCTTATGCCTAGCCCGCACTTGTGCCCCGGCCTTAAGCCTAGCCCGCACTTGTGCCCCGGCCTTAAGCCTAGCCCGCACTTGTGCCCCGGCCTTAAGTCTAGCCCGCACTTGTGCCCCGGCCTTAAGCCTAGCCCGCACTTGTGCCCCTGCCTTATGCCTAGCCCGCACTTGTGCCCCTGCCTTATGCCTAGCCTGCACTTGTGCCCTTGCCTTATGCCTAGCCTGCACTTGTGCCCTTGCCTTATGCCTAGCCAGCACCTGTGCCCCTGCCTTATGCCTAGCCAGCACTTGTGCCCCTGCCTTATGCCTAGCCAGCACTTGTGCCCCTGCCTTATGCCTAGCCAGCACTTGTGCCCCTGCCTTATGCCTAGCCAGCACTTGTCCCCTGCCTTATGCCTAGCCCGCACTTGTGCCCCTGCCTTATGCCTAGCCAGCACTTGTGCCCCGGCCTTAAGCCTAGCCCGCAATTGTGCCCCGGCCTTAAGCCTAGCCCGCACTTGTGCCCCGGCCTTAAGCCTAGCCCGCACTTGTGCCCCGGCCTTAAGCCTAGCCCGCACTTGTGCCCCGGCCTTAAGCCTAGCCCGCACTTGTGCCCCGGCCTTAAGCCTAGCCCGCACTTGTGCCCCGGCCTTAAGCCTAGCCCGCACTTGTGCCCCGGCCTTAAGCCTAGCCCGCACTTGTGCCCCGGCCTTAAGCCTAGCCCGCACTTGTGCCCCGGCCTTAAGCCTAGCCCGCACTTGTGCCCCGGCCTTAAGCCTAGCCCGCACTTGTGCCCCGGCCTTAAGCCTAGCCCGCACTTGTGCCCCGGCCTTAAGCCTAGCCAGCACTTGTGCCCCTGCCTTATGCCTAGCCAGCACTTGTGCCCCTGCCTTATGCCTAGCCAGCACTTGTGCCCCTGCCTTATGCCTAGCCAGCACTTGTGCCCCTTGCATTATTGTTTTTTTGTCTTTAGCTTCATGTTGGTTATGCACACAGGGCAGGCTTTACGCTCTTCGCTCTTGTCCCGTCTGAATGCACATGCACGACTGTAATTGGGGACGAAGGCATTACCCATTTACGGAGGACAGACAAGATGTGCCTGGTCGCTTGGAGCATGGGGGTTATGGAGTGGCTCCGCACTGTACAACAAAGTACAGAGTAGAGGGGTGAAAGCTAGCTCTTCACCCCTAAGGGTGCCTATCCCTTTATGCAAAGAGTGCAAAGAGTTAGCCGTATGCCTTGTGTAGCCATCACTTGTGCCCCTGCCTTAAGCCTAGCCTGCATAGGTGCCCCTGCCTTATGCCTAGCTTGCACTTGTGCCTTTGCCTTATGCTTAGTTTGTGCTTGTGCCCCTGCCTAAAGCCTAGCCAGCACTTGTGCCCCTGCCTAAAGCCTAGCCAGCACTTGTGCCCCTGCCTAAAGCCTAGCCAGCACTTGTGCCCCTGCCTTATGCCTAGCCAGCACTTGTGCCCCTGCCTTATGCCTAGCCAGCACTTGTGCCCCTGCCTTATGCCTAGCCAGCACTTGTGCCCCTGCCTTATGCCTAGCCAGCACTTGTGGCCCTGCCTTATGCCTAGCCAGCACTTGTGGCCCTGCCTTATGCCTAGCCAGCACTTGTGCCCCTGCCTTATGCCTAGCCAGCACTTGTGCCCATGCCTTATGCCTAGCCAGCACTTGTGCCCCTGCCTTATGCCTAGCCAGCACTTGTGCCCCTGCCTTAAGCCTAGCCCGCACTTGTGCCCCGGCCTTAAGCCTAGCCCGCACTTGTGCCCCGGCCTTAAGCCTAGCCCGCACTTGTGCCCCGGCCTTAAGCCTAGCCCGCACTTGTGCCCCGGCCTTAAGCCTAGCCCGCACTTGTGCCCCGGCCTTAAGCCTAGCCCGCACTTGTGCCCCGGCCTTAAGCCTAGCCCGCACTTGTGCCCCGGCCTTAAGCCTAGCCCGCACTTGTGCCCCGGCCTTAAGCCTAGCCCGCACTTGTGCCCCGGCCTTAAGTCTAGCCCGCACTTGTGCCCCGGCCTTAAGCCTAGCCCGCACTTGTGCCCCGGCCTTAAGCCTAGCCCGCACTTGTGCCCCGGCCTTAAGCCTAGCCCGCACTTGTGCCCCGGCCTTAAGCCTAGCCCGCACTTGTGCCCCGGCCTTAAGCCTAGCCCGCACTTGTGCCCCGGCCTTAAGCCTAGCCCGCACTTGTGCCCCGGCCTTAAGCCTAGCCCGCACTTGTGCCCCGGCCTTAAGCCTAGCCCGCACTTGTGCCCCGGCCTTAAGCCTAGCCCGCACTTGTGCCCCGGCCTTAAGCCTAGCCCGCACTTGTGCCCCGGCCTTAAGCCTAGCCCGCACTTGTGCCCCGGCCTTAAGCCTAGCCCGCACTTGTGCCCCGGCCTTAAGCCTAGCCCGCACTTGTGCCCCGGCCTTAAGCCTAGCCCGCACTTGTGCCCCGGCCTTAAGCCTAGCCCGCACTTGTGCCCCGGCCTTAAGCCTAGCCCGCACTTGTGCCCCGGCCTTAAGCCTAGCCCGCACTTGTGCCCAGGCCTTAAGCCTAGCCCGCACTTGTGCCCCGGCCTTAAGCCTAGCCCGCACTTGTGCCCCGGCCTTAAGCCTAGCCCGCACTTGTGCCCCGGCCTTAAGCCTAGCCCGCACTTGTGCCCCGGCCTTAAGCCTAGCCCGCACTTGTGCCCCGGCCTTAAGCCTAGCCCGCACTTGTGCCCCGGCCTTAAGCCTAGCCAGCACTTGTGCCCCTGCCTTATGCCTAGCCCGCACTTGTGCCCCGGCCTTAAGCCTAGCCCGCACTTGTGCCCCGGCCTTAAGCCTAGCCCGCACTTGTGCCCCGGCCTTAAGTCTAGCCCGCACTTGTGCCCCGGCCTTAAGCCTAGCCCGCACTTGTGCCCCTGCCTTATGCCTAGCCCGCACTTGTGCCCCTGCCTTATGCCTAGCCTGCACTTGTGCCCTTGCCTTATGCCTAGCCTGCACTTGTGCCCTTGCCTTATGCCTAGCCAGCACCTGTGCCCCTGCCTTATGCCTAGCCAGCACTTGTGCCCCTGCCTTATGCCTAGCCAGCACTTGTGCCCCTGCCTTATGCCTAGCCAGCACTTGTGCCCCTGCCTTATGCCTAGCCAGCACTTGTCCCCTGCCTTATGCCTAGCCCGCACTTGTGCCCCTGCCTTATGCCTAGCCAGCACTTGTGCCCCTGCCTTATGCCTAGCCTTATGCCTAGCCAGCACTTGTGCCCCTGCCTTATGCCTAGCCAGCACTTGTGCCCCTGCCTTATGCCTAGCCCGCACTTGTGCCCCTGCCTTATGCCTAGCCCGCACTTGTGCCCCGGCCTTAAGCCTAGCCCGCACTTGTGCCCCGGCCTTAAGCCTAGCCCGCACTTGTGCCCAGGCCTTAAGCCTAGCCCGCACTTGTTCCCACGGCCTTAAGCCTAGCCAGCACTTGTGCCCCTGCCTGATGCCTAGCCAGCACTTGTGCCCCTGCCTTATGCCTAGCCAGCACTTGTGCCCCTGCCTTATGCCTAGCCAGCACTTGTGCCTCTGCCTTATGCTTAGTTTGTACTTGTGCCCCTGCCTTATGCCTAGCCAGCACTTGTGCCCCTGCCTTATGCCTAGCCAGCACTTGTGCTCCTGCCTTATGCCTAACTAGCCCTTGTGCCCCTGCCTTATGCCTAGCCAGCACTTGTCCCCCTGCCTTACGCCTAGCCATCACTTGTGCCCCTGCCTTACGCCTAGCCATCACTTGTGCCCCTGCCTTTCGCCTAGCTTGCACTTGTGCCCCTGCCCTATGCCTAGCCAGCACTTGTGCCCCTGCCCTATGCCTAGCCAGCACTTGTGCCCCTGCCCTATTCCTAGCCAGCACTTGTGCCCCTGCCCTATGCCTAGCCAGCACTTGTGCCCCTGCCCTATGCCTAGCCAGCACTTGTGCCCCTGCCTTATGCCTAGCCAGCACTTGTGCCCCTGCCTTATGCCTAGCCAGCACTTGTGCCCCTGCCTTATGCCTAGCCAGCACTTGTGCCCCTGCCTTATGCCTAGCCAGCACTTGTGCCCCTGCCTTATGCCTAGCCAGCACTTGTGCCCCTGCCTTATGCCTAGCCAGCACTTGTGCCCCTGCCTTATGCCTTGCCAGCACTTGTGCCCCTGCCTTATGCCTTGCCAGCACTTGTGCCCCTGCCTTATGCCTAGCAAGCACTTGTGCCCCTGCCTTATGCCTAGCAAGCACTTGTGCCCCTGCCTTATGCCTAGCCATCACTTGTGCCCCTGCCTTACGCCTAGCCATCACTTGTGCCCCTGCCTTTCGCCTAGCTTGCACTTGTGCCCCTGCCCTATGCCTAGCCAGCACTTGTGCCCCTGCCCTATGCCTAGCCAGCACTTGTGCCCCTGCCCTATTCCTAGCCAGCACTTGTGCCCCTGCCCTATGCCTAGCCAGCACTTGTGCCCCTGCCCTATGCCTAGCCAGCACTTGTGCCCCTGCCTTATGCCTAGCCAGCACTTGTGCCCCTGCCTTATGCCTAGCCAGCACTTGTGCCCCTGCCTTATGCCTAGCCAGCACTTGTGCCCCTGCCTTATGCCTAGCCAGCACTTGTGCCCCTGCCTTATGCCTAGCCAGCACTTGTGCCCCTGCCTTATGCCTAGCCAGCACTTGTGCCCCTGCCTTATGCCTTGCCAGCACTTGTGCCCCTGCCTTATGCCTTGCCAGCACTTGTGCCCCTGCCTTATGCCTAGCAAGCACTTGTGCCCCTGCCTTATGCCTAGCAAGCACTTGTGCCCCTGCCTTATGCCTAGCCAGCACTTGTGCCCCTGCCTTATGCCTAGCCAGCACTTGTGCCCCTGCCTTATGCCTAGCCAGCACTTGTGCCCCTGCCTTATGCCTAGCCAGCACTTGTGCCCCTGCCTTATGCCTAGCCAGCACTTGTGCCCTGCCTTATGCCTAGCCAGCACTTGTGCCCCTGCCTTATGCCTAGCCCGCACTTGTGCCCCTGCCTTATGCCTAGCCCGCACTTGTGCCCCTGCCTTATGCCTAGCCCGCACTTGTGCCCCTGCCTTATGCCTAGCCCGCACTTGTGCCCCTGCCTTATGCCTAGCCCGCACTTGTGCCCCTGCCTTATGCCTAGCCCGCACTTGTGCCCCTGCCTTATGCCTAGCCCGCACTTGTGCCTCTGCCTTATGCCTAGCCCGCACTTGTGCCCCTGCCTTATGCCTAGCCCGCACTTGTGCCCCTGCCTTATGCCTAGCCCGCACTTGTGCCCCTGCCTTATGCCTAGCCCGCACTTGTGCCCCTGCCTTATGCCTAGCCCGCACTTGTGCCCCTGCCTTATGCCTAGCCCGCACTTGTGCCCCTGCCTTATGCCTAGCCCGCACTTGTGCCCCTGCCTTATGCCTAGCCCGCACTTGTGCCCCTGCCTTATGCCTAGCCCGCACTTGTGCCCCTGCCTTATGCCTAGCCCGCACTTGTGCCCCTGCCTTATGCCTAGCCCGCACTTGTGCCCCTGCCTTATGCCTAGCCCGCACTTGTGCCCCTGCCTTATGCCTAGCCCGCACTTGTGCCCCTGCCTTATGCCTAGCCCGCACTTGTGCCCCTGCCTTATGCCTAGCCCGCACTTGTGCCCCTGCCTTATGCCTAGCCCGCACTTGTGCCCCTGCCTTATGCCTAGCCCGCACTTGTGCCCTTGCCTTATGCCTAGCCAGCACCTGTGCCCCTGCCTTATGCCTAGCCAGCACTTGTGCCCCTGCCTTATGCCTAGCCAGCACTTGTGCCCCTGCCTTATGCCTAGCCAGCACTTGTGCCCCTGCCTTATGCCTAGCCAGCACTTGTGCCCCTGCCTTATGCCTTGCCAGCACGTGTGCCCCTGCCTTATGCCTTGCCAGCACGTGTGCCCCTGCCTTATGCCTTGCCAGCACGTGTGCCCCTGCCTTATGCCTTGCCAGCACGTGTGCCCCTGCCTTATGCCTTGCCAGCACTTGTGCCCCTGCCTTATGCCTAGCAAGCACTTGTGCCCCTGCCTTATGCCTAGCCAGCACTTGTCCCCCTGCCTTATGCCTAGCCAGCACTTGTGCCCCTGCCTTATGCCTAGCCAGCACTTGTGCCCCTGCCTTATGCCTAGCCAGCACTTGTGCCCCTGCCTTATGCCTAGCCAGCACTTGTGCCCCTGCCTTATGCCTAGCCAGCACTTGTGCCCCTGCCTTATGCCTAGCCAGCACTTGTGCCCCTGCCTTATGCCTAGCCAGCACTTGTGCCCCTGCCTTATGCCTTGCCAGCACTTGTGCCCCTGCCTTATGCCTTGCCAGCACTTGTGCCCCTGCCTTATGCCTAGCAAGCACTTGTGCCCCTGCCTTATGCCTAGCAAGCACTTGTGCCCCTGCCTTATGCCTAGCAAGCACTTGTGCCCCTGCCTTATGCCTAGCCAGCACTTGTGCCCCTGCCTTATGCCTAGCCAGCACTTGTGCCCCTGCCTTATGCCTAGCCAGCACTTGTGCCCCTGCCTTATGCCTAGCCAGCACTTGTGCCCTGCCTTATGCCTAGCCAGCACTTGTGCCCTGCCTTATGCCTAGCCAGCACTTGTGCCCCTGCCTTATGCCTAGCCAGCACTTGTGCCCCTGCCTTATGCCTAGCCAGCACTTGTGCCCCTGCCTTATGCCTAGCCAGCACTTGTGCCCCTGCCTTATGCCTAGCCAGCACTTGTGCCCCTGCCTTATGCCTAGCCAGCACTTGTGCCCCTGCCTTATGCCGAGACAGCACTTGTGCCCCTGCCTTATGCCTTGCCAGCACTTGTGCCCCTGCCTTATGCCTTGCCAGCACTTGTGCCCCTGCCTTATGCCTAGCCAGCACTTGTGCCCCTGCCTTATGCCTAGCCAGCACTTGTGCCCCTGCCTTATGCCTAGCCAGCACTTGTGCCCCTGCCTTATGCCTAGCAAGCCTGCACTTGTGCCCCTGCATTATGCCTAGCCTGCACTTGTGCCCTTGCCTTATGCCTAGCCAGCACCTGTGCCCCTGCCTTATGCCTAGCCAGCACTTGTGCCCCTGCCTTATGCCTAGCCCGCACTTGTGCCCCTGCCTTATGCCTAGCCAGCACTTGTGCCCCTGCCTTATGCCTAGCCAGCACGTGTGCCCCTGCCTTATGCCTTGCCAGCACGTGTGCCCCTGCCTTATGCCTTGCCAGCACGTGTGCCCCTGCCTTATGCCTTGCCAGCACGTGTGCCCCTGCCTTATGCCTTGCCAGCACGTGTGCCCCTGCCTTATGCCTTGCCAGCACGTGTGCCCCTGCCTTATGCCTTGCCAGCACTTGTGCCCCTGCCTTATGCCTAGCAAGCACTTGTGCCCCTGCCTTATGCCTAGCCAGCACTTGTGCCCCTGCCTTATGCCTAGCCAGCACTTGTGCCCCTGCCTTATGCCTAGCCAGCACTTGTGCCCCTGCCTTATGCCTAGCCAGCACTTGTGCCCCTGCCTTATGCCTAGCCAGCACTTGTGCCCCTGCCTTATGCCTAGCCAGCACTTGTGCCCCTGCCTTATGCCTAGCCAGCACTTGTGCCCCTGCCTTATGCCTAGCCAGCACTTGTGCCCCTGCCTTATGCCTAGCCAGCACTTGTGCCCCTGCCTTATGCCTAGCCAGCACTTGTGCCCCTGCCATATGCCTAGCCAGCACTTGTGCCCCTGCCTTATGCCTAGCCAGCACTTGTGCCCCTGCTTTATGCCTAGCCAGCACTTGTGCCCCTGCTTTATGCCTAGCCAGCACTTGTGCCCCTGCTTTATGCCTAGCCAGCACTTGTGCCCCTGCCATATGCCTAGCCAGCACTTGTGCCCCTGCCTTATGCCTAGCCAGCACTTGTGCCCCTGCCTTATGCCTAGCCAGCACTTGTGCCCCTGCCTTATGCCGAGCCAGCACTTGTGCCCCTGCCTTATGCCTTGCCAGCACTTGTGCCCCTGCCTTATGCCTTGCCAGCACTTGTGCCCCTGCCTTATGCCTAGCCAGCACTTGTGCCCCTGCCTTATGCCTAGCCAGCACTTGTGCCCCTGCCTTATGCCTAGCCAGCACTTGTGCCCCTGCCTTATGCCTAGCCAGCACTTGTGCCCCTGCCTTATGCCTAGCCAGCACTTGTGCCCCTGCCTTATGCCTAGCCAGCACTTGTGCCCCTGCCTTATGCCTAGCCAGCACTTGTGCCGCTGCCTTATGCCTAGCCAGCACTTGTGCCCCTGCCTTATGCCTAGCCAGCACTTGTGCCCCTGCCTTATGCCTAGCCAGCACTTGTGCCCCTGCCTTATGCCTAGCCAGCACTTGTGCCCCTGCCTTATGCCTAGCCAGCACTTGTGCCCCTGCCATATGCCTAGCCAGCACTTGTGCCCCTGCCTTATGCCTAGCCAGCACTTGTGCCCCTGCTTTATGCCTAGCCAGCACTTGTGCCCCTGCCATATGCCTAGCCAGCACTTGTGCCCCTGCCTTATGCCTAGCCAGCACTTGTGCCCCTGCCTTATGCCTAGCCAGCACTTGTGCCCCTGCCTTATGCCGAGCCAGCACTTGTGCCCCTGCCTTATGCCTTGCCAGCACTTGTGCCCCTGCCTTATGCCTTGCCAGCACTTGTGCCCCTGCCTTATGCCTAGCCAGCACTTGTGCCCCTGCCTTATGCCTAGCCAGCACTTGTGCCCCTGCCTTATGCCTAGCCAGCACTTGTGCCCCTGCCTTATGCCTAGCCAGCACTTGTGCCCCTGCCTTATGCCTAGCCAGCACTTGTGCCGCTGCCTTATGCCTAGCCAGCACTTGTGCCCCTGCCTTATGCCTAGCCAGCATTTGTGCCCCTGCCTTATGCCTAGCCAGCACTTGTGCCCCTGCCTTATGCCTAGCCAGCACTTGTGCCCCTGCCTTATGCCTAGCCCGCACTTGTGCCCCTGCCTTATGCCTAGCCAGCACTTGTGCCCCTGCCTTATGCCTAGCCAGCACTTGTGCCCCTGCCTTATGCCTAGCCCGCACTTGTGCCCCTGCCTTATGCCTAGCCCGCACTTGTGCCCCTGCCTTATGCCTAGCCCGCACTTGTGCCCCGGCCTTAAGCCTAGCCCGCACTTGTGCCCCTGCCTTATGCCTAGCCCGCACTTGTGCCCCTGCCTTATGCCTAGCCCGCACTTGTGCCCCTGCCTTATGCCTAGCCAGCACTTGTGCCCCTGCCTTATGCCTAGCCTGCACTTGTGCCCCTGCCTTATGCCTAGCCAGCACTTGTGCCCCTGCCTTATGCCTAGCCAGCACTTGTGCTCCTGCCTTATGCCTAGCCAGCACTTGTGCCCCTGCCTTATGCCTAGCCAGCACTTGTGCCCCTGCCTTATGCCTAGCCAGCACTTGTGCCCCTGCCTTATGCCTATCCAGCACTTGTGCCCCTGCCTTATGCCTAGCCAGCACTTGTGCCCCTGCCTTATGCCTAGCCAGCACTTGTGCCCCTGCCTTATGCCTAGCCAGCACTTGTGCCCCTGCCTTATGCCTAGCCAGCACTTGTGCCCCTGCCTTATGCCTAGCCAGCACTTGTGCCCCTGCCTTATGCCTAGCCAGCACTTGTGCCCCTGCCTTATGCCTAGCCAGCACTTGTGCCCCTGCCCTATGCCTAGCCTGCACTTGTGCCCCTGCCCTATGCCTAGCCTGCACTTGTGCCCCTGCCCTATGCCTAGCCAGCACTTGTGCCCCGGCCTTACGCCTAGCCAGCACTTGTGCCCCTGCCTTACGCCTAGCCAGCACTTGTGCCCCTGCCTTACGCCTAGCCAGCACTTGTGCCCCTGCCTTACGCCTAGCCAGCACTTGTGCCCCTGCCTTACGCCTAGCCAGCACTTGTGCCCCTGCCTTACGCCTAGCCAGCACTTGTGCCCCTGCCTTACGCCTAGCCAGCACTTGTGCCCCTGCCTTATGCCTAGCCAGCACTTGTGCCCCTGCCCTATGCCTAGCCTGCACTTGTGCACCTGCCCTATGCCTAGCCAGCACTTGTGCCCCTGCCTTATGCCTAGCCAGCACTTGTGCCCCTGCCTTATGCCTAGCCAGCACTTGTGCCCCTGCCTTATGCCTAGCCAGCACTTGTGCCCCTGCCTTATGCCTAGCAAGCACTTGTGCCCCTTGCATTATTGTTTTTTTGTCTTTAGCTTCATGTTGGTTATGCACACAGGGCAGGCTTTACGCTCTTCGCTCTTGTCCCGTCTGAATGCACATGCACGACTGTAATTGGGGACGAAGGCATTACCCATTTACGGAGGACAGACAAGATGTGCCTGGTCGCTTGGAGCATGGGGGTTATGGAGTGGCTCCGCACTGTACAACAAAGTACAGAGTAGAGGGGTGAAAGCTAGCTCTTCACCCCTAAGGGTGCATATCCCTTTATGCAAAGAGTTAGCCGTATGCCTTATGTGTAGCCATCACTTGTGCCCCTGCCTTATGCCTAGCCTGCACTTGTGCCCCTGCCTTATGCCTAGCCTGCACTTGTGCCCCTGCCTTATGCCTAGCCCGCACTTGTGCCCCTGCCTTATGCCTAGCCAGCACTTGTGCCCCTGCCTTATGCCTAGCCAGCACTTGTGCCCCTGCCTTACGCCTAGCCAGCACTTGTGCCCCTGCCTTATGCCTAGCCAGCACTTGTGCCCCTGCCCTATGCCTAGCCTGCACTTGTGCACCTGCCCTATGCCTAGCCAGCACTTGTGCCCCTGCCTTATGCCTAGCCAGCACTTGTGCCCCTGCCTTATGCCTAGCCAGCACTTGTGCCCCTGCCTTATGCCTAGCCAGCACTTGTGCCCCTGCCTTATGCCTAGCAAGCACTTGTGCCCCTTGCATTATTGTTTTTTTGTCTTTAGCTTCATGTTGGTTATGCACACAGGGCAGGCTTTACGCTCTTCGCTCTTGTCCCGTCTGAATGCACATGCACGACTGTAATTGGGGACGAAGGCATTACCCATTTACGGAGGACAGACAAGATGTGCCTGGTCGCTTGGAGCATGGGGGTTATGGAGTGGCTCCGCACTGTACAACAAAGTACAGAGTAGAGGGGTGAAAGCTAGCTCTTCACCCCTAAGGGTGCATATCCCTTTATGCAAAGAGTTAGCCGTATGCCTTATGTGTAGCCATCACTTGTGCCCCTGCCTTATGCCTAGCCTGCACTTGTGCCCCTGCCTTATGCCTAGCCTGCACTTGTGCCCCTGCCTTATGCCTAGCCCGCACTTGTGCCCCTGCCTTATGCCTAGCCTGCACTTGTGCCCCTGCCTTATGCCTAGCCAGCACTTGTGCCCCTGCCTTATGCCTAGCCAGCACTTGTGCCCCTGCCTTATGCCTAGCCAGCACTTGTGCCCCTGCCTTATGCCTAGCCAGCACTTGTGCTCCTGCCTTATGCCTAGCCAGCACTTGTGCCCCTGCCTTATGCCTAGCCAGCACTTGTGCCCCTGCCTTATGCCTAGCCAGCACTTGTGCCCCTGCCTTATGCCTAGCCAGCACTTGTGCCCCTGCCTTATGCCTAGCCAGCACTTGTGCCCCTGCCTTATGCCTAGCCAGCACTTGTGCCCCTGCCTTATGCCTAGCCAGCACTTGTGCCCCTGCCTTATGCCTAGCCAGCACTTGTGCCCCTGCCTTATGCCTAGCCAGCACTTGTGCCCCTGCCTTATGCCTAGCTAGCACTTGTGCCCCTGCCTTATGCCTAGCCAGCACTTGTGCCCCTGCCTTATGCCTAGCCAGCACTTGTGCCCCTGCCTTATTCCTAGCCAGCACTTGTGCCCCTGCCTTATGCCTAGCCAGCACTTGTGCCCCGGCCTTATGCCTAGCCAGCACTTGTGCCCCGGCCTTATGCCTAGCCAGCACTTGTGCCCCGGCCTTATGCCTAGCCAGCACTTGTGCCCCGACCTTATGCCTAGCCAGCACTTGTGCCCCGGCCTTATGCCTAGCCAGCACTTGTGCCCCGGCCTTATGCCGAGCCAGCACTTGTGCCCCGGCATTATGCCTAGCCAGCACTTGTGCCCCTGCCTTATGCCTAGCCAGCACTTGTGCCCCTGCCTTATGCCTAGCCAGCACTTGTGCCCCTGCCCTATGCCTAGCCTGCACTTGTGCCCCTGCCCTATGCCTAGCCTGCACTTGTGCCCCTGCCCTATGACTAGCCAGCACTTGTGCCCCTGCCTTATGCCTAGCCAGCACTTGTGCCCCTGCCTTATGCCTAGCCAGCACTTGTGCCCCTGCCTTATGCCTAGCCAGCACTTGTGCCCCTGCCTTATGCCTAGCCAGCACTTGTGCCCCTGCCTTATGCCTAGCCAGCACTTGTGCCCCTGCCTTATGCCTAGCCAGCACTTGTGCCCCTGCCTTATGCCTAGCCAGCACTTGTGCCCCTGCCTTATGCCTAGCCAGCACTTGTGCCCCTGCCTTATGCCTAGCCAGCACTTGTGCCCCTGCCTTATGCCTAGCCAGCACTTGTGCCCCTGCCTTATGCCTAGCCCGCACTTGTGCCCCGGCCTTAAGCCTAGCCCGCACTTGTGCCCCGGCGTTAAGCCTAGCCCGCACTTGTGCCCCGGCCTTAAGCCTAGCCCGCACTTGTGCCCCGGCCTTAAGCCTAGCCCGCACTTGTGCCCCGGCCTTAAGCCTAGCCCGCACTTGTGCCCCGGCCTTAAGCCTAGCCCGCACTTGTGCCCCGGCCTTAAGCCTAGCCCGCACTTGTGCCCGGCCTTAAGCCTAGCCCGCACTTGTGCCCCGGCCTTAAGCCTAGCCCGCACTTGTGCCCCGGCCTTAAGCCTAGCCCGCACTTGTGCCCCGGCCTTAAGCCTAGCCCGCACTTGTGCCCCGGCCTTAAGCCTAGCCCGCACTTGTGCCCCGGCCTTATGCCTAGCCCGCACTTGTGCCCCGGCCTTAAGCCTAGCCCGCACTTGTGCCCCGGCCTTAAGCCTAGCCCGCACTTGTGCCCCGGCCTTAAGCCTAGCCCGCACTTGTGCCCCGGCCTTAAGCCTAGCCCGCACTTGTGCCCCGGCCTTAAGCCTAGCCCGCACTTGTGCCCCGGCCTTAAGCCTAGCCAGCACTTGTGCCCCTGCCTTATGCCTAGCCAGCACTTGTGCCCCTGCCTTATGCCTAGCCAGCACTTGTGCCCCTGCCTTATGCCTAGCCTGCACTTGTGCCCCTTGCATTATTGTTTTTTTGTCTTTAGCTTCATGTTGGTTATGCACACAGGGCAGGCTTTACGCTCTTCGCTCTTGTCCCGTCTGAATGCACATGCACGACTGTAATTGGGGACGAAGGCATTACCCATTTACGGAGGACAGACAAGATGTGCCTGGTCGCTTGGAGCATGGGGGTTATGGAGTGGCTCCGCACTGTACAACAAAGTACAGAGTAGAGGGGTGAAAGCTAGCTCTTCACCCCTAAGGGTGCATATCCCTTTATGCAAAGAGTTAGCCGTATGCCTTATGTGTAGCCATCACTTGTGCCTTTGCCTTATGCCTAGCCTGCACTTGTGCCCCTGCCTTATGCCTAGCCTGCACTTGTGCCCCTGCCTTATGCCTAGCCAGCACTTGTGCCCCTGCCTTATGCCTAGCCAGCACTTGTGCCCCTGCCTTATGCCTAGCCAGCACTTGTGCCCCTGCCTTATGCCTAGCCAGCACTTGTGCCCCTGTCTTATGCCTAGCCAGCACTTGTGCCCCTGCCTTATGCCTAGCCAGCACTTGTGCCCCTGCCTTATGCCTAGCCAGCACTTGTGCCCCTGCCTTATGCCTAGCCAGCACTTGTGCCCCTGCCTTATGCCTAGCCAGCACTTGTGCCCCTGCCTTATGCCTAGCCAGCACTTGTGCCCCTGCCTTATGCCTAGCCAGCACTTGTGCCCCTGCCTTATGCCTAGCCAGCACTTGTGCCCCTGCCTTATGCCTAGCCAGCACTTGTGCCCCTGCCTTATGCCTAGCCAGCACTTGTGCCCCTGCCTTATGCCTAGCCAGCACGTATGCCCCTGCCTTATGCCTAGCCAGCACTTGTGCCCCTGCCTTATGCCTAGCCAGCACTTGTGCCCCTGCCTTATGCCTAGCCAGCACTTGTGCCCCTGCCCTATGCCTAGCCAGCACTTGTGCCCCTGCCCTATGCCTAGCCAGCACTTGTGCCCCTGCCCTATGCCTAGCCAGCACTTGTGCCCCTGCCCTATGCCTAGCCAGCACTTGTGCCCCTGCCCTATGCCTAGCCAGCACTTGTGCCCCTGCCTTATGCCTAGCCCGCACTTGTGCCCCTGCCTTATGCCTAGCCCGCACTTGTGCCCCTGCCTTATGCCTAGCCCGCACTTGTGCCCCTGCCTTATGCCTAGCCCGCACTTGTGCCCCTGCCTTATGCCTAGCCAGCACTTGTGCCCCTGCCTTATGCCTAGCCAGCACTTGTGCCCCTGCCTTATGCCTAGCCAGCACTTGTGCCCCTGCCTTATGCCTAGCCAGCACTTGTGCCCCTGCCTTATGCCTAGCCAGCACTTGTGCCCCTGCCCTATGCCTAGCCAGCACTTGTGCCCCTGCCCTATGCCTAGCCAGCACTTGTGCCCCTGCCCTATGCATAGCCAGCACTTGTGCCCCTGCCCTATGCCTAGCCAGCACTTGTGCCCCTGCCCTATGCCTAGCCAGCACTTGTGCCCCTGCCCTATGCCTAGCCAGCACTTGTGCCCCTGCCCTATGCCTAGCCAGCACTTGTGCCCCTGCCTTATGCCTAGCCCGCACTTGTGCCCCTGCCTTATGCCTAGCCCGCACTTGTGCCCCTGCCTTATGCCTAGCCCGCACTTGTGCCCCTGCCTTATGCCTAGCCCGCACTTGTGCCCCTGCCTTATGCCTAGCCCGCACTTGTGCCCCTGCCTTATGCCTAGCCCGCACTTGTGCCCCTGCCTTAAGCCTAGCCCGCACTTGTGCCCCTGCCTTAAGCCTAGCCCGCACTTGTGCCCCTGCCTTATGCCTAGCCCGCACTTGTGCCCCTGCCTTATGCCTAGCCCGCACTTGTGCCCCTGCCTTATGCCTAGCCCGCACTTGTGCCCCTGCCTTATGCCTAGCCCGCACTTGTGCCCTTGCCTTATGCCTAGCCCCCACTTGTGCCCCTGCCTTATGCCTAGCCCGCACTTGTGCCCCTGCCTTATGCCTAGCCCGCACTTGTGCCCCTGCCTTAAGCCTTGCCCGCACTTGTGCCCCTGCCTTAAGCCTAGCCCGCACTTGTGCCCCTGCCTTATGCCTAGCCCGCACTTGTGCCCCTGCCTTAAGCCTAGCCCGCACTTGTGCCCCTGCCTTAAGCCTAGCCCGCACTTGTGCCCCTGCCTTAAGCCTAGCCCGCACTTGTGCCCCTGCCTTATGCCTAGCCCGCTCTTGTGCCCCTGCCTTATGCCTAACCAGCACTTGTGCCCCTGCCTTATGCCTAGCCAGCACTTGTGCCCCTGCCTTATGCCTAGCCAGCACTTGTGCCCCTGCCTTATGCCTAGCCAGCACTTGTGCCCCTGCCTTATGCCTAGCCAGCACTTGTGCCCCTGCCTTATGCCTAGCCAGCACTTGTGCCCCTGCCTTATGCCTAGCCAGCACTTGTGCCCCTGCCTTATGCCTAGCCAGCACTTGTGCCCCTGCCTTATGCCTAGCCAGCACTTGTGCCCCTGCCTTATGCCTAGCCAGGACTTGTGCCCCTGCCTTATGCCTAGCCAGCACTTGTGCCCCTGCCTTATGCCTAGCCAGCACTTGTGCCCCTGCCTTATGCCTAGCCTGCACTTGTGCCCCTGCCTTATGCCTAGCCAGCACTTGTGCCCCTGCCTTATGCCTAGACAGCACTTGTGCTCCTGCCTTATGCCTAGCCAGCACTTGTGCCCCTGCCTTGTGCCTAGCCAGCACTTGTGCCCCTGCCTTGTGCCTAGCCAGCACTTGTGCCCCTGCCTTGTGCCTAGCCAGCACTTGTGCCCCTGCCTTGTGCCTAGCCAGCACTTGTGCCCCTGCCTTGTGCCTAGCCAGCACTTGTGCCCCTGCCTTGTGCCTAGCCAGCACTTGTGCCCCTGCCTTGTGCCTAGCCAGCACTTGTGCCCCTGCCTTGTGCCTAGCCAGCACTTGTGCCCCTGCCTTGTGCCTAGCCAGCACTTGTGCCCCTGCCTTATGCCTAGCCAGCACTTGTGCCCCTGCCTTATGCCTAGCCAGCACTTGTGCCCCTGCCTTATGCCTAGCCAGCACTTGTGCCCCTGCCTTATTACTAGCCAGCACTTGTGCCCCTGCCTTATGCCTAGCCAGCACTTGTGCCCCGGCCTTATGCCTAGCCAGCACTTGTGCCCCGGCCTTATGCCTAGCCAGCACTTGTGCCCCGGCCTTATGCCTAGCCAGCACTTGTGCCCCGGCCTTATGCCTAGCCAGCACTTGTGCCCCGGCCTTATGCCTAGCCAGCACTTGTGCCCCGGCCTTATGCCTAGCCAGCACTTGTGCCCCGGCCTTATGCCTAGCCAGCACTTGTGCCCCGGCCTTATGCCTAGCCAGCACTTGTGCCCCGGCCTTATGCCTAGCCAGCACTTGTGCCCCGGCCTTATGCCTAGCCAGCACTTGTGCCCCGGCATTATGCCTAGCCAGCACTTGTGCCCCTGCCTTATGCCTAGCCAGCACTTGTGCCCCTGCCTTATGCCTAGCCAGCACTTGTGCCCCTGCCCTATGCCTAGCCAGCACTTGTGCCCCTGCCCTATGCCTAGCCAGCACTTGTGCCCCTGCCTTATGCCTAGCCAGCACTTGTGCCCCTGCCTTATGCCTAGCCAGCACTTGTGCCCCTGCCTTATGCCTAGCCAGCACTTGTGCCCCTGCCTTATGCCTAGCCAGCACTTGTGCCCCTGCCTTATGCCTAGCCAGCACTTGTGCCCCTGCCTTATGCCTAGCCAGCACTTGTGCCCCGGCCTTATGCCTAGCCCGCACTTGTGCCCCGGCCTTATGCCTAGCCCGCACTTGTGCCCCGGCCTTATGCCTAGCCAGCACTTGTGCCCCTGCCTTATGCCTAGCCAGCACTTGTGCCCCTGCCTTATGCCTAGCCAGCACTTGTGCCCCGGCCTTATGCCTAGCCCGCACTTGTGCCCCGGCCTTAAGCCTAGCCCGCACTTGTGCCCCGGCGTTAAGCCTAGCCCGCACTTGTGCCCCGGCCTTAAGCCTAGCCCGCACTTGTGCCCCGGCCTTAAGCCTAGCCCGCACTTGTGCCCCGGCCTTAAGCCTAGCCCGCACTTGTGCCCCGGCCTTAAGCCTAGCCCGCACTTGTGCCCCGGCCTTAAGCCTAGCCCGCACTTGTGCCCCGGCCTTAAGCCTAGCCCGCACTTGTGCCCCGGCCTTAAGCCTAGCCCGCACTTGTGCCCCGGCCTTAAGCCTAGCCCGCACTTGTGCCCCGGCCTTAAGCCTAGCCCGCACTTGTGCCCCGGCCTTAAGCCTAGCCCGCACTTGTGCCCCGGCCTTAAGCCTAGCCCGCACTTGTGCCCCGGCCTTAAGCCTAGCCCGCACTTGTGCCCCGGCCTTAAGCCTAGCCCGCACTTGTGCCCCGGCCTTAAGCCTAGCCCGCACTTGTGCCCCGGCCTTAAGCCTAGCCCGCACTTGTGCCCCGGCCTTAAGCCTAGCCCGCACTTGTGCCCCGGCCTTAAGCCTAGCCCGCACTTGTGCCCCGGCCCTAAGCCCAGCCCTCACTTGTGCCCCGGCCCTAAGCCCAGCCCGCACTTGTGCCCCGGCCCTAAGCCCAGCCCGCACTTGTGCCCCGGCCTTAAGCCCAGCCCGCACTTGTGCCCCGGCCTTAAGCCTAGCCCGCACTTGTGCCCCGGCCTTAAGCCTAGCCCGCACTTGTGCCCCGGCCTTATGCCTAGCCAGCACTTGTGCCCCTGCCTTATGCCTAGCCAGCACTTGTGCCCCTGCCTTATGCCTAGCCAGCACTTGTGCCCCTGCCTTATGCCTAGCCAGCACTTGTGCCCCTGCCTTATGCCTAGCCAGCACTTGTGCCCCTTCCATTATTGTTTTTTTGTCTTTAGTTTCATGTTGGTTATGCACACAGGGCAGGCTTTACGCTCTTCGCTCTTGTCCCGTCTGAATGCACATGCACGACTGTAATTGGGGACGAAGGCATTACCCATTTACGGAGGACAGACAAGATGTGCCTGGTCGCTTGGAGCATGGGGGTTATGGAGTGGCTCCGCACTGTACAACAAAGTACAGAGTAGAGGGGTGAAAGCTAGCTCTTCACCCCTAAGGGTGCATATCCCTTTATGCAAAGAGTTAGCCGTATGCCTTATGTGTAGCCATCACTTGTGCCTTTGCCTTATGCCTAGCCTGCACTTGTGCCCCTGCCTTATGCCTAGCCTGCACTTGTGCCCCTGCCTTATGCCTAGCCAGCACTTGTGCCCCTGCCTTATGCCTAGCCTGCACTTGTGCCCCTGCCTTATGCCTAGCCTGCACTTGTGCCCCTGCCTTATGCCTAGCCAGCAATTGTGCCCCTGCCTTATGCCTAGCCAGCACTTGTGCCCCTGCCTCATGCCTAGCCAGCACTTGTGCCCCTGCCTTATGCCTAGCCAGCACTTGTGCCCCTGCCTTATGCCTAGCCAGCACTTGTGCCCCTGCCTTATGCCTAGCCAGCACTTGTGCCCCTGCCTTATGCCTAGCCAGCACTTGTGCCCCTGCCTTATGCCTAGCCAGCACTTGTGCCCCTGCCTTATGCCTAGCCAGCACTTGTGCTCCTGCCTTATGCCTAGCCAGCACTTGTGCCCCTGCCTCATGCCTAGCCAGCACTTGTGCCCCTGCCTTATGCCTAGCCAGCACTTGTGCCCCTGCCTTATGCCTAGCCAGCACTTGTGCCCCTGCCTTATGCCTAGCCAGCACTTGTGCCCCTGCCTTATGCCTAGCCAGCACTTGTGCCCCTGCCTTATGCCTAGCCAGCACTTGTGCCCCTGCCTTATGCCTAGCCAGCACTTGTGCCCCTGCCTTATGCCTAGCCAGCACTTGTGCTCCTGCCTTATGCCTAGCCAGCACTTGTGCCCCTGCCTCATGCCTAGCCAGCACTTGTGCCCCTGCCTTATGCCTAGCCAGCACTTGTGCCCCTGCCTTATGCCTAGCCAGCACTTGTGCCCCTGCCTTATGCCTAGCCAGCACTTGTGCCCCTGCCTTATGCCTAGCCTGCACTTGTGCCCCTGCCTTATGCCTAGCCAGCACTTTTGCCCCTGCCTTATGCCTAGCCAGCACTTGTGCCCCTGCCTTATGCCTTGTCAGCACTTTTGCCCCTGCCTTATGCCTAGCCAGCACTTGTGCCCCTGCCTTATGCCTAGCCTGCACTTGTGCCCCTGCCTTATGCCTAGCCAGCACTTGTGCCCCTGCCCTATGCCTAGCCTGCACTTGTGCCCCTGCCCTATGCCTAGCCTGCACTTGTGCCCCTGCCCTATGCCTAGCCTGCACTTGTGCCCCTGCCCTATGCCTAGCCTGCACTTGTGCCCCTGCCCTATGCCTAGCCTGCACTTGTGCCCCTGCCCTATGCCTAGCCTGCACTTGTGCCCCTGCCTTATGCCTAGCCAGCACTTGTGCCCCTGCCTTATGCCTAGCCAGCACTTGTGCCCCTGCCTTATGCCTAGCCAGCACTTGTGCCCCTGCCTTATGCCTAGCCAGCACTTGTGCCCCTGCCTTATGCCTAGCCAGCACTTGTGCCCCTGCCTTATGCCTAGCCAGCACTTGTGCCCCTGCCTTATGCCTAGCCAGCACTTGTGCCCCTGCCTTATGCCTAGCCAGCACTTGTGCCCCTGCCTTATGCCTAGCCAGCACTTGTGCCCCTGCCTTATGCCTAGCCAGCACTTGTGCCCCTGCCTTATGCCTAGCCCGCACTTGTGCCCCGGCCTTATGCCTAGCCCGCACTTGTGCCCCGGCCTTAAGCCTAGCCCGCACTTGTGCCCCGGCGTTAAGCCTAGCCCGCACTTGTGCCCCGGCCTTAAGCCTAGCCCGCACTTGTGCCCCGGCCTTAAGCCTAGCCCGCACTTGTGCCCCGGCCTTAAGCCTAGCCCGCACTTGTGCCCCGGCCTTAAGCCTAGCCCGCACTTGTGCCCCGGTCTTAAGCCTAGCCCGCACTTGTGCCCCGGCCTTAAGCCTAGCCCGCACTTGTGCCCCGGCCTTAAGCCTAGCCCGCACTTGTGCCCCGGCCTTAAGCCTAGCCCGCACTTGTGCCCCGGCCTTAAGCCTAGCCCGCACTTGTGCCCCGGCCTTAAGCCTAGCCCGCACTTGTGCCCCGGCCTTAAGCCTAGCCCGCACTTGTGCCCCGGCCTTAAGCCTAGCCCGCACTTGTGCCCCGGCCTTAAGCCTAGCCCGCACTTGTGCCCCGGCCTTAAGCCTAGCCCGCACTTGTGCCCCGGCCTTAAGCCTAGCCCGCACTTGTGCCCCGGCCTTAAGCCTAGCCCGCACTTTTGCCCCGGCCTTAAGCCTAGCCCGCACTTGTGCCCCGGCCTTAAGCCTAGCCCGCACTTGTGCCCCGGCCTTAAGCCTAGCCCGCACTTGTGCCCCGGCCTTATGCCTAGCCAGCACTTGTGCCCCTGCCTTATGCCTAGCCAGCACTTGTGCCCCTTGCATTATTGTTTTTTTGTCTTTAGCTTCATGTTGGTTATGCACACAGGGCAGGCTTTACGCTCTTCGCTCTTGTCCCGTCTGAATGCACATGCACGACTGTAATTGGGGACGAAGGCATTACCCATTTACGGAGGACAGACAAGATGTGCCTGGTCGCTTGGAGCATGGGGGTTATGGAGTGGCTCCGCACTGTACAACAAAGTACAGAGTAGAGGGGTGAAAGCTAGCTCTTCACCCCTAAGGGTGCATATCCCTTTATGCAAAGAGTTAGCCGTATGCCTTATGTGTAGCCATCACTTGTGCCCCTGCCTTATGCCTAGCCTGCACTTGTGCCCCTGCCTTATGCCTAGCCTGCACTTGTGCCCCTGCCTTATGCCTAGCCAGAACTTGTGCCCCTGCCTTATGCCTAGCCAGCACTTGTGCCCCTGCCTTATGCCTAGCCTGCACTTGTGCCCCTGCCTTGTGCCTAGCCTGCACTTGTGCCCCTGCCTTATGCCTAGCCTGCACTTGTGCCCCTGCCTTATGCCTAGCCTGCACTTGTGCCCCTGCCTTATGCCTAGCCTGCACTTGTGCCCCTGCCTTATGCCTAGCCTGCACGTGTGCCCCTGCCTTATGCCTAGCCTGCACGTGTGCCCCTGCCTTATGCCTAGCCTGCACGTGTGCCCCTGCCTTATGCCTAGCCTGCACGTGTGCCCCTGCCTTATGCCTAGCTTGCACGTGTGCCCCTGCCTTATGCCTAGCCTGCACGTGTGCCCCTGCCTTATGCCTAGCCTGCACTTGTGCCCCTGCCTTATGCCTAGCCTGCACGTGTGCCCCTGCCTTATGCCTAGCCTGCACGTGTGCCCCTGCCTTATGCCTAGCCTGCACTTGTGCCCCTGCCTTATGCCTAGCCTGCACTTGTGCCCCTGCCTTATGCCTAGCCAGCACTTTTGCCCCTGCCTTATGCCTAGCCAGCACTTGTGCCCCTGCCTTATGCCTTGTCAGCACTTTTGCCCCTGCCTTATGCCTAGCCAGCACTTTTGCCCCTGCCTTATGCCTAGCCAGCACTTTTGCCCCTGCCTTATGCCTAGCCTACACTTGTGCCCCTGCCCTATGCCTAGCCTGCACTTGTGCCCCTGCCTTATGCCTAGCCTGCACTTGTGCCCCTGCCTTATGCCTAGCCTGCACTTGTGCCCCTGCCTTATGCCTAGCCTGCACTTGTGCCCCTGCCTTATGCCTAGCCTGCACTTGTGCCCCTGCCTTATGCCTAGCCTGAATTTGTGCCCCTGCCTTATGCCTAGCCTGCACTTGTGCCCCTGCCTTATGCCTAGCCTGCACTTGTGCCCCTGCCTTATGCCTAGCCAGCACTTGTGCCCCTGCCTTATGCCTAGCCTGCACTTGTGCCCCGGCCTTATGCCTAGCCAGCACTTGTTCCCCTGCCTTATGCCTATCCAGCACTTGTGCCCCTGCCTGAGGCCTAGCCTGCACTTGTGCCCCTGCCTTATGCCTAGCCTGCACTTGTGCCCCTGCCTTATGCCTAGCCAGCACTTGTGCCCCTTGCATTATTGTTTTTTTGTCTTTAGCTTCATATTAGTTATGCACACAGAGCAGGCTTTACGCTCTTCGCTCTTGACCCGTCTGAATGCACATGCACGACTGTAATTGGGGACAAAGGCATTACCCATTTACGGAGGACAGACAAGATGTGCCTGGTCGCTTGGAGCATGGGGGTTATGGAGTGGCGTCGCACTGTACAACAAAGTACGGATTAGGGGGGAGAAAGCTAGCTCTTCACCCCTAAGGGTGCCTATCCCTTTATGCAAAGAGTGCAAAGAGTTAGCCGTATGCCTTATGTGTAGCCATCACTTGTGCCCCTGCCTTAAGCCTAGCCTGCATAGGTGCCCCTGCCTTATGCCTAGCTTGCACTTGTGCCTCTGCCTTATGCTTAGTTTGTGCTTGTGCACCTGCCTAAAGCCTAGCCCGCACTTGTGCCCCTGCCTTATGCCTAGCCAGCACTTGTGCCCCTGCCTTATGCCTAGCCAGCCCTTGTGCCCCTGCCTTATGCCTAGCCAGCACTTGTGCCCCTGCCTTATGCCTAGCCAGCACTTGTGCCCCTGCCTTATGCCTAGCCAGCACTTGTGCCCCTGCCTTATGCCTAGCCTGCACTTGTGCCCCTGCCTTATGCCTAGCCAGCACTTGTGCCCCTGCCTTATGCCTAGCCTGCACTTGTGCCCCTGCCTTATGCCTAGCCTGCACTTGTGCCCCTGCCTTATGCCTAGCCAGCACTTGTGCCCCTGCCTTATGCCTAGCCAGCACTTGTGCCCCTGCCTCATGCCTAGCCAGCACTTGTGCCCCTGCCTTATGCCTAGCCAGCACTTGTGCCCCTGCCTTATGCCTAGCCAGCACTTGTGCCCCTGCCTTATGCCTAGCCAGCACTTGTGCCCCTGCCTTATGCCTAGCCAGCACTTGTGCCCCTGCCTTATGCCTAGCCAGCACTTGTGCCCCTGCCTTATGCCTAGCCAGCACTTGTGCTCCTGCCTTATGCCTAGCCAGCACTTGTGCCCCTGCCTCATGCCTAGCCAGCACTTGTGCCCCTGCCTTATGCCTAGCCAGCACTTGTGCCCCTGCCTTATGCCTAGCCAGCACTTGTGCCCCTGCCTTATGCCTAGCCAGCACTTGTGCCCCTGCCTTATGCCTAGCCTGCACTTGTGCCCCTGCCTTATGCCTAGCCTGCACTTGTGCCCCTGCCTTATGCCTAGCCTGCACTTGTGCCCCTGCCTTAAGCCTAGCCTGCATAGGTGCCCCTGCCTTATGCCTAGCTTGCACTTGTGCCTCTGCCTTATGCTTAGTTTGTGCTTGTGCACCTGCCTAAAGCCTAGCCCGCACTTGTGCCCCTGCCTTATGCCTAGCCAGCACTTGTGCCCCTGCCTTATGCCTAGCCAGCCCTTGTGCCCCTGCCTTATGCCTAGCCAGCACTTGTGCCCCTGCCTTATGCCTGGCCAGCACTTGTGCCCCTGCCTTATGCCTGGCCAGCACTTGTGCCCCTGCCTTATGCCTGGCCAGCACTTGTGCCCCTGCCTTATGCCTAGCCAGCACTTGTGCCCCTGCCTTATGCCTAGCCAGCACTTGTGCCCCTGCCTTATGCCTAGCCAGCACTTGTGCCCCTGCCTTATGCCTAGCCAGCACTTGTGCCCCTGCCTTATGCCTAGCCAGCACTTGTGCCCCTGCCTTATGCCTAGCCAGCACTTGTGCCCCTGCCTTATGTCTAGCCAGCACTTGTGCCCCTGCCTTATGCCTAGCCAGCACTTGTGCCCCTGCCTTATGCCTAGGCAGCACTTGTGCCCCTGCCTTATGCCTAGCCAGCACTTGTGCCCCTGCCTTATGCCTAGCCAGCACTTGTGCCCCTGCCTTATGCCTAGCCAGCACGTGTGCCCCTGCCTTATGCCTAGCCAGCACTTGTGCCCCTGCCTTATGCCTAGACAGCACTTGTGCCCCTGCCTTATGCCTAGCCAGCACTTGTGCCCCTGCCTGATGCCTAGCCAGCACTTGTGCCCCTGCCTTATGCCTAGCCAGCACTTGTGCCCCTGCCTTATGCCTAGCCAGCACTTGTGCCCCTGCCTTATGCCTAGCCAGCACTTGTGCCCCTGCCTTATGCCTAGCCAGCACTTGTGCCCCTGCCTTATGCCTAGCCAGCACTTGTGCCCCTGCCTTATGCCTAGCCAGCACTTGTGCCCCTGCCTTATGCCTAGCCAGCACTTGTGCCCCTGCCTTATGCCTAGCCAGCACTTGTGCCCCTGCCTTATGCCTAGCCAGCACTTGTGCCCCTGCATTATGCCTAGCCAGCACTTGTGCCCCTGCCTTATGCCTAGCCAGCACTTGTGCCCCTGCCTTATGCCTAGCCAGCACTTGTGCCCCTGCCTTATGCCTAGCCAGCACTTGTGCCCCTGAATTATGCCTAGCCAGCACTTGTGCCCCTGCCTTATGCCTAGCCAGCACTTGTGCCCCTGCCTTATGCCTAGCCAGCACTTGTGCCCCTGCCTTATGCCTAGCCAGCACTTGTGCCCCTGCCTTATGCCTAGCCAGCACTTGTGCCCCTGCCTTATGCCTAGCCAGCACTTGTGCCCCTTCCTTATGCCTAGCCAGCACTTGTGCCCCTGCCTTATGCCTAGCCAGCACTTGTGTCCCTGCCTCATGCCTAGCCAGCACTTGTGCCCCTGCCTTATGCCTAGCCAGCACTTGTGCCCCTGCCTTATGCCTAGCCAGCACTTGTGCCCCTGCCTAATGCCTAGCCAGCACTTGTGCCCCTGCCTTATGCCTAGCCAGCACTTGTGCCCCTGCCTTATGCCTAGCCAGCACTTGTGCCCCTGCCTTATGCCTAGCCAGCACTTGTGCCCCTGCCTTATGCCTAGCCAGCACTTGTGCCCCTGCCTTATGCCTAGCCAGCACTTGTGCCCCTGCCTTATGCCTAGCCAGCACTTGTGCCCCTGCCTTATGCCTAGCCAGCACTTGTGCCCCTGCCTTATGCCTAGCCAGCACTTGTGCCCCTGCCTTATGCCTAGCCAGCACTTGTGCCCCTGCCTTATGCCTAGCCAGCATTTGTGCCCCTGCCTTATGCCTAGCCAGCACTTGTGCCCCTGCCTTATGCTTAGCCAGCACTTGTGCCCCTGCCTTATGCCTAGCCAGCACTTGTGCCCCCTGCCTTATGCCTAGCCAGCACTTGTGCCCCTGCCTTATGCTTAGCCAGCACTTGTGCCCCTGCCTTATGCCTAGCCAGCACTTGTGCCCCTGCCTTATGCCTAGCCAGCACTTGTGCCCCTGCCTTATGCCTAGCCCGCACTTGTGCCCCGGCCTTATGCCTAGCCCGCACTTGTGCCCCGGCCTTAAGCCTAGCCCGCACTTGTGCCCCGGCGTTAAGCCTAGCCCGCACTTGTGCCCCGGCCTTAAGCCTAGCCCGCACTTGTGCCCCGGCCTTAAGCCTAGCCCGCACTTGTGCCCCGGCCTTAAGCCTAGCCCGCACTTGTGCCCCGGCCTTAAGCCTAGCCCGCACTTTTGCCCCGGCCTTAAGCCTAGCCCGCACTTGTGCCCCGGACTTAAGCCTAGCCCGCACTTGTGCCCCGGCCTTAAGCCTAGCCCGCACTTGTGCCCCGGCCTTAAGCTTAGCCCGCACTTGTGCCCCGGCCTTAAGCTTAGCCCGCACTTGTGCCCCGGCCTTAAGCCTAGCCCGCACTTGTGCCCCGGCCTTAAGCCTAGCCCGCACTTGTGCCCCGGCCTTAAGCCTAGCCCGCACTTGTGCCCCGGCCTTAAGCCTAGCCCGCACTTGTGCCCCGGCCTTAAGCCTAGCCCGCACTTGTGCCCCGGCCTTAAGCCTAGCCCGCACTTGTGCCCTGGCCTTAAGCCTAGCCCGCACTTGTGCCCCGGCCTTAAGCCTAGCCCGCACTTGTGCCCCGGCCTTAAGCCTAGCCCGCACTTGTGCCCCGGCCTTAAGCCTAGCCCGCACTTGTGCCCCGGCCTTAAGCCTAGCCCGCACTTGTGCCCCGGCCTTAAGCCTAGCCCGCACTTGTGCCCCGGCCTTAAGCCTAGCCCGCACTTGTGCCCCGGCCTTAAGCCTAGCCCGCACTTGTGCCCCGGCCTTAAGCCTAGCCCGCACTTGTGCCCCGGCCTTAAGCCTAGCCAGCACTTGTGCCCCTGCCTTATGCCTAGCCAGCACTTGTGCCCCTGCCTTATGCCTAGCCAGCACTTGTGCCCCTGCCTTATGCCTAGCCAGCACTTGTGCCCCTTGCATTATTGTTTTTTTGTCTTTAGCTTCATGTTGGTTATGCACACAGGGCAGGCTTTACGCTCTTCGCTCTTGTCCCGTCTGAATGCACATGCACGACTGTAATTGGGGACGAAGGCATTACCCATTTACGGAGGACAGACAAGATGTGCCTGGTCGCTTGGAGCATGGGGGTTATGGAGTGGCTCCGCACTGTACAACAAAGTACAGAGTAGAGGGGTGAAAGCTAGCTCTTCACCCCTAAGGGTGCATATCCCTTTATGCAAAGAGTTAGCCGTATGCCTTGTGTAGCCATCACTTGTGCCCCTGCCTTATGCCTAGCCTGCACTTGTGCCCCTGCCTTATGCCTAGCCTGCACTTGTGCCCCTGCCTTATGCCTAGCCAGCACTTGTGCCCCTGCCTTATGCCTAGCCAGCACTTGTGCCCCTGCCTTATGCCTAGCCAGCACTTGTGCCCCTGCCTTATGCCTAGCCAGCACTTGTGCCCCTGCCTTATGCCTAGCCAGCACTTGTGCCCCTGCCTTATGCCTAGCCAGCACTTGTGCCCCTGCCTTATGCCTAGCCAGCACTTGTGCCCTTGCCTTATGCCTAGCCAGCACTTGTGCCCCTGCCTTATGCCTAGCCAGCACTTGTGCCCCTGCCTTATGCCTAGCCAGCACTTGTGCCCCTGCCTTATGCCTAGCCAGCACTTGGGCCCCTGCCTTATGCCTAGCCAGCACTTGCGCCCCTGCCTTATGCCTAGCCAGCACTTGTGCCCCTGCCTTATGCCTAGCCAGCATTGTGCCCCTGCCTTATGCCTAGCCAGCACTTGTGCCCCTGCCTTATGCCTAGCCAGCACGTGTGCCCCTGCCTTATGCCTAGCCAGCACTTGTGCCCCTGCCTTATGCCTAGCCAGCACTTGTGCCCCTGCCTTATGCCTAGCCAGCACTTGTGCCCCTGCCCTATGCCTAGCCAGCACTTGTGCCCCTGCCCTATGCCTAGCCAGCACTTGTGCCCCTGCCCTATGCCTAGCCAGCACTTGTGCCCCTGCCTTATGCCTAGCCAGCACTTGTGCCCCTGCCTTATGCCTAGCCCGCACTTGTGCCCCTGCCTTATGCCTAGCCCGCACTTGTGCCCCTGCCTTATGCCTAGCCCGCACTTGTGCCCCTGCCTTATGCCTAGCCCGCACTTGTGCCCCTGCCTTATGCCTAGCCCGCACTTGTGCCCTTGCCTTATGCCTAGCCCGCACTTGTGCCCCTGCCTTATGCCTAGCCCGCACTTGTGCCCCTGCCTTAAGCCTAGCCCGCACTTGTGCCCCTGCCTTAAGCCTAGCCCGCACTTGTGCCCCTGCCTTATGCCTAGCCCGCTCTTGTGCCCCTGCCTTATGCCTAGCCAGCACTTGTGCCCCTGCCTTATGCCTAGCCAGCACTTGTGGCCCTGCCTTATGCCTAGCCAGCACTTGTGCCCCTGCCTTATGCCTAGCCAGCACTTGTGCCCCTGCCTTATGCCTAGCCAGCACTTGTGCCCCTGCCTTATGCCTAGCCAGCACTTGTGCCCCTGCCTTATGCCTAGCCAGCACTTGTGCCCCTGCCTTATGCCTAGCCAGCACTTGTGCCCCTGCCTTATGCCTAGCCAGCACTTGTGCCCCTGCCTTATGCCTAGCCAGCACTTGTGCCCCTGCCTTATGCCTAGCCAGCACTTGTGCCCCTGCCTTATGCCTAGCCAGCACTTGTGCCCCTGCCTTATGCCTAGCCAGCACTTGTGCCCCTGCCTTATGCCTAGCTAGCACTTGTGCCCCTGCCTTATGCCTAGCAAGCACTTGTGCCCCTGCCTTATGCCTAGCCAGCACTTGTGCCCCTGCCTTATTACTAGCCAGCACTTGTGCCCCTGCCTTATGCCTAGCCAGCACTTGTGCCCCGGCCTTATGCCTAGCCAGCACTTGTGCCCCGGCCTTATGCCTAGCCAGCACTTGTGCCCCGGCCTTATGCCTAGCCAGCACTTGTGCCCCGGCCTTATGCCTAGCCAGCACTTGTGCCCCGGCCTTATGCCTAGCCAGCACTTGTGCCCCGGCCTTATGCCTAGCCAGCACTTGTGCCCCGGCATTATGCCTAGCCAGCACTTGTGCCCCTGCCTTATGCCTAGCCAGCACTTGTGCCCCTGCCTTATGCCTAGCCAGCACTTGTGCCCCTGCCCTATGCCTAGCCTGCACTTGTGCCCCTGCCCTATGCCTAGCCAGCACTTGTGCCCCTGCCATATGCCTAGCCAGCACTTGTGCCCCTGCCTTATGCCTAGCCAGCACTTGTGCCCCTGCCTTATGCCTAGCCAGCACTTGTGCCCCTGCCTTATGCCTAGCCAGCACTTGTGCCCCTGCCTTATGCCTAGCCAGCACTTGTGCCCCTGCCTTATGCATAGCCAGCACTTGTGCCCCTGCCTTATGCCTAGCCAGCACTTGTGCCCCGGCCTTAAGCCTAGCCCGCACTTGTGCCCCGGCCTTAAGCCTAGCCCGCACTTGTGCCCCGGCGTTAAGCCTAGCCCGCACTTGTGCCCCGGCCTTAAGCCTAGCCCGCACTTGTGCCCCGGCCTTAAGCCTAGCCCGCACTTGTGCCCCGGCCTTAAGCCTAGCCCGCACTTGTGCCCCGGCCTTAAGCCTAGCCCGCACTTGTGCCCCGGCCTTAAGCCTAGCCCGCACTTGTGCCCCGGCCTTAAGCCTAGCCCGCACTTGTGCCCCGGCCTTAAGCCTAGCCCGCACTTGTGCCCCGGCCTTAAGCCTAGCCCGCACTTGTGCCCCGGCCTTAAGCCTAGCCCGCACTTGTGCCCCGGCCTTAAGCCTAGCCCGCACTTGTGCCCCGGCCTTAAGCCTAGCCCGCACTTGTGCCCCGGCCTTAAGCCTAGCCCGCACTTGTGCCCCGGCCTTAAGCCTAGCCCGCACTTGTGCCCCGGCCCTAAGCCTAGCCCGCACTTGTGCCCCGGCCCTAAGCCTAGCCCGCACTTGTGCCCCGGCCTTAAGCCTAGCCCGCACTTGTGCCCCGGCCTTAAGCCTAGCCCGCACTTGTGCCCCGGCCTTAAGCCTAGCCCGCACTTGTGCCCCTGCCTTATGCCTAGCCAGCACTTGTGCCCCTGCCTTATGCCTAGCCAGCACTTGTGCCCCTGCCTTATGCCTAGCCAGCACTTGTGCCCCTTCCATTATAGTTTTTTTGTCTTTAGCTTCATGTTGGTTATGCACACAGGGCAGGCTTTACGCTCTTCGCTCTTGTCCCGTCTGAATGCACATGCACGACTGTAATTGGGGACGAAGGCATTACCCATTTACGGAGGACAGACAAGATGTGCCTGGTCGCTTGGAGCATGGGGGTTATGGAGTGGCTCCGCACTGTACAACAAAGTACAGAGTAGAGGGGTGAAAGCTAGCTCTTCACCCCTAAGGGTGCATATCCCTTTATGCAAAGAGTTAGCCGTATGCCTTATGTGTAGCCATCACTTGTGCCCCTGCCTTATGCCTAGCCTGCACTTGTGCCCCTGCCTTATGCCTAGCCTGCACTTGTGCCCCTGCCTTATGCCTAGCCTGCACTTGTGCCCCTGCCTTATGCCTAGCCAGCACTTGTGCCCCTGCCTTATGCCTAGCCAGCACTTGTGCCCCTGCCTTATGCCTAGCCAGCACTTGTGCCCCTGCCTTATGCCTAGCCAGCACTTGTGCCCCTGCCTTATGCCTAGCCAGCACTTGTGCCCCGGCCTTATGCCTAGCCAGCACTTGTGCCCCGGCCTTATGCCTAGCCAGCACTTGTGCCCCGGCCTTATGCCTAGCCAGCACTTGTGCCCCGGCCTTATGCCTAGCCAGCACTTGTGCCCCGGCATTATGCCTAGCCAGCACTTGTGCCCCTGCCTTATGCCTAGCCAGCACTTGTGCCCCTGCCTTATGCCTAGCCAGCACTTGTGCCCCTGCCCTATGCCTAGCCTGCACTTGTGCCCCTGCCCTATGCCTAGCCAGCACTTGTGCCCCTGCCTTATGCCTAGCCAGCACTTGTGCCCCTGCCTTATGCCTAGCCAGCACTTGTGCCCCTGCCTTATGCCTAGCCCGCACTTGTGCCCCGGCCTTAAGCCTAGCCCGCACTTGTGCCCCGGCCTTAAGCCTAGCCCGCACTTGTGCCCCGGCCTTAAGCCTAGCCCGCACTTGTGCCCCGGCCTTAAGCCTAGCCCGCACTTGTGCCCCGGCCTTAAGCCTAGCCCGCACTTGTGCCTCGGCCTTAAGCCTAGCCCGCACTTGTGCCCCGGCCTTAAGCCTAGCCCGCACTTGTGCCCCGGCCTTAAGCCTAGCCCGCACTTGTGCCCCTGCCTTAAGCCTAGCCCGCACTTGTGCCCCGGCCTTAAGCCTAGCCCGCACTTGTGCCCCGGCCCTAAGCCTAGCCCGCACTTGTGCCCCGGCCTTAAGCCTAGCCCGCACTTGTGCCCCGGCCTTAAGCCTAGCCCGCACTTGTGCCCCTGCCTTAAGCCTAGCCCGCACTTGTGCCCCTGCCTTATGCCTAGCCAGCACTTGTGCCCCTGCCTTATGCCTAGCCAGCACTTGTGCCCCTGCCTTATGCCTAGCCAGCACTTGTGCCCCTGCCTTATGCCTAGCCAGCACTTGTGCCCCTTCCATTATTGTTTTTTTGTCTTTAGCTTCATGTTGGTTATGCACACAGGGCAGGCTTTACGCTCTTCGCTCTTGTCCCGTCTGAATGCACATGCACGACTGTAATTGGGGATGAAGGCATTACCCATTTACGGAGGACAGACAAGATGTGCCTGGTCGCTTGGAGCATGGGGGTTATGGAGTGGCTCCGCACTGTACAACAAAGTACAGAGTAGAGGGGTGAAAGCTAGCTCTTCACCCCTAAGGGTGCATATCCCTTTATGCAAAGAGTTAGCCGTATGCCTTATGTGTAGCCATCACTTGTGCCCCTGCCTTATGCCTAGCCTGCACTTGTGCCCCTGCCTTATGCCTAGCCTGCACTTGTGCCCCTGCCTTATGCCTAGCCAGCACTTGTGCCCCTGCCTTATGCCTAGCCAGCACTTGTGCCCCTGCCTTATGCCTAGCCAGCACTTGTGCCCCTGCCTTATGCCTAGCCAGCACTTGTGCCCCTGCCTTATGCCTAGCCAGCACTTGTGCCCCTGCCTTATGCCTAGCCAGCACTTGTGCCCCTGCCTTATGCCTAGCCAGCACTTGTGCCCCTGCCTTATGCCTAGCCAGCACTTGTGCCCCTGCCTTATGCCTAGCCAGCACTTGTGCCCCTGCCTTATGCCTAGCCAGCACTTGTGCCCCTGCCTTATGCCTAGCCAGCACTTGTGCCCCTGCCTTATGCCTAGCCAGCACTTGTGCCCCTGCCTTATGCCTAGCCAGCACTTGTGCCCCTGCCTTATGCCTAGCCAGCACGTGTGCCCCTGCCTTATGCCTAGCCAGCACGTGTGCCCCTGCCTTATGCCTAGCCAGCACTTGTGCCCCTGCCTTATGCCTAGCCAGCACTTGTGCCCCTGCCTTATGCCTAGCCAGCACTTGTGCCCCTTGCATTATTGTTTTTTTGTCTTTAGCTTCATGTTGGTTATGCACACAGGGCAGGCTTTACGCTCTTCGCTCTTGTCCCGTCTGAATGCACATGCACGACTGTAATTGGGGACGAAGGCATTACCCATTTACGGAGGACAGACAAGATGTGCCTGGTCGCTTGGAGCATGGGGGTTATGGAGTGGCTCCGCACTGTACAACAAAGTACAGAGTAGAGGGGTGAAAGCTAGCTCTTCACCCCTAAGGGTGCATATCCCTTTATGCAAAGAGTTAGCCGTATGCCTTATGTGTAGCCATCACTTGTGCCCCTGCCTTATGCCTAGCCTGCACTTGTGCCCCTGCCTTATGCCTAGCCTGCACTTGTGCCCCTGCCTTATGCCTAGCCAGCACTTGTGCCCCTGCCTTATGCCTAGCCAGCACTTGTGCCCCTGCCTTATGCCTAGCCAGCACTTGTGCCCCTGCCTTATGCCTAGCCAGCACTTGTGCCCCTGCCTTATGCCTAGCCAGCACTTGTGCCCCTGCCTTATGCCTAGCCAGCACTTGTGCCCCTGCCTTATGCCTAGCCAGCACTTGTGCCCCTGCCTTATGCCTAGCCAGCACTTGTGCCCCTGCCTTATGCCTAGCCAGCACTTGTGCCCCTGCCTTATGCCTAGCCAGCACTTGTGCCCCTGCCTTATGCCTAGCCAGCACTTGTGCCCCTGCCTTATGCCTAGCCAGCACTTGTGCCCCTGCCTTATGCCTAGCCAGCACGTGTGCCCCTGCCTTATGCCTAGCCAGCACTTGTGCCCCTGCCTTATGCCTAGCCAGCACTTGTGCCCCTGCCTTATGCCTAGCCAGCACTTGTGCCCCTGCCCTATGCCTAGCCAGCACTTGTGCCCCTGCCCTATGCCTAGCCAGCACTTGTGCCCCTGCCCTATGCCTAGCCAGCACTTGTGCCCCTGCCTTATGCCTAGCCAGCACTTGTGCCCCTGCCTTATGCCTAGCCCGCACTTGTGCCCCTGCCTTATGCCTAGCCCGCACTTGTGCCCCTGCCTTATGCCTAGCCCGCACTTGTGCCCCTGCCTTATGCCTAGCCCGCACTTGTGCCCCTGCCTTATGCCTAGCCCGCACTTGTGCCCTTGCCTTATGCCTAGCCCGCACTTGTGCCCCTGCCTTATGCCTTGCCCGCACTTGTGCCCCTGCCTTATGCCTAGCCCGCACTTGTGCCCCTGCCTTAAGCCTAGCCCGCACTTGTGCCCCTGCCTTAAGCCTAGCCCGCACTTGTGCCCCTGCCTTATGCCTAGCCCGCTCTTGTGCCCCTGCCTTATGCCTAGCCAGCACTTGTGCCCCTGCCTTATGCCTAGCCAGCACTTGTGCCCCTGCCTTATGCCTAGCCAGCACTTGTGCCCCTGCCTTATGCCTAGCCAGCACTTGTGCCCCTGCCTTATGCCTAGCCAGCACTTGTGCCCCTGCCTTATGCCTAGCCAGCACTTGTGCCCCTGCCTTATGCCTAGCCAGCACTTGTGCCCCTGCCTTATGCCTAGCCAGCACTTGTGCCCCTGCCTTATGCCTAGCCAGCACTTGTGCCCCTGCCTTATGCCTAGCCAGCACTTGTGCCCCTGCCTTATGCCTAGCCTGCACTTGTGCCCCTGCCTTATGCCTAGCCAGCACTTGTGCCCCTGCCTTATGCCTAGACAGCACTTGTGCTCCTGCCTTATGCCTAGCCAGCACTTGTGCCCCTGCCTTATGCCTAGCCAGCACTTGTGCCCCTGCCTTATGCCTAGCCAGCACTTGTGCCCCTGCCTTATGCCTAGCCAGCACTTGTGCCCCTGCCTTATGCCTAGCCAGCACTTGTGCCCCTGCGTTATGCCTAGCCAGCACTTGTGCCCCTGCCTTATGCCTAGCCAGCACTTGTGCCCCTGCCTTATGCCTAGCCAGCACTTGTGCCCCTGCCTTATGCCTAGCCAGCACTTGTGCCCCTGCCTTATGCCTAGCCAGCACTTGTGCCCCTGCCTTATGCCTAGCCAGCACTTGTGCCCCTGCCTTATTACTAGCCAGCACTTGTGCCCCGGCCTTATGCCTAGCCAGCACTTGTGCCCCGGCCTTATGCCTAGCCAGCACTTGTGCCCCGGCCTTATGCCTAGCCAGCACTTGTGCCCCGGCCTTATGCCTAGCCAGCACTTGTGCCCCGGCCTTATGCCTAGCCAGCACTTGTGCCCCTGCCTTATGCCTAGCCAGCACGTGTGCCCCTGCCTTATGCCTAGCCAGCACTTGTGCCCCTGCCTTATGCCTAGCCAGCACTTGTGCCCCTGCCTTATGCCTAGCCAGCACTTGTGCCCCTGCCCTATGCCTAGCCAGCACTTGTGCCCCTGCCCTATGCCTAGCCAGCACTTGTGCCCCTGCCCTATGCCTAGCCAGCACTTGTGCCCCTGCCTTATGCCTAGCCAGCACTTGTGCCCCTGCCTTATGCCTAGCCCGCACTTGTGCCCCTGCCTTATGCCTAGCCCGCACTTGTGCCCCTGCCTTATGCCTAGCCCGCACTTGTGCCCCTGCCTTATGCCTAGCCCGCACTTGTGCCCCTGCCTTATGCCTAGCCCGCACTTGTGCCCCTGCCTTATGCCTAGTCCGCACTTGTGCCCCTGCCTTATGCCTTGCCCGCACTTGTGCCCCTGCCTTATGCCTAGCCCGCACTTGTGCCCCTGCCTTAAGCCTAGCCCGCACTTGTGCCCCTGCCTTAAGCCTAGCCCGCACTTGTGCCCCTGCCTTATGCCTAGCCCGCTCTTGTGCCCCTGCCTTATGCCTAGCCAGCACTTGTGCCCCTGCCTTATGCCTAGCCAGCACTTGTGCCCCTGCCTTATGCCTAGCCAGCACTTGTGCCCCTGCCTTATGCCTAGCCAGCACTTGTGCCCCTGCCTTATGCCTAGCCTGCACTTGTGCCCCTGCCTTATGCCTAGCCAGCACTTGTGCCCCTGCCTTATGCCTAGCCAGCACTTGTGCCCCTGCCTTATGCCTAGCCAGCACTTGTGCCCCTGCCTTATGCCTAGCCAGCACTTGTGCCCCTGCCTTATGCCTAGCCAGCACTTGTGCCCCTGCCTTATGCCTAGCCTGCACTTGTGCCCCTGCCTTATGCCTAGCCAGCACTTGTGCCCCTGCCTTATGCCTAGACAGCACTTGTGCTCCTGCCTTATGCCTAGCCAGCACTTGTGCCCCTGCCTTATGCCTAGCCAGCACTTGTGCCCCTGCCTTATGCCTAGCCAGCACTTGTGCCCCTGCCTTATGCCTAGCCAGCACTTGTGCCCCTGCCTTATGCCTAGCCAGCACTTGTGCCCCTGCGTTATGCCTAGCCAGCACTTGTGCCCCTGCCTTATGCCTAGCCAGCACTTGTGCCCCTGCCTTATGCCTAGCCAGCACTTGTGCCCCTGCCTTATGCCTAGCCAGCACTTGTGCCCCTGCCTTATGCCTAGCCAGCACTTGTGCCCCTGCCTTATGCCTAGCCAGCACTTGTGCCCCTGCCTTATTACTAGCCAGCACTTGTGCCCCGGCCTTATGCCTAGCCAGCACTTGTGCCCCGGCCTTATGCCTAGCCAGCACTTGTGCCCCGGCCTTATGCCTAGCCAGCACTTGTGCCCCGGCCTTATGCCTAGCCAGCACTTGTGCCCCGGCCTTATGCCTAGCCAGCACTTGTGCCCCGGCCTTATGCCTAGCCAGCACTTGTGCCCCGGCCTTATGCCTAGCCAGCAGTTGTGCCCCGGCATTATGCCTAGCCAGCACTTGTGCCCCTGCCTTATGCCTAGCCAGCACTTGTGCCCCTGCCTTATGCCTAGCCAGCACTTGTGCCCCTGCCTTATGCCTAGCCAGCACTTGTGCCCCTGCCCTATGCCTAGCCTGCACTTGTGCCCCTGCCCTATGCCTAGCCAGCACTTGTGCCCCTGCCTTATGCCTAGCCAGCACTTGTGCCCCTGCCTTATGCCTAGCCAGCACTTGTGCCCCTGCCTTATGCCTAGCCAGCACTTGTGCCCCTGCCTTATGCCTAGCCAGCACTTGTGACCCTGCCTTATGCCTAGCCAGCACTTGTGCCCCGGCCTTATGCCTAGCCCGCACTTGTGCCCCGGCCTTAAGCCTAGCCCGCACTTGTGCCCCGGCGTTAAGCCTAGCCCGCACTTGTGCCCCGGCCTTAAGCCTAGCCCGCACTTGTGCCCCGGCCTTAAGCCTAGCCCGCACTTGTGCCCCGGCCTTAAGCCTAGCCCGCACTTATGCCCCGGCCTTAAGCCTAGCCCGCACTTGTGCCCCGGCCTTAAGCCTAGCCCGCACTTGTGCCCCGGCCTTAAGCCTAGCCCGCACTTGTGCCCCGGCCTTAAGCCTAGCCCGCACTTGTGCCCCGGCCTTAAGCCTAGCCCACACTTGTGCCCCGGCCCTAAGCCTAGCCCGCACTTGTGCCCCGGCCCTAAGCCTAGCCCGCACTTGTGCCCCGGCCCTAAGCCTAGCCCGCACTTGTGCCCCGGCCTTAAGCCTAGCCCGCACTTGTGCCCCGGCCTTAAGCCTAGCCCGCACTTGTGCCCCGGCCTTAAGCCTAGCCCGCACTTGTGCCCCGGCCTTAAGCCTAGCCCGCACTTGTGCCCCTGCCTTATGCCTAGCCCGCACTTGTGCCCCTGCCTTATGCCTAGCCAGCACTTGTGCCCCTGCCTTATGCCTAGCCAGCACTTGTGCCCCTGCCTTATGCCTAGCCAGCACATGTGCCCCTGCCTTATGCCTAGCCAGCACTTGTGCCCCTTCCATTATTGTTTTTTTGTCTTTAGCTTCATGTTGGTTATGCACACAGGGCAGGCTTTACGCTCTTCGCTCTTGTCCCGTCTGAATGCACATGCACGACTGTAATTGGGGACGAAGGCATTACCCATTTACGGAGGACAGACAAGATGTGCCTGGTCGCTTGGAGCATGGGGGTTATGGAGTGGCTCCGCACTGTACAACAAAGTACAGAGTAGAGGGGTGAAAGCTAGCTCTTCACCCCTAAGGGTGCATATCCCTTTATGCAAAGAGTTAGCCGTATGCCTTATGTGTAGCCATCACTTGTGCCCCTGCCTTATGCCTAGCCTGCACTTGTGCCCCTGCCTTATGCCTAGCCTGCACTTGTGCCCCTGCCTTATGCCTAGCCAGCACTTGTGCCCCTGCCTTATGCCTAGCCAGCACTTGTGCCCCTGCCTTATGCCTAGCCAGCACTTGTGCCCCTGCCTTATGCCTAGCCAGCACTTGTGCCCCTGCCTTATGCCTAGCCCGCACTTGTGCCCCTGCCTTATGCCTAGCCCGCACTTGTGCCCCTGCCTTATGCCTAGCCAGCACTTGTGCCCCTGCCTTATGCCTAGCCAGCACTTGTGCCCCTGCCTTATGCCTAGCCAGCACTTGTGCCCCTGCCTTATGCCTAGCCAGCACTTGTGCCCCTGCCTTATGCCTAGCCAGCACTTGTGCCCCTGCCTTATGCCTAGCCAGCACTTGTGCCCCTGCCTTATGCCTAGCCAGCACTTGTGCCCCTGCCTTATGCCTAGCCAGCACTTGTGCCCCTGCCTTATGCCTAGCCAGCACTTGTGCCCCTGCCTTATGCCTAGCCAGCACTTGTGCCCCTGCCTTATGCCTAGCCAGCACTTGTGCCCCTGCCTTATGCCTAGCCAGCACTTGTGCCTCTGCCTTATGCCTAGCCAGCACGTGTGCCCCTGCCTTATGCCTAGCCAGCACGTGTGCCCCTGCCTTATGCCTAGCCAGCACGTGTGCCCCTGCCTTATGCCTAGCCAGCACTTGTGCCCCTGCCTTATGCCTAGCCAGCACTTGTGCCCCTGCCTTATGCCTAGCCAGCACTTGTGCCCCTGCCTTATGCCTAGCCAGCACTTGTGCCCCTGCCCTATGCCTAGCCAGCACTTGTGCCCCTGCCCTATGCCTAGCCAGCACTTGTGCCCCTGCCCTATGCCTAGCCAGCACTTGTGCCCCTGCCCTATGCCTAGCCAGCACTTGTGCCCCTGCCCTATGCCTAGCCAGCACTTGTGCCCCTGCCCTATGCCTAGCCAGCACTTGTGCCCCTGCCCTATGCCTAGCCAGCACTTGTGCCCCTGCCCTATGCCTAGCCAGCACTTGTGCCCCTGCCTTATGCCTAGCCCGCACTTGTGCCCCTGCCTTATGCCTAGCCCGCACTTGTGCCCCTGCCTTATGCCTAGCCCGCACTTGTGCCCCTGCCTTATGCCTAGCCCGCACTTGTGCCCCTGCCTTATGCCTAGCCCGCACTTGTGCCCCTGCCTTATGCCCCTGCCTTATGCCTAGCCCGCACTTGTGCCCCTGCCTTATGCCTAGCCCGCACTTGTGCCCCTGCCTTAAGCCTAGCCCGCACTTGTGCCCCTGCCTTAAGCCTAGCCCGCACTTGTGCCCCTGCCTTAAGCCTAGCCCGCACTTGTGCCCCTGCCTTATGCCTAGCCCGCTCTTGTGCCCCTGCCTTATGCCTAGCCAGCACTTGTGCCCCTGCCTTATGCCTAGCCAGCACTTGTGCCCCTGCCCTATGCCTAGCCAGCACTTGTGCCCCTGCCCTATGCCTAGCCAGCACTTGTGCCCCTGCCCTATGCCTAGCCAGCACTTGTGCCCCTGCCCTATGCCTAGCCAGCACGTGTGCCCCTGCCTTATGCCTAGCCAGCACTTGTGCCCCTGCCTTATGCCTAGCCAGCACTTGTGCCCCTGCCTTATGCCTAGCCAGCACTTGTGCCCCTGCCTTATGCCTAGCCAGCACTTGTGCCCCTGCCCTATGCCTAGCCAGCACTTGTGCCCCTGCCCTATGCCTAGCCAGCACTTGTGCCCCTGCCCTATGCCTAGCCAGCACTTGTGCCCCTGCCTTATGCCTAGCCCGCACTTGTGCCCCTGCCTCAAGCCTAGCCCGCACTTGTGCCCCTGCCTTAAGCCTAGCCCGCACTTGTGCCCCTGCCTTAAGCCTAGCCCGCACTTGTGCCCCTGCCTTATGCCTAGCCCGCTCTTGTGCCCCTGCCTTATGCCTAGCCAGCACTTGTGCCCCTGCCTTATGCCTAGCCAGCACTTGTGCCCCTGCCCTATGCCTAGCCAGCACTTGTGCCCCTGCCCTATGCCTAGCCAGCACTTGTGCCCCTGCCCTATGCCTAGCCAGCACTTGTGCCCCTGCCTTATGCCTAGCCAGCACTTGTGCCCCTGCCTTATGCCTAGCCCGCACTTGTGCCCCTGCCTTATGCCTAGCCCGCACTTGTGCCCCTGCCTTATGCCTAGCCCGCACTTGTGCCCCTGCCTTATGCCTAGCCCGCACTTGTGCCCCTGCCTTATGCCTAGCCCGCACTTGTGCCCCTGCCTTATGCCTAGCCCGCACTTGTGCCCCTGCCTTATGCCTAGCCCGCACTTGTGCCCCTGCCTTATGCCTAGCCCGCACTTGTGCCCCTGCCTTATGCCTAGCCCGCACTTGTGCCCCTGCCTTATGCCTAGCCCGCACTTGTGCCCCTGCCTTAAGCCTAGCCCGCACTTGTGCCCCTGCCTTAAGCCTAGCCCGCACTTGTGCCCCTGCCTTAAGCCTAGCCCGCACTTGTGCCCCTGCCTTATGCCTAGCCCGCTCTTGTGCCCCTGCCTTATGCCTAGCCCGCTCTTGTGCCCCTGCCTTATGCCTAGCCAGCACTTGTGCCCCTGCCTTATGCCTAGCCAGCACTTGTGCCCCTGCCTTATGCCTAGCCAGCACTTGTGCCCCTGCCTTATGCCTAGCCAGCACTTGTGCCCCTGCCTTATGCCTAGCCAGCACTTGTGCCCCTGCCTTATGCCTAGCCAGCACTTATGCCTAGCCAGCACTTGTGCCCCTTCCTTATGCCTAGCCAGCACTTGTGCCCCTGCCTTATGCCTAGCCAGCACTTGTGCCCCTGCCTTATGCCTAGCCTGCACTTGTGCCCCTGCCTTATGCCTAGCCAGCACTTGTGCCCCTGCCTTATGCCTAGCCAGCACTTGTGCCCCTGCCTTATGCCTAGCCAGCACTTGTGCTCCTGCCTTATGCCTAGCCAGCACTTGTGCCCCTGCCTTATGCCTAGCCAGCACTTGTGCCCCTGCCTTATGCCTAGCCAGCACTTGTGCCCCTGCCTTATGCCTAGCCAGCACTTGTGCCCCTGCCTTATGCCTAGCCAGCACTTGTGCCCCTGCCTTATGCCTAGCCAGCACTTGTGCCCCTGCCTTATGCCTAGCCAGCACTTGTGCCCCTGCCTTATGCCTAGCCAGCACTTGTGCCCCTGCCTTATGCCTAGCCAGCACTTGTGCCCCTGCCTTATGCCTAGCCAGCATTTGTGCCCCTGCCTTATGCCTAGCCAGCACTTGTGCCCCTGCCTTATGCCTAGCCAGCACTTGTGCCCCTGCCTTATTACTAGCCAGCACTTGTGCCCCTGCCTTATGCCTAGCCAGCACTTGTGCCCCGGCCTTATGCCTAGCCAGCACTTGTGCCCCGGCCTTATGCCTAGCCAGCACTTGTGCCCCGGCCTTATGCCTAGCCAGCACTTGTGCCCCGGCCTTATGCCTAGCCAGCACTTGTGCCCCGGCCTTATGCCTAGCCAGCACTTGTGCCCCGGCCTTATGCCTAGCCAGCACTTGTGCCCCGGCCTTATGCCTAGCCAGCACTTGTGCCCCGGCCTTATGCCTAGCCAGCACTTGTGCCCCGGCATTATGCCTAGCCAGCACTTGTGCCCCTGCCTTATGCCTAGCCAGCACTTGTGCCCCTGCCTTATGCCTAGCCAGCACTTGTGCCCCTGCCCTATGCCTAGCCTGCACTTGTGCCCCTGCCCTATGCCTAGCCAGCACTTGTGCCCCTGCCTTATGCCTAGCCAGCACTTGTGCCCCTGCCTTATGCCTAGCCAGCACTTGTGCCCCTGCCTTATGCCTAGCCAGCACTTGTGCCCCTGCCTTATGCCTAGCCAGCACTTGTGCCCCTGCCTTATGCCTAGCCAGCACTTGTGCCCCTGCCTTATGCCTAGCCAGCACTTGTGCCCCTGCCTTATGCCTAGCCCGCACTTGTGCCCCGGCCTTATGCCTAGCCCGCACTTGTGCCCCGGCCTTATGCCTAGCCCGCACTTGTGCCCCGGCCTTAAGCCTAGCCCGCACTTGTGCCCCGGCATTAAGCCTAGCCTGCACTTGTGCCCCGGCCTTAAGCCTAGCCCGCACTTCTGCCCCGGCCTTAAGCCTAGCCCGCACTTGTGCCCCGGCCTTAAGCCTAGCCCGCACTTGTGCCCCGGCCTTAAGCCTAGCCCGCACTTGTGCCCCGGCCTTAAGCCTAGCCCGCACTTGTGCCCCGGCCTTAAGCCTAGCCCGCACTTGTGCCCCGGCCTTAAGCCCAGCCCGCACTTGTGCCCCGGCCTTAAGCCCAGCCCGCACTTGTGCCCCGGCCTTAAGCCCAGCCCGCACTTGTGCCCCGGCCTTAAGCCTAGCCCGCACTTGTGCCCCGGCCCTAAGCCTAGCCCGCACTTGTGCCCCGGCCTTAAGCCTAGCCCGCACTTGTGCCCCGGCCTTAAGCCTAGCCCGCACTTGTGCCCCGGCCTTAAGCCTAGCCCGCACTTGTGCCCCTGCCTTATGCCTAGCCAGCACTTGTGCCCCTGCCTTATGCCTAGCCAGCACTTGTGCCCCTTCCATTATTGTTTTTTTGTCTTTAGCTTCATGTTGGTTATGCACACAGGGCAGGCTTTACGCTCTTCGCTCTTGTCCCGTCTGAATGCACATGCACGACTGTAATTGGGGACGAAGGCATTACCCATTTACGGAGGACAGACAAGATGTGCCTGGTCGCTTGGAGCATGGGGGTTATGGAGTGGCTCCGCACTGTACAACAAAGTACAGAGTAGAGGGGTGAAAGCTAGCTCTTCACCCCTAAGGGTGCATATCCCTTTATGCAAAGAGTTAGCCGTATGCCTTATGTGTAGCCATCACTTGTGCCCCTGCCTTATGCCTAGCCTGCACTTGAGCCCCTGCCTTATGCCTAGCCTGCACTTGTGCCCCTGCCTTATGCCTAGCCTGCACTTGTGCCCCTGCCTTATGCCTAGCCAGCACTTGTGCCCCTGCCTTATGCCTAGCCTGCACTTGTGCCCCTGCCTTATGCCTAGCCTGCACTTGTTCCCCTGCCTTAAGCCTAGCCCGCACTTGTGCCCCTGCCTTAAGCCTAGCCCGCACTTGTGCCCCTGCCTTATGCCTAGCCCGCACTTGTGCCCCTGCCTTAAGCCTAGCCCGCACTTGTGCCCCTGCCTTAAGCCTAGCCCGCACTTGTGCCCCTGCCTTATGCCTAGCCCGCTCTTGTGCCCCTGCCTTATGCCTAGCCAGCACTTGTGCCCCTGCCTTATGCCTAGCCAGCACTTGTGCCCCTGCCCTATGCCTAGCCAGCACTTGTGCCCCTGCCTTATGCCTAGCCAGCACTTGTGCCCCTGCCTTATGCCTAGCCAGCACTTGTGCCCCTGCCTTATGCCTAGCCCGCACTTGTGCCCCTGCCCTATGCCTAGCCAGCACTTATGCCCCTGCCTTATGCCTAGCCCGCACTTGTGCCCCTGCCTTATGCCTAGCCCGCACTTGTGCCCCTGCCTTAAGCCTAGCCCGCACTTGTGCCCCTGCCTTAAGCCTAGCCCGCACTTGTGCCCCTGCCTTAAGCCTAGCCCGCACTTGTGCCCCTGCCTTATGCCTAGCCTGCTCTTGTGCCCCTGCCTTATGCCTAGCCAGCACTTGTGCCCCTGCCTTATGCCTAGCCAGCACTTGTGCCCCTGCCCTATGCCTAGCCAGCACTTGTGCCCCTGCCCTATGCCTAGCCAGCACTTGTGCCCCTGCCCTATGCCTAGCCAGCACTTGTGCCCCTGCCCTATGCCTAGCCAGCACGTGTGCCCCTGCCTTATGCCTAGCCAGCACTTGTGCCCCTGCCTTATGCCTAGCCAGCACTTGTGCCCCTGCCTTATGCCTAGCCAGCACTTGTGCCCCTGCCTTATGCCTAGCCAGCACTTGTGCCCCTGCCCTATGCCTAGCCAGCACTTGTGCCCCTGCCCTATGCCTAGCCAGCACTTGTGCCCCTGCCCTATGCCTAGCCAGCACTTGTGCCCCTGCCTTATGCCTAGCCCACACTTGTGCCCCTGCCTCAAGCCTAGCCCGCACTTGTGCCCCTGCCTTAAGCCTAGCCCGCACTTGTGCCCCTGCCTTAAGCCTAGCCCGCACTTGTGCCCCTGCCTTATGCCTAGCCCGCTCTTGTGCCCCTGCCTTATGCCTAGCCAGCACTTGTGCCCCTGCCTTATGCCTAGCCAGCACTTGTGCCCCTGCCCTATGCCTAGCCAGCACTTGTGCCCCTGCCCTATGCCTAGCCAGCACTTGTGCCCCTGCCCTATGCCTAGCCAGCACTTGTGCCCCTGCCTTATGCCTAGCCAGCACTTGTGCCCCTGCCTTATGCCTAGCCCGCACTTGTGCCCCTGCCTTATGCCTAGCCCGCACTTGTGCCCCTGCCTTATGCCTAGCCCGCACTTGTGCCCCTGCCTTATGCCTAGCCCGCACTTGTGCCCCTGCCTTATGCCTAGCCCGCACTTGTGCCCCTGCCTTATGCCTAGCCCGCACTTGTGCCCCTGCCTTATGCCTAGCCCGCACTTGTGCCCCTGCCTTATGCCTAGCCCGCACTTGTGCCCCTGCCTTATGCCTAGCCCGCACTTGTGCCCCTGCCTTAAGCCTAGCCCGCACTTGTGCCCCTGCCTTAAGCCTAGCCCGCACTTGTGCCCCTGCCTTAAGCCTAGCCCGCACTTGTGCCCCTGCCTTATGCCTAGCCCGCTCTTGTGCCCCTGCCTTATGCCTAGCCCGCTCTTGTGCCCCTGCCTTATGCCTAGCCAGCACTTGTGCCCCTGCCTTATGCCTAGCCAGCACTTGTGCCCCTGCCTTATGCCTAGCCAGCACTTGTGCCCCTGCCTTATGCCTAGCCAGCACTTGTGCCCCTGCCTTATGCCTAGCCAGCACTTGTGCCCCTGCCTTATGCCTAGCCAGCACTTATGCCTAGCCAGCACTTGTGCCCCTTCCTTATGCCTAGCCAGCACTTGTGCCCCTGCCTTATGCCTAGCCAGCACTTGTGCCCCTGCCTTATGCCTAGCCTGCACTTGTGCCCCTGCCTTATGCCTAGCCAGCACTTGTGCCCCTGCCTTATGCCTAGCCAGCACTTGTGCCCCTGCCTTATGCCTAGCCAGCACTTGTGCTCCTGCCTTATGCCTAGCCAGCACTTGTGCCCCTGCCTTATGCCTAGCCAGCACTTGTGCCCCTGCCTTATGCCTAGCCAGCACTTGTGCCCCTGCCTTATGCCTAGCCAGCACTTGTGCCCCTGCCTTATGCCTAGCCAGCACTTGTGCCCCTGCCTTATGCCTAGCCAGCACTTGTGCCCCTGCCTTATGCCTAGCCAGCACTTGTGCCCCTGCCTTATGCCTAGCCAGCACTTGTGCCCCTGCCTTATGCCTAGCCAGCACTTGTGCCCCTGCCTTATGCCTAGCCAGCACTTGTGCCCCTGCCTTATGCCTAGCCAGCACTTGTGCCCCTGCCTTATTACTAGCCAGCACTTGTGCCCCTGCCTTATGCCTAGCCAGCACTTGTGCCCCGGCCTTATGCCTAGCCAGCACTTGTGCCCCGGCCTTATGCCTAGCCAGCACTTGTGCCCCGGCCTTATGCCTAGCCAGCACTTGTGCCCCGGCCTTATGCCTAGCCAGCACTTGTGCCCCGGCCTTATGCCTAGCCAGCACTTGTGCCCCGGCCTTATGCCTAGCCAGCACTTGTGCCCCGGCCTTATGCCTAGCCAGCACTTGTGCCCCGGCATTATGCCTAGCCAGCACTTGTGCCCCTGCCTTATGCCTAGCCAGCACTTGTGCCCCTGCCTTATGCCTAGCCAGCACTTGTGCCCCTGCCCTATGCCTAGCCTGCACTTGTGCCCCTGCCCTATGCCTAGCCAGCACTTGTGCCCCTGCCTTATGCCTAGCCAGCACTTGTGCCCCTGCCTTATGCCTAGCCAGCACTTGTGCCCCTGCCTTATGCCTAGCCAGCACTTGTGCCCCTGCCTTATGCCTAGCCAGCACTTGTGCCCCTGCCTTATGCCTAGCCAGCACTTGTGCCCCTGCCTTATGCCTAGCCAGCACTTGTGCCCCTGCCTTATGCCTAGCCCGCACTTGTGCCCCGGCCTTATGCCTAGCCCGCACTTGTGCCCCGGCCTTATGCCTAGCCCGCACTTGTGCCCCGGCCTTAAGCCTAGCCCGCACTTGTGCCCCGGCATTAAGCCTAGCCCGCACTTGTGCCCCGGCCTTAAGCCTAGCCCGCACTTCTGCCCCGGCCTTAAGCCTAGCCCGCACTTGTGCCCCGGCCTTAAGCCTAGCCCGCACTTGTGCCCCGGCCTTAAGCCTAGCCCGCACTTGTGCCCCGGCCTTAAGCCTAGCCCGCACTTGTGCCCCGGCCTTAAGCCTAGCCCGCACTTGTGCCCCGGCCTTAAGCCCAGCCCGCACTTGTGCCCCGGCCTTAAGCCCAGCCCGCACTTGTGCCCCGGCCTTAAGCCCAGCCCGCACTTGTGCCCCGGCCTTAAGCCTAGCCCGCACTTGTGCCCCGGCCCTAAGCCTAGCCCGCACTTGTGCCCCGGCCTTAAGCCTAGCCCGCACTTGTGCCCCGGCCTTAAGCCTAGCCCGCACTTGTGCCCCGGCCTTAAGCCTAGCCCGCACTTGTGCCCCTGCCTTATGCCTAGCCAGCACTTGTGCCCCTGCCTTATGCCTAGCCAGCACTTGTGCCCCTTCCATTATTGTTTTTTTGTCTTTAGCTTCATGTTGGTTATGCACACAGGGCAGGCTTTACGCTCTTCGCTCTTGTCCCGTCTGAATGCACATGCACGACTGTAATTGGGGACGAAGGCATTACCCATTTACGGAGGACAGACAAGATGTGCCTGGTCGCTTGGAGCATGGGGGTTATGGAGTGGCTCCGCACTGTACAACAAAGTACAGAGTAGAGGGGTGAAAGCTAGCTCTTCACCCCTAAGGGTGCATATCCCTTTATGCAAAGAGTTAGCCGTATGCCTTATGTGTAGCCATCACTTGTGCCCCTGCCTTATGCCTAGCCTGCACTTGAGCCCCTGCCTTATGCCTAGCCTGCACTTGTGCCCCTGCCTTATGCCTAGCCTGCACTTGTGCCCCTGCCTTATGCCTAGCCAGCACTTGTGCCCCTGCCTTATGCCTAGCCTGCACTTGTGCCCCTGCCTTATGCCTAGCCTGCACTTGTTCCCCTGCCTTAAGCCTAGCCCGCACTTGTGCCCCGGCCTTAAGCCTAGCCCGCACTTGTGCCCCGGCCTTAAGCCTAGCCCGCACTTGTGCCCCGGCCTTAAGCCTAGCCCGCACTTGTGCCCCGGCCTTAAGCCAAGCCCGCACTTGTGCCCCGGCCTTAAGCCTAGCCCGCACTTGTGCCCCGGCCTTAAGCCTAGCCCGCACTTGTGCCCCGGCCTTAAGCCTAGCCCGCACTTGTGCCCCTGCCTTATGCCTAGCCCGCACTTGTGCCCCTGCCTTATGCCTAGCCAGCACTTGTGCCCCTGCCTTATGCCTAGCCAGCACTTGTGCCCCTGCCTTATGCCTAGCCAGCACTTGTGCCCCTGCCTTATGCCTAGCCAGCACTTGTGCCCCTGCCTTATGCCTAGCCAGCACTTGTGCCCCTGCCTTATGCCTAGCCAGCACTTGTGCCCCTGCCTTATGCCTAGCCAGCACTTGTGCCCCTGCCTTATGCCTAGCCAGCACTTGTGCCCCTGCCTTTTGCCTAGCCAGCACTTGTGCCCCTGCCTTATGCCTAGCCAGCACTTGTGCCCCTGCCTTATGCCTAGCCAGCACTTGTGCCCCTGAATTATGCCTAGCCAGCACTTGTGCCCCTGCCTTATGCCTAGCCAGCACTTGTGCCCCTGCCTTATGCCTAGCCAGCACTTGTGCCCCTGCCTTATGCCTAGCCAGCACTTGTGCCCCTGCCTTATGCCTAGCCAGCACTTGTGCCCCTGCCTTATGCCTAGCCAGCACTTGTGCCCCTGCCTTATGCCTAGCCAGCACTTGTGCCCCTGCCTTATGCCTAGCCAGCACTTGTGCCCCTGCCTAATGCCTAGCCAGCACTTGTGCCCCTGCCTCATGCCTAGCCAGCACTTGTGCCCCTGCCTCATGCCTAGCCAGCACTTGTGCCCCTGCCTCATGCCTAGCCAGCACTTGTGCCCCTGCCTCATGCCTAGCCAGCACTTGTGCCCCTGCCTCATGCCTAGCCAGCACTTGTGCCCCTGCCTCATGCCTAGCCAGCACTTGTGCCCCTGCCTAATGCCTAGCCAGCACTTGTGCCCCTGCCTTATGCCTAGCCAGCACTTGTGCCCCTGCCTTATGCCTAGCCAGCACTTGTGCCCCTGCCTTATGCCTAGCCAGCACTTGTGCCCCTGCCTTATGCCTAGCCAGCACTTGTGCCCCTGCCTTATACCTAGCCAGCACTTGTGCCCCTGCCTTATGCCTAGCCAGCACTTGTGCCCCTGCCTTATGCCTAGCCAGCACTTGTGCCCCTGCCTTATGCCTAGCCAGCACTTGTGCCCCTGCCTTATGCCTAGCCAGCACTTGTGCCCCTGCCTTATGCCTAGCCAGCATTTGTGCCCCTGCCTTATGCCTAGCCAGCACTTGTGCCCCTGCCTTATGCTTAGCCAGCACTTGTGCCCCTGCCTTATGCCTAGCCAGCACTTGTGCCCCCTGCCTTATGCCTAGCCAGCACTTGTGCCCCTGCCTTATGCTTTGCCAGCACTTGTGCCCCTGCCTTATGCCTAGCCAGCACTTGTGCCCCTGCCTTATGCCTAGCCAGCACTTTTGCCCCTGCCTTATGCCTAGCCAGGACTTGTGCCCCTGCCTTATGCCTAGCCAGCACTTGTGCCCCGGCCTTAAGCCTAGCCCGCACTTGTGCCCCTGCCTTAAGCCCAGCCCGCACCTGTGCCCCTGCCTTATGCCTAGCCAGCACTTGTGCCCCTGCCTTATGCCTAGCCAGCACTTGTGCCCCTGCCTTATGCCTAGCCAGCACTTGTGCCCCTGCCTTATGCCTAGCCAGCACTTGTGCCCCTGCCTTATGCCTAGCCAGCACTTGTGCCCCTGCCTTATGCCTAGCCAGCACTTGTGCCCCTGCCTTATGCCTAGCCAGCACTTGTGCCCCTGCCCTATGCCTAGCCAGCACTTGTGCCCCTGCCCTATGCCTAGCCAGCACTTGTGCCCCTGCCTTATGCCTAGCCAGCACTTGTGCCCCTGCCTTATGCCTAGCCCGCACTTGTGCCCCTGCCTTATGCCTAGCCCGCACTTGTGCCCCTGCCTTATGCCTAGCCCGCACTTGTGCCCCTGCCTTATGCCTAGCCCGCACTTGTGCCCCTGCCTTATGCCTAGCCCGCACTTGTGCCCCTGCCTTATGCCTAGCCCGCACTTGTGCCCCTGCCTTATGCCTAGCCCGCACTTGTGCCCCTGCCTTATGCCTAGCCCGCACTTGTGCCCCTGCCTTATGCCTAGCCCGCACTTGTGCCCCTGCCTTATGCCTAGCCCGCACTTGTGCCCCTGCCTCAAGCCTAGCCCGCACTTGTGCCCCTGCTTTAAGCCTAGCCCGCACTTGTGCCCCTGCCTTAAGCCTAGCCCGCACTTGTGCCCCTGCCTTATGCCTAGCCCGCTCTTGTGCCCCTGCCTTATGCCTAGCCAGCACTTGTGCCCCTGCCTTATGCCTAGCCAGCACTTGTGCCCCTGCCCTATGCCTAGCCAGCAATTGTGCCCCTGCCCTATGCCTAGCCAGCACTTGTGCCCCTGCCTTATGCCTAGCCAGCACTTGTGCCCCTGCCTTATGCCTAGCCAGCACTTGTGCCCCTGCCTTATGCCTAGCCAGCACTTGTGCCCCTGCCTTATGCCTAGCCAGCACTTGTGCCCCTGCCTTATGCCTAGCCAGCACTTGTGCCCCTACCTTATGCCTAGCCAGCACTTGTGCCCCGGCCTTATGCCTAGCCCGCACTTGTGCCCCGGCCTTAAGCCTAGCCCGCACTTGTGCCCCGGCCTTAAGCCTAGCCCGCACTTGTGCCCCGGCCTTAAGCCTAGCCCGCACTTCTGCCCCGGCCTTAAGCCTAGCCCGCACTTCTGCCCCGGCCTTAAGCCTAGCCCGCACTTGTGCCCCGGCCTTAAGCCTAGCCCGCACTTGTGCCCCGGCCTTAAGCCTAGCCCGCACTTGTGCCCCGGCCTTAAGCCTAGCCCGCACTTGTGCCCCGGCCTTAAGCCTAGCCCGCACTTGTGCCCCGGCCTTAAGCCTAGCCCGCACTTGTGCCCCGGCCTTAAGCCCAGCCCGCACTTGTGCCCCGGCCTTAAGCCTAGCCCGCACTTGTGCCCCGGCCTTAAGCCTAGCCCGCACTTGTGCCCCGGCCTTAAGCCTAGCCCGCACTTGTGCCCCGGCCCTAAGCCTAGCCCGCACTTGTGCCCCGGCCCTAAGCCTAGCCCGCACTTGTGCCCCGGCCTTAAGCCTAGCCCGCACTTGTGCCCCGGCCTTAAGCCTAGCCCGCACTTGTGCCCCGGCCTTAAGCCTAGCCCGCACTTGTGCCCCTGCCTTATGCCTAGCCAGCACTTGTGCCCCTGCCTTATGCCTAGCCAGCACTTGTGCCCCTTCCATTATTGTTTTTTTGTCTTTAGCTTCATGTTGGTTATGCACACAGGGCAGGCTTTACGCTCTTCGCTCTTGTCCCGTCTGAATGCACATGCACGACTGTAATTGGGGACGAAGGCATTACCCATTTACGGAGGACAGACAAGATGTGCCTGGTCGCTTGGAGCATGGGGGTTATGGAGTGGCTCCGCACTGTACAACAAAGTACAGAGTAGAGGGGTGAAAGCTAGCTCTTCACCCCTAAGGGTGCATATCCCTTTATGCAAAGAGTTAGCCGTATGCCTTATGCGTAGCCATCACTTGTGCCCCTGCCTTATGCCTAGCCTGCACTTGTGCCCCTGCCTTATGCCTAGCCTGCACTTGTGCCCCTGCCTTATGCCTAGCCAGCACTTGTGCCCCTGCCTTATGCCTAGCCAGCACTTGTGCCCCTGCCTTATGCCTAGCCAGCACTTGTGCCCCTGCCTTATGCCTAGCCAGCACTTGTGCCCCTGCCTTATGCCTAGCCCGCACTTGTGCACCTGCCTTATGCCTAGCCCGCACTTGTGCCCCTGCCTTATGCCTAGCCCGCACTTGTGCCCCTGCCTTATGCCTAGCCAGCACTTGTGCCCCTGCCTTATGCCTAGCCAGCACTTGTGCCCCTGCCTTATGCCTAGCCAGCACTTGTGCCCCTGCCTTATGCCTAGCCAGCACTTGTGCCCCTGCCTTATGCCTAGCCAGCACTTGTGCCCCTGCCTTATGCCTAGCCAGCACTTGTGCCCCTGCCTTATGCCTAGCCAGCACTTGTGCCCCTGCCTTATGCCTAGCCAGCACTTGTGCCCCTGCCTTATGCCTAGCCAGCACTTGTGCCCCTGCCTTATGCCTAGCCAGCACTTGTGCCCCTGCCTTATGCCTAGCCAGCACTTGTGCCCCTGCCTTATGCCTAGCCAGCACGTGTGCCCCTGCCTTATGCCTAGCCAGCACGTGTGCCCCTGCCTTATGCCTAGCCAGCACGTGTGCCCCTGCCTTATGCCTAGCCAGCACGTGTGCCCCTGCCTTATGCCTAGCCAGCACTTGTGCCCCTGCCTTATGCCTAGCCAGCACTTGTGCCCCTGCCTTATGCCTAGCCAGCACTTGTGCCCCTGCCTTATGCCTAGCCAGCACTTGTGCCCCTGCCCTATGCCTAGCCAGCACTTGTGCCCCTGCCCTATGCCTAGCCAGCACTTGTGCCCCTGCCCTATGCCTAGCCAGCACTTGTGCCCCTGCCCTATGCCTAGCCAGCACTTGTGCCCCTGCCCTATGCCTAGCCAGCACTTGTGCCCCTGCCTTATGCCTAGCCCGCACTTGTGCCCCTGCCTTATGCCTAGCCCGCACTTGTGCCCCTGCCTTATGCCTAACCCGCACTTGTGCCCCTGCCTTATGCCTAGCCCGCACTTGTGCCCCTGCCTTATGCCTAGCCCGCACTTGTGCCCCTGCCTTATGCCTAGCCCGCACTTGTGCCCCTGCCTTATGCCTAGCCCGCACTTGTGCCCCTGCCTTATGCCTAGCCCGCACTTGTGCCCCTGCCTTAAGCCTAGCCCGCACTTGTGCCCCTGCCTTAAGCCTAGCCCGCACTTGTGCCCCTGCCTTAAGCCTAGCCCGCACTTGTGCCCCTGCCTTATGCCTAGCCCGCTCTTGTGCCCCTGCCTTATGCCTAGCCAGCACTTGTGCCCCTGCCTTATGCCTAGCCAGCACTTGTGCCCCTGCCCTATGCCTAGCCAGCACTTGTGCCCCTGCCCTATGCCTAGCCAGCACTTGTGCCCCTGCCCTATGCCTAGCCAGCACTTGTGCCCCTGCCCTATGCCTAGCCAGCACGTGTGCCCCTGCCTTATGCCTAGCCAGCACGTGTGCCCCTGCCTTATGCCTAGCCAGCACTTGTGCCCCTGCCTTATGCCTAGCCAGCACTTGTGCCCCTGCCTTATGCCTAGCCAGCACTTGTGCCCCTGCCCTATGCCTAGCCAGCACTTGTGCCCCTGCCCTATGCCTAGCCAGCACTTGTGCCCCTGCCCTATGCCTAGCCAGCACTTGTGCCCCTGCCCTATGCCTAGCCAGCACTTGTGCCCCTGCCTTATACCTAGCCAGCACTTGTGCCCCTGCCTTATGCCTAGCCCGCACTTGTGCCCCTGCCTTATGCCTAGCCCGCACTTGTGCCCCTGCCTTATGCCTAGCCCGCACTTGTGCCCCTGCCTTATGCCTAGCCCGCACTTGTGCCCCTGCCTTATGCCTAGCCCGCACTTGTGCCCCTGCCTTATGCCTAGCCCGCACTTGTGCCCCTGCCTTATGCCTAGCCCGCACTTGTGCCCCTGCCTTATGCCTAGCCCGCACTTGTGCCCCTGCCTTATGCCTAGCCCGCACTTGTGCCCCTGCCTCAAGCCTAGCCCGCACTTGTGCCCCTGCCTCAAGCCTAGCCCGCACTTGTGCCCCTGCCTCAAGCCTAGCCCGCACTTGTGCCCCTGCCTTAAGCCTAGCCCGCACTTGTGCCCCTGCCTTATGCCTAGCCCGCTCTTGTGCCCCTGCCTTATGCCTAGCCAGCACTTGTGCCCCTGCCTTATGCCTAGCCAGCACTTGTGCCCCTGCCCTATGCCTAGCCAGCACTTGTGCCCCTGCCCTATGCCTAGCCAGCACTTGTGCCCCTGCCCTATGCCTAGCCAGCACTTGTGCCCCTGCCCTATGCCTAGCCAGCACTTGTGCCCCTGCCTTATGCCTAGCCAGCACTTGTGCCCCTGCCTTATGCCTAGCCCGCACTTGTGCCCCTGCCTTATGCCTAGCCCGCACTTGTGCCCCTGCCTTATGCCTAGCCCGCACTTGTGCCCCTGCCTTATGCCTAGCCCGCACTTGTGCCCCTGCCTTATGCCTAGCCCGCACTTGTGCCCCTGCCTTATGCCTAGCCCGCACTTGTGCCCCTGCCTTATGCCTAGCCCGCACTTGTGCCCCTGCCTTATGCCTAGCCCGCACTTGTGCCCCTGCCTTATGCCTAGCCCGCACTTGTGCCCCTGCCTTATGCCTAGCCCGCACTTGTGCCCCTGCCTTATGCCTAGCCCGCACTTGTGCCCCTGCCTTATGCCTGGCCCGCACTTGTGCCCCTGCCTTATGCCTAGCCCGCACTTGTGCCCCTGCCTTATGCCTAGCCCGCACTTGTGCCCCTGCCTTATGCCTAGCCCGCACTTGTGCCCCTGCCTTAAGCCTAGCCCGCACTTGTGCCCCTGCCTTAAGCCTAGCCCGCACTTGTGCCCCTGCCTTAAGCCTAGCCCGCACTTGTGCCCCTGCCTTATGCCTAGCCCGCTCTTGTGCCCCTGCCTTATGCCTAGCCAGCACTTGTGCCCCTGCCTTATGCCTAGCCAGCACTTGTGCCCCTGCCTTATGCCTAGCCAGCACTTGTGCCCCTGCCTTATGCCTAGCCAGCACTTGTGCCCCTGCCTTATGCCTAGCCAGCACTTGTGCCCCTGCCTTATGCCTAGCCAGCACTTGTGCCCCTGCCTTATGCCTAGCCAGCACTTGTGCCCCTGCCTTATGCCTAGCCAGCACTTGTGCCCCTTCCTTATGCCTAGCCAGCACTTGTGCCCCTGCCTTATGCCTAGCCAGCACTTGTGCCCCTGCCTTATGCCTAGCCTGCACTTGTGCCCCTGCCTTATGCCTAGCCAGCACTTGTGCCCCTGCCTTATGCCTAGCCAGCACTTGTGCCCCTGCCTTATGCCTAGCCAGCACTTGTGCTCCTGCCTTATGCCTAGCCAGCACTTGTGCCCCTGCCTTATGCCTAGCCAGCACTTGTGCCCCTGCCTTATGCCTAGCCAGCACTTGTGCCCCTGCCTTATGCCTAGCCAGCACTTGTGCCCCTGCCTTATGCCTAGCCAGCACTTGTGCCCCTGCCTTATGCCTAGCCAGCACTTGTGCCCCTGCCTTATGCCTAGCCAGCACTTGTGCCCCTGCCTTATGCCTAGCCAGCACTTGTGCCCCTGCCTTATGCCTAGCCAGCACTTGTGCCCCTGCCTTATGCCTAGCCAGCACTTGTGCCCCTGCCTTATGCCTAGCCAGCACTTGTGCCCCTGCCTTATGCCTAGCTAGCACTTGTGCCCCTGCCTTATGCCTAGCCAGCACTTGTGCCCCTGCCTTATGCCTAGCCAGCACTTGTGCCCCTGCCTTATTACTAGCCAGCACTTGTGCCCCTGCCTTATGCCTAGCCAGCACTTGTGCCCCGGCCTTATGCCTAGCCAGCACTTGTGCCCCGGCCTTATGCCTAGCCAGCACTTGTGCCCCGGCCTTATGCCTAGCCAGCACTTGTGCCCCGGCCTTATGCCTAGCCAGCACTTGTGCCCCGGCCTTATGCCTAGCCAGCACTTGTGCCCCGGCCTTATGCCTAGCCAGCACTTGTGCCCCGGCCTTATGCCTAGCCAGCACTTGTGCCCCGGCCTTATGCCTAGCCAGCACTTGTGCCCCGGCCTTATGCCTAGCCAGCACTTGTGCCCCGGCATTATGCCTAGCCAGCACTTGTGCCCCTGCCTTATGCCTAGCCAGCACTTGTGCCCCTGCCTTATGCCTAGCCAGCACTTGTGCCCCTGCCCTATGCCTAGCCTGCACTTGTGCCCCTGCCCTATGCCTAGCCAGCACTTGTGCCCCTGCCTTATGCCTAGCCAGCACTTGTGCCCCTGCCTTATGCCTAGCCAGCACTTGTGCCCCTGCCTTATGCCTAGCCAGCACTTGTGCCCCTGCCTTATGCCTAGCCAGCACTTGTGCCCCTGCCTTATGCCTAGCCAGCACTTGTGCCCCTGCCTTATGCCTAGCCAGCACTTGTGCCCCTGCCTTATGCCTAGCCCGCACTTGTGCCCCGGCCTTATGCCTAGCTCGCACTTGTGCCCCGGCCTTAAGCCTAGCCCGCACTTGTGCCCCGGCATTAAGCCTAGCCCGCACTTGTGCCCCGGCCTTAAGCCTAGCCCGCACTTGTGCCCCGGCCTTAAGCCTAGCCCGCACTTCTGCCCCGGCCTTAAGCCTAGCCCGCACTTGTGCCCCGGCCTTAAGCCTAGCCCGCACTTGTGCCGCGGCCTTAAGCCTAGCCCGCACTTGTGCCCCGGCCTTAAGCCTAGCCCGCACTTGTGCCCCGGCCTTAAGCCTAGCCTGCACTTGTGCCCCGGCCTTAAGCCCAGCCCGCACTTGTGCCCCGGCCTTAAGCCTAGCCCGCACTTGTGCCCCGGCCTTAAGCCTAGCCCGCACTTGTGCCCCGGCCTTAAGCCTAGCCCGCACTTGTGCCCCGGCCCTAAGCCTAGCCCGCACTTGTGCCCCGGCCTTAAGCCTAGCCCGCACTTGTGCCCCGGCCTTAAGCCTAGCCCGCACTTGTGCCCCGGCCTTAAGCCTAGCCCGCACTTGTGCCCCGGCCTTAAGCCTAGCCCGCACTTGTGCCCCGGCCTTAAGCCTAGCCCGCACTTGTGCCCCTGCCTTATGCCTAGCCAGCACTTGTGCCCCTGCCTTATGCCTAGCCAGCACTTGTGCCCCTTCCATTATTGTTTTTTTGTCTTTAGCTTCATGTTGGTTATGCACACAGGGCAGGCTTTACGCTCTTCGCTCTTGTCCCGTCTGAATGCACATGCACGACTGTAATTGGGGACGAAGGCATTACCCATTTACGGAGGACAGACAAGATGTGCCTGGTCGCTTGGAGCATGGGGGTTATGGAGTGGCTCCGCACTGTACAACAAAGTACAGAGTAGAGGGGTGAAAGCTAGCTCTTCACCCCTAAGGGTGCATATCCCTTTATGCAAAGAGTTAGCCGTATGCCTTATGTGTAGCCATCACTTGTGCCCCTGCCTTATGCCTAGCCTGCACTTGTGCCCCTGCCTTATGCCTAGCCTGCACTTGTGCCCCTGCCTTATGCCTAGCCTGCACTTGTGCCCCTGCCTTATGCCTAGCCAGCACTTGTGCCCCTGCCTTATGCCTAGCCTGCACTTGTGCCCCTGCCTTATGCCTAGCCTGCACTTGTTCCCCTGCCTTATGCCTAGCCAGCACTTGTGCCCCTGCCTTATGCCTAGCCAGCACTTGTGCCCCTGCCTTAAGCCTAGCCCGCACTTGTGCCCCGGCCTTAAGCCTAGCCCGCACTTGTGCCCCGGCCTTAAGCCTAGCCCGCACTTGTGCCCCGGCCTTAAGCCTAGCCCGCACTTGTGCCCCGGCCTTAAGCCTAGCCCGCACTTGTGCCCCGGCCTTAAGCCTAGCCCGCACTTGTGCCCCGGCCTTAAGCCTAGCCCGCACTTGTGCCCCGGCCTTAAGCCTAGCCCGCACTTGTGCCCCGGCCTTAAGCCTAGCCCGCACTTGTGCCCCGGCCTTAAGCCTAGCCCGCACTTGTGCCCCTGCCTTATGCCTAGCCAGCACTTGTGCCCCTGCCTTATGCCTAGCCAGCACTTGTGCCCCTGCCTTATGCCTAGCCAGCACTTGTGCCCCTGCCTTATGCCTAGCCAGCACTTGTGCCCCTGCCTTATGCCTAGCCAGCACTTGTGCCCCTGCCTTATGCCTAGCCAGCACTTGTGCCCCTGCCTTATGCCTAGCCAGCACTTGTGCCCCTGCCTTATGCCTAGCCAGCACTTGTGCCCCTGCCTTATGCCTAGCCAGCACTTGTGCCCCTGAATTATGCCTAGCCAGCACTTGTGCCCCTGCCTTATGCCTAGCCAGCACTTGTGCCCCTGCCTTATGCCTAGCCAGCACTTGTGCCCCTGCCTTATGCCTAGCCAGCACTTGTGCCCCTGCCTTATGCCTAGCCAGCACTTGTGCCCCTGCCTTATGCCTAGCCAGCACTTGTGCCCCTGCCTTATGCCTAGCCAGCACTTGTGCCCCTGCCTTATGCCTAGCCAGCACTTGTGTCCCTGCCTCATGCCTAGCCAGCACTTGTGCCCCTGCCTCATGCCTAGCCAGCACTTGTGCCCCTGCCTCATGCCTAGCCAGCACTTGTGCCCCTGCCTCATGCCTAGCCAGCACTTGTGCCCCTGCCTAATGCCTAGCCAGCACTTGTGCCCCTGCCTTATGCCTAGCCAGCACTTGTGCCCCTGCCTTATGCCTAGCCAGCACTTGTGCCCCTGCCTTATGCCTAGCCAGCACTTGTGCCCCTGCCTTATGCCTAGCCAGCACTTGTGCCCCTGCCTTATGCCTAGCCAGCACTTGTGCCCCTGCCTTATGCCTAGCCAGCACTTGTGCCCCTGCCTTATGCCTAGCCAGCACTTGTGCCCCTGCCTTATGCCTAGCCAGCACTTGTGCCCCTGCCTTATGCCTAGCCAGCACTTGTGCCCCTGCCTTATGCCTAGCCAGCACTTGTGCCCCTGCCTTATGCCTAGCCAGCATTTGTGCCCCTGCCTTATGCCTAGCCAGCACTTGTGCCCCTGCCTTATGCTTAGCCAGCACTTGTGCCCCCTGCCTTATGCCTAGCCAGCACTTGTGCCCCTGCCTTATGCTTTGCCAGCACTTGTGCCCCTGCCTTATGCTTTGCCAGCACTTGTGCCCCTGCCTTATGCCTAGCCAGCACTTGTGCCCCTGCCTTATGCCTAGCCAGCACTTGTGCCCCTGCCTTATGCCTAGCCAGCACTTGTGCCCCTGCCTTATGCCTAGCCAGCACTTGTGCCCCTGCCTTATGCCTAGCCAGCACTTGTGCCCCTGCCTTATGCCTAGCCAGCACTTGTGCCCCTGCCTTATGCCTAGCCAGCACTTGTGCCCCTGCCTTATGCCTAGCCAGCACTTGTGCCCCGGCCTTATGCCTAGCCCGCACTTGTGCCCCGGCCTTAAGCCTAGCCCGCACTTGTGCCCCGGCCTTAAGCCTAGCCCGCACTTGTGCCCCGGCGTTAAGCCTAGCCCGCACTTGTGCCCCGGCCTTAAGCCTAGCCCGCACTTGTGCCCCGGCCTTAAGCCTAGCCCGCACTTGTGCCCCGGCCTTAAGCCTAGCCCGCACTTGTGCCCCTTCCATTATTGTTTTTTTGTCTTTAGCTTCATGTTGTTTATGCACACAGGGCAGGCTTTACGCTCTTCGCTCTTGTCCCGTCTGAATGCACATGCACGACTGTAATTGGGGACGAAGGCATTACCCATTTACGGAGGACAGACAAGATGTGCCTGGTCGCTTGGAGCATGGGGGTTATGGAGTGGCTCCGCACTGTACAACAAAGTACAGAGTAGAGGGGTGAAAGCTAGCTCTTCACCCCTAAGGGTGCATATCCCTTTATGCAAAGAGTTAGCCGTATGCCTTATGTGTAGCCATCACTTGTGCCCCTGCCTTATGCCTAGCCTGCACTTGTGCCCCTGCCTTATGCCTAGCCTGCACTTGTGCCCCTGCCTTATGCCTAGCCTGCACTTGTGCCCCTGCCTTATGCCTAGCCTGCACTTGTGCCCCTGCCTTATGCCTAGCCAGCACTTGTGCCCCTGCCTTATGCCTAGCCTGCACTTGTGCCCCTGCCTTATGCCTAGCCTGCACTTGTTCCCCTGCCTTATGCCTAGCCAGCACTTGTGCCCCTGCCTTATGCCTAGCCAGCACTTGTGCCCCGGCGTTAAGCCTAGCCCGCACTTGTGCCCCGGCCTTAAGCCTAGCCCACACTTGTGCCCCGGCCTTAAGCCTAGCCCGCACTTGTGCCCCGGCCTTAAGCCTAGCCCGCACTTGTGCCCCGGCCTTAAGCCTAGCCCGCACTTGTGCCCCGGCCTTAAGCCTAGCCTGCACTTGTGCCCCGGCCTTAAGCCTAGCCCGCACTTGTGCCCCGGCCTTAAGCCTAGCCCGCACTTGTGCCCCGGCCTTAAGCCTAGCCCGCACTTGTGCCCCGGCCTTAAGCCTAGCCCGCACTTGTGCCCCGGCCTTAAGCCTAGCCCGCACTTGTGCCCCTGCCTTATGCCTAGCCAGCACTTGTGCCCCTGCCTTATGCCTAGCCAGCACTTGTGCCCCTGCCTTATGCCTAGCCAGCACTTGTGCCCCTGCCTTATGCCTAGCCAGCACTTGTGCCCCTGCCTTATGCCTAGCCAGCACTTGTGCCCCTGCCTTATGCCTAGCCAGCACTTGTGCCCCTGCCTTATGCCTAGCCAGCACTTGTGCCCCTGCCTTATGCCTAGCCAGCACTTGTGCCCCTGCCTTATGCCTAGCCAGCACTTGTGCCCCTGCCTTTTGCCTAGCCAGCACTTGTGCCCCTGCCTTATGCCTAGCCAGCACTTGTGCCCCTGCCTTATGCCTAGCCAGCACTTGTGCCCCTGAATTATGCCTAGCCAGCACTTGTGCCCCTGCCTTATGCCTAGCCAGCACTTGTGCCCCTGCCTTATGCCTAGCCAGCACTTGTGCCCCTGCCTTATGCCTAGCCAGCACTTGTGCCCCTGCCTTATGCCTAGCCAGCACTTGTGCCCCTGCCTTATGCCTAGCCAGCACTTGTGCCCCTGCCTTATGCCTAGCCAGCACTTGTGCCCCTGCCTTATGCCTAGCCAGCACTTGTGCCCCTTCCTTATGCCTAGCCAGCACTTGTGCCCCTGCCTTATGCCTAGCCAGCACTTGTGTCCCTGCCTCATGCCTAGCCAGCACTTGTGCCCCTGCCTCATGCCTAGCCAGCACTTGTGCCCCTGCCTCATGCCTAGCCAGCACTTGTGCCCCTGCCTCATGCCTAGCCAGCACTTGTGCCCCTGCCTAATGCCTAGCCAGCACTTGTGCCCCTGCCTTATGCCTAGCCAGCACTTGTGCCCCTGCCTTATGCCTAGCCAGCACTTGTGCCCCTGCCTTATGCCTAGCCAGCACTTGTGCCCCTGCCTTATGCCTAGCCAGCACTTGTGCCCCTGCCTTATGCCTAGCCAGCACTTGTGCCCCTGCCTTATGCCTAGCCAGCACTTGTGCCCCTGCCTTATACCTAGCCAGCACTTGTGCCCCTGCCTTATGCCTAGCCAGCACTTGTGCCCCTGCCTTATGCCTAGCCAGCATTTGTGCCCCTGCCTTATGCCTAGCCAGCACTTGTGCCCCTGCCTTATGCTTAGCCAGCACTTGTGCCCCTGCCTTATGCCTAGCCAGCACTTGTGCCCCCTGCCTTATGCCTAGCCAGCACTTGTGCCCCTGCCTTATGCTTTGCCAGCACTTGTGCCCCTGCCTTATGCCTAGCCAGCACTTGTGCCCCTGCCTTATGCCTAGCCAGCACTTTTGCCCCTGCCTTATGCCTAGCCAGGACTTTTGCCCCTGCCTTATGCCTAGCCAGCACTTGTGCCCCTGCCTTATGCCTAGCCAGCACTTGTGCCCCTGCCTTATGCCTAGCCAGCACTTGTGCCCCTGCCTTATGCCTAGCTAGCACTTGTGCCCCTGCCTTATGCCTAGCCAGCACTTGTGCCCCTGCCTTATGCCTAGCCAGCACTTGTGCCCCTGCCTTATGCCTAGCCAGCACTTGTGCCCCTGCCTTATGCCTAGCCAGCACTTTTGCCCCTGCCTTATGCCTAGCCAGCACTTTTGAGCCCCTTGCATTATTGTTTTTTCGTCTTTAGCTTCATGTTGGTTATGCACACAGGGCAGGCTTTACGCTCTTCGCTCTTGTCCCGTCTGAATGCACATGCACGACTGTAATTGGGGACGAAGGCATTACCCATTTACGGAGGACAGACAAGATGTGCCTGGTCGCTTGGAGCATGGGGGTTATGGAGTGGCTCCGCACTGTACAACAAAGTACAGAGTAGAGGGGTGAAAGCTAGCTCTTCACCCCTAAGGGTGCCTATCCCTTTATGCAAAGAGTGCAAAGAGTTAGCCGTATGCCTTATGTGTAGCCATCACTTGTGCCCCTGCCTTAAGCCTAGCCTGCATAGGTGCCCATGCCTTATGCCTAGCTTGCACTTGTGCCTTTCCCTTATGCTTAGTTTGTGCTTGTGCCCCTGCCTTATGCCTAGCCAGCACTTGTGCCCCTGCCTTATGCCTAGCCAGCACTTGTGCCCCTGCCTTATGCCTAGCCAGGACTTGTGCCCCTGCCTTATGCCTAGCCAGCACTTGTGCCCCTGCCTTATGCGTAGCCTGCACTTGTGCCCCTGCCTTATGCCTAGCCAGCACTTGTGCCCCTGCCTTATGCCTAGCCAGCACTTGTGCCCCTGCCTTATGCCTAGCCAGCACTTGTGCCCCTGCCTTATGCCTAGCCAGCACTTGTGCCCCTGCCTTATGCCTAGCCAGCACTTGTGCCCCTGCCTTATGCCTAGCCAGCACTTGTGCCCCTGCCTTATGCCTAGCCAGCACTTGTGCCCCTGCCTTATGCCTAGCCAGCACTTGTGCCCCTGCCTTATGCCTAGCCAGCACTTGTGCCCCTGCCTTATGCCTAGCCAGCACTTGTGCCCCTGCCTTATGCCTAGCCAGCACTTGTGCCCCTGCCTTATGCCTAGCCAGCACTTGTGCCCCTGCCTTATGCCTAGCCAGCACTTGTGCCCCTGCCTTATGCCTAGCCAGCACTTGTGCCCCTTCCTTATGCCTAGCCAGCACTTGTGCCCCTGCCTCATGCCTAGCCAGCACTTGTGCCCCTGCCTTATGCCTAGCCAGCACTTGTGCCCCTGCCTTAAGCCTAGCCCGCACTTGTGCCCCGGCCTTAAGCCTAGCCCGCACTTGTGCCCCGGCCTTAAGCCTAGCCCGCACTTGTGCCCCGGCCTTAAGCCTAGCCAGCACTTGTGCCCCTGCCTTATGCCTAGCCAGCACTTGTGCCCCTGCCTTATGCCTAGCCAGCACTTGTGCCCCTGCCTTATGCCTAGCCAGCACTTGTGCCCCTGCCTTATGCCTAGCCAGCACTTGTGCCCCTGCCTTATGCCTAGCCAGCACTTGTGCCCCTGCCTTAAGCCTAGCCCGCACTTGTGCCCCGGCCTTAAGCCTAGCCCGCACTTGTGCCCCGGCCTTAAGCCTAGCCCGCACTTGTGCCCCGGCCTTAAGCCTAGCCCGCACTTGTGCCCCGGCCTTAAGCCTAGCCCGCACTTGTGCCCCGGCCTTAAGCCTAGCCCGCACTTGTGCCCCGGCCTTAAGCCTAGCCCGCACTTGTGCCCCGGCCTTAAGCCTAGCCCGCACTTGTGCCCCGGCCTTAAGCCTAGCCCGCACTTGTGCCCCGGCCTTAAGCCTAGCCCGCACTTGTGCCCCTGCCTTATGCCTAGCCAGCACTTGTGCCCCTGCCTTATGCCTAGCCAGCACTTGTGCCCCTGCCTTATGCCTAGCCAGCACTTGTGCCCCTGCCTTATGCCTAGCCAGCACTTGTGCCCCTGCCTTATGCCTAGCCAGCACTTGTGCCCCTGCCTTATGCCTAGCCAGCACTTGTGCCCCTGCCTTTTGCCTAGCCAGCACTTGTGCCCCTGCCTTATGCCTAGCCAGCACTTGTGCCCCTGCCTTTTGCCTAGCCAGCACTTGTGCCCCTGCCTTATGCCTAGCCAGCACTTGTGCCCCTGCCTTATGCCTAGCCAGCACTTGAGCCCCTGAATTATGCCTAGCCAGCACTTGTGCCCCTGCCTTATGCCTAGCCAGCACTTGTGCCCCTGCCTTATGCCTAGCCAGCACTTGTGCCCCTGCCTTATGCCTAGCCAGCACTTGTGCCCCTGCCTTATGCCTAGCCAGCACTTGTGCCCCTGCCTTATGCCTAGCCAGCACTTGTGCCCCTTCCTTATGCCTAGCCAGCACTTGTGCCCCTTCCTTATGCCTAGCCAGCACTTGTGCCCCTGCCTTATGCCTAGCTAGCACTTGTGCCCCTGCCTTATGCCTAGCCAGCACTTGTGCCCCTGCCTTATGCCTAGCCAGCACTTGTGCCCCTGCCTTATGCCTAGCCAGCACTTGTGCCCCTGCCTTATGCCTAGCCAGCACTTTTGCCCCTGCCTTATGCCTAGCCAGCACTTGTGCCCCTGCCTTATGCCTAGCCAGCACTTGTGCCCCTGCCTTATGCCTAGCCAGCACTTGTGCCCCTGCCTTATGCCTAGCCAGCACTTGTGCCCCTGCCTTATGCCTAGCCAGCACTTGTGCCCCTGCCTTATGCCTAGCCAGCACTTGTGCCCCTGCCTTATGCCTAGCCAGCACTTGTGCCCCTGCCTTATGCCTAGCCTGCACGTGTGCCCCTGCCTTATTCCTAGCCTGCACGTGTGCCCCTGCCTTATGCCTAGCCTGCACGTGTGCCCCTGCCTTATGCCTAGCCAGCACTTGTGCCCCTGCCTTATGCCTAGCAAGCACTTGTGCCCCTGCCTTATGCCTAGCAAGCACTTGTGCCCCTGCCTTATGCCTAGCAAGCACTTGTGCCCCTGCCTTATGCCTAGCAAGCACTTGTGCCCCTGCCTTATGCCTAGCAAGCACTTGTGCCCCTGCCTTATGCCTAGCCAGCACTTGTGCCCCTGCCTTATGCCTAGCCAGCACTTGTGCCCCTGCCTTATGCCTAGCCAGCACTTGTGCCCCTGCCTTATGCCTAGCCAGCACTTGTGCCCCTGCCTTATGGCTAGCCAGCACTTGTGCCCCTGCCTTATGGCTAGCCAGCACTTGTGCCCCTGCCTTATGCCTAGCCAGCATTTGTGCCCCTGCCTTATGCCTAGCCAGCACTTGTGCCCCTGCCTTATGCTTAGCCAGCACTTGTGCCCCTGCCTTATGCTTAGCCAGCACTTGTGCCCCTGCCTTATGCCTAGCCAGCACTTGTGCCCCCTGCCTTATGCCTAGCCAGCACTTGTGCCCCTGCCTTATGCTTAGCCAGCACTTGTGCCCCTGCCTTATGCCTAGCCAGCACTTGTGCCCCTGCCTTATGCCTAGCCAGCACTTTTGCCCCTGCCTTATGCCTAGCCAGCACTTGTGCCCCTGCCTTATGCCTAGCCAGCACTTGTGCCCCTGCCTTATGCCTAGCCAGCACTTGTGCCCCTGCCTTATGCCTAGCCAGCACTTGTGCCCCTGCCTTATGCCTAGCCAGCACTTGTGCCCCTGCCTTATGCCTAGCCAGCACTTGTGCCCCCTGCCTTATGCCTAGCCAGCACTTGTGCCCCTGCCTTATGCCTAGCCAGCACTTGTGCCCCTGCCTTATGCCTAGCCAGCACTTGTGCCCCTGCTTTATGCCTAGCCAGCACTTTTGCCCCTGCCTTATGCCTAGCCAGGACTTTTGCCCCTGCCTTATGCCTAGCCAGCACTTGTGCCCCTGCCTTATGCCTAGCCAGCACTTGTGCCCCTGCCTTATGCCTAGCCAGCACTTGTGCCCCTGCCTTATGCCTAGCCAGCACTTGTGCCCCTGCCTTATGCCTAGCCAGCACTTGTGCCCCTGCCTTATGCCTAGCCAGCACTTTTGCCCCTGCCTTATGCCTAGCCAGCACTTTTGAGCCCCTTGCATTATTGTTTTTTTGTCTTTAGCTTCATGTTGGTTATGCACACAGGGCAGGCTTTACGCTCTTCGCTCTTGTCCCGTCTGAATGCACATGCACGACTGTAATTGGGGACGAAGGCATTACCCATTTACGGAGGACAGACAAGATGTGCCTGGTCGCTTGGAGCATGGGGGTTATGGAGTGGCTCCGCACTGTACAACAAAGTACAGAGTAGAGGGGTGAAAGCTAGCTCTTCACCCCTAAGGGTGCCTATCCCTTTATGCAAAGAGTGCAGAGAGTTAGCCGTATGCCTTATGTGTAGCCATCACTTGTGCCCCTGCCTTAAGCCTAGCCTGCATAGGTGCCCATGCCTTATGCCTAGCTTGCACTTATGCCTTTCCCTTATGCTTAGTTTGTGCTTGTGCCCCTGCCTTATGCCTAGCCAGCACTTGTGCCCCTGCCTTATGCCTAGCCAGGACTTGTGCCCCTGCCTTATGCCTAGCCAGGACTTGTGCCCCTGCCTTATGCCTAGCCAGGACTTGTGCCCCTGCCTTATGCCTAGCCAGGACTTGTGCCCCTGCCTTATGCCTAGCCAGCACTTGTGCCCCTGCCTTATGCGTAGCCTGCACTTGTGCCCCTGCCTTATGCCTAGCCAGCACTTGTGCCCCTGCCTTATGCCTAGCCAGCACTTGTGCCCCTGCCTTATGCCTAGTCAGCACTTGTGCCCCTGCCTTATGCCTAGCCAGCACTTGTGCCCCTGCCTTATGCCTAGCCAGCACTTGTGCCCCTGCCTTATGCCTAGCCAGCACTTGTGCCCCTGCCTTATGCCTAGCCAGCACTTGTGCCCCTGCCTTATGCCTAGCCAGCACTTGTGCCCCTGCCTTATGCCTAGCCAGCACTTGTGCCCCTGCCTTATGCCTAGCCAGCACTTGTGCCCCTGCCTTATGCCTAGCCAGCACTTGTGCCCCTGCCTTATGCCTAGCCAGCACTTGTGCCCCTGCCTTATGCCTAGCCAGCACTTGTGCCCCTGCCTTATGCCTAGCCAGCACTTGTGCCCCTGCCTTATGCCTAGCCAGCACTTGTGCCCCTGCCTTATGCCTAGCCAGCACTTGTGCCCCTGCCTTATGCCTAGCCAGCACTTGTGCCCCTGCCTTATGCCTAGCCAGCACTTGTGACCCTGCCTTATGCCTAGCCAGCACTTGTGCCCCTGCCTTATGCCTAGCCAGCACTTGTGCCCCTGTCTTATGCCTAGCCAGCACTTGTGCCCCTGCCTTATGCCTAGCCAGCACTTGTGCCCCTGCCTTATGTCTAGCCAGCACTTGTGCCCCTGCCTTATGCCTAGCCAGCACTTGTGCCCCTGCCTTATGCCTAGCCAGCACTTGTGCCCCTGCCTTATGCCTAGCCAGCACTTGTGCCCCTGCCTTATGCCTAGCCAGCACTTGTGCCCCTGCCTTATGCCTAGCCAGCACTTGTGCCCCTGCCTTATGCCTAGCCAGCACTTGTGCCCCTGCCTTATGCCTAGCCAGCACTTGTGCCCCTGCCTTATGCCTAGCCAGCACTTGTGCCCCTGCCTTATGCCTAGCCAGCACTTGTGCCCCTGCCTTATGCCTAGCCAGCACTTGTGCCCCTGCCTTATGCCTAGCCAGCACTTGTGCCCCTGCCTTATGCCTAGCCAGCACTTTTGCCCCTGCCTTATGCCTAGCCAGCACTTTTGCCCCTGCCTTATGCCTAGCCAGCACTTGTGCCCCTGCCTTATGCCTAGCCAGCACTTGTGCCCCTGCCTTATGCCTAGCCTGCACTTGTGCCCCTGCCTTATGCCTAGCCTGCACTTGTGCCCCTGCCTTATGCCTAGCCTGCACTTGTGCCCCTGCCTTATGCCTAGCCTGCACTTGTGCCCCTGCCTTATGCCTAGCCTGCACTTGTGCCCCTGCCTTATGCCTAGCCTGCACTTGTGCCCCTGCCTTATGCCTAGCCAGCACTTGTGCCCCCTGCCTTATACCTAGCCAGCACTTGTGCCCCTGCCTTATGCCTAGCCAGCACTTGTGCCCCTGCCTTATGCCTAGCCAGCACTTGTGCCCCTGCCTTATGCTTAGCCAGCACTTGTGCCCCTGCCTTATGCCTAGCCAGCACTTGTGACCCTGCCTTATGCCTAGCCAGCACTTTTGCCCCTGCCTTATGCCTAGCCAGCACTTTTGAGCCCCTTGCATTATTGTTTTTTTGTCTTTAGCTTCATGTTGGTTATGCACACAGGGCAGGCTTTACGCTCTTCGCTCTTGACCCGTCTAAATGCACATGCACGACTGTAATTGGGGACGAAGGCATTACCCATTTACGGAGGACAGACAAGATGTGCCTGGTCGCTTGGAGCATGGGGGTTATGGAGTGGCTCCGCACTGTACAACAAAGTACAGAGTAGAGGGGTGAAAGCTAGCTCTTCACCCCTAAGGGTGCCTATCCCTTTATGCAAAGAGTGCAAAGAGTTAGCCGTATGCCTTATGTGTAGCCATTACTTGTGTCCCTGCCTTAAGCCTAGCCTGCATAGGGGCCCCTGCCTTATGCCTAGCTTGGACTTGTGCCTCTGCCTTATGCTTAATTTGGGCTTGTGCCCCTGCCTTATGCCTAGCCAGCACTTGTGCCCCTGCCTTATGCCTAGCCAGCACTTGTGCCCCTGCCTTATGCCTAGCCAGCACTTGTGCCCCTGCCTTATGCCTAGCCAGCACTTGTGCCCCTGCCTTATGCCTAGCCAGCACTTGTGCCCCTGCCTTATGCCTAGCCAGCACTTGTGCCCCTGCCTTATGCCTAGCCAGCACTTGTGCCCCTGCCTTATGCCTAGCCAGCACTTGTGCCCCTGCCTTATGCCTAGCCAGCACTTGTGCCCCTGCCTTATGCCTAGCCAGCACTTGTGCCCCTGCCTTATGCCTAGCCAGCACTTGTGCCCCTGCCTTATGCCTAGCCAGCACTTGTGCCCCTGCCTTATGCCTAGCCAGCACTTGTGCCCCTGCCTTATGCCTAGCCAGCACTTGTGCCCCTGCCTTATGCCTAGCCAGCACTTGTGCCCCTGCCTTATGCCTAGCCAGCACTTGTGCCCCTGCCTTATGCCTAGCCAGCACTTGTGCCCCTTGCATTATTGTTTTTTTGTCTTTAGCTTCATGTTGGTTATGCACACAGGGCAGGCTTTACGCTCTTCGCTCTTGTCCCGTCTGAATGCACATGCACGACTGTAATTGGGGACGAAGGCATTACCCTTTTACGGAGGACAGACAAGATGTGCCTGGTCGCTTGGAGCATGGGGGTTATGGAGTGGCTCCGCACTGTACAACAAAGTACAGAGTAGAGGGGTGAAAGCTAGCTCTTCACCCCTAAGGGTGCCTATCCCTTTATGCAAAGAGTTAGCCGTATGCCTTGTGTAGCCATCACTTGTGCCCCTGCCTTATGCCTAGCCTGCACTTGTGCCCCTGCCTTATGCCTAGCCTGCACTTGTGCCCCTGCCTTATGCCTAGCCAGCACTTGTGCCCCTGCCTTATGCCTAGCCAGCACTTGTGCCCCTGCCTTATGCCTAGCCAGCACTTGTGCCCCTTGCATTATTGTTTTTTTGTCTTTAGCTTCATGTTGGTTATGCACACAGGGCAGGCTTTACGCTCTTCGCTCTTGTCCCGTCTGAATGCACATGCACGACTGTAATTGGGGACGAAGGCATTACCCATTTACGGAGGACAGACAAGATGTGCCTGGTCGCTTGGAGCATGGGGGTTATGGAGTGGCTCCGCACTGTACAACAAAGTACAGAGTAGAGGGGTGAAAGCTAGCTCTTCACCCCTAAGGTTGCCTATCCCTTTATGCAAAGAGTTAGCCGTATGCCTTATGTGTAGCCATCACTTGTGCCCCTGCCTTATGCCTAGCCTGCACTTGTGCCCCTGCCTTATGCCTAGCCTGCACTTGTGCCCCTGCCTTATGCCTAGCCTGCACTTGTGCCCCTGCCTTATGCCTAGCCTGCACGTGTGCCCCTGCCTTATGCCTAGCCTGCACGTGTGCCCCTGCCTTATGCCTAGCCTGCACGTGTGCCCCTGCCTTATGCCTAGCCTGCACGTGTGCCCCTGCCTTATGCCTAGCCTGCACGTGTGCCCCTGCCTTATGCCTAGCCTGCACGTGTGCCCCTGCCTTATGTCTAGCCTGCACGTGTGCCCCTGCCTTATGCCTAGCCTGCACGTGTGCCCCTGCCTTATGCCTAGCCTGCACGTGTTCCCCTGCCTTATGCCTAGCCTGCACGTGTGCCCCTGCCTTATGCCTAGCCTGCACATGTGCCCCTGCCTTATGCCTAGCCTGCACTTGTGCCCCTGCCTTATGCCTAGCCAGCACTTGTGCCCCTGCCTTATGCCTAGCCAGCACTTGTGCCCCTGCCTTATGCCTAGCCAGCACTTGTGCCCCTGCCTTATGCCTAGCCAGCACTTGTGCCCCTGCCTTATGCCTAGCCAGCACTTGTGCCCCTGCCTTATGCCTAGCCAGCACTTGTGCCCCTGCCTTATGCCTAGCCAGCACTTGTGCCCCTGCCTTATGCCTAGCCAGCACTTGTGCCCCTGCCTTATGCCTAGCCAGCACTTGTGCCCCTGCCTTATGCCTAGCCAGCACTTTTGCCCCTGCCTTATGCCTAGCCAGCACTTGTGCCCCTGCCTTATGCCTAGCCAGCACTTGTGCCCCTGCATTATGCCTAGCCAGCACTTGTGCCCCTGCCTTATGCCTAGCCAGCACTTGTGCCCCTGCCTTATGCCTAGGCAGCACTTGTGCCCCTGCCTTATGCCTAGGCAGCACTTGTGCCCCTGCCTTATGCCTAGGCAGCACTTGTGCCCCTGCCTTATGCCTAGCCAGCACTTGTGCCCCTGCCTTATGCCTAGCCAGCACTTGTGCCCCTGCCTTATGCCTAGCCAGCACTTGTGCCCCTGCCTTATGCCTAGCCAGCACTTGTGCCCCTGCCTTATGCTTAGCCAGCACTTGTGCCCCTGCCTTATGCTTAGCCAGCACTTGTGCCCCTGCCTTATGCCTAGCCAGCACTTGTGCCCCCTGCCTTATGCCTAGCCAGCACTTGTGCCCCTGCCTTATGCTTAGCCAGCACTTGTGCCCCTGCCTTATGCCTAGCCAGCACTTGTGCCCCTGCCTTATGCCTAGCCAGCACTTGTGCCCCTGCCTTATGCCTAGCCAGCACTTGTGCCCCTGCCTTATGCTTAGCCAGCACTTGTGCCCCTGCCTTATGCCTAGCCAGCACTTGTGCCCCTGCCTTATGCCTAGCCAGCACTTGTGCCCCTGCCTTATGCCTAGCCAGCACTTGTGCCCCTGCATTATGCCTAGCCAGCACTTGTGCCCCTGCCTTATGCCTAGCCAGCACTTGTGCCCCTGCCTTATGCCTAGGCAGCACTTGTGCCCCTGCCTTATGCCTAGGCAGCACTTGTGCCCCTGCCTTATGCCTAGGCAGCACTTGTGCCCCTGCCTTATGCCTAGCCAGCACTTGTGCCCCTGCCTTATGCCTAGCCAGCACTTGTGCCCCTGCCTTATGCCTAGTCAGCACTTGTGCCCCTGCCTTATGCCTAGCCAGCACTTGTGCCCCTGCCTTATGCTTAGCCAGCACTTGTGCCCCTGCCTTATGCCTAGCCAGCACTTGTGCCCCCTGCCTTATGCCTAGCCAGCACTTGTGCCCCTGCCTTATGCTTAGCCAGCACTTGTGCCCCTGCCTTATGCCTAGCCAGCACTTGTGCCCCTGCCTTATGCCTAGCCAGCACTTGTGCCCCTGCCTTATGCTTAGCCAGCACTTGTGCCCCTGCCTTATGCCTAGCCAGCACTTGTGCCCCTGCCTTATGCCTAGCCAGCACTTGTGCCCCTGCCTTATGCCTAGCCAGCACTTGTGCCCCTGCCTTATGCCTAGCCAGCACTTGTGCCCCTGCCTTATGCCTAGCCAGCACTTGTGCCCCTGCCTTATGCCTAGCCAGCACTTGTGCCCCTGCCTTATGCCTAGCCAGCACTTGTGCCCCTGCCTTATGCCTAGCCCGCACTTGTGCCCCTGCCTTATGCCTAGCCCGCACTTGTGCCCCTGCCTTATGCCTAGCCCGCACTTGTGCCCCTGCCTTATGCCTAGCCCGCACTTGTGCCCCTGCCTTATGCCTAGCCCGCACTTGTGCCCCTGCCTTATGCCTAGCCCGCACTTGTGCCCCTGCCTTATGCCTAGCCCGCACTTGTGCCCCTGCCTTATGCCTAGCCCGCACTTGTGCCCCTGCCTTATGCCTAGCCCGCACTTGTGCCCCTGCCTTATGCCTAGCCAGCACTTGTGCCCCTGCCTTATGCCTAGCCAGCACTTGTGCCCCTGCCTTATGCCTAGCCAGCACTTGTGCCCCTGCCTTATGCCTAGCCAGCACTTGTGCCCCTGCCTTATGCCTAGCCTGCACGTGTGCCCCTGCCTTATGCCCAGCCTGCACTTGTGCCCCTGCCTTATGCCCAGCCTGCACTTGTGCCCCTGTCTTATGCCTAGCCTGCACTTGTGCCCCTGTCTTATGCCTAGCCTGCACTTGTGCCCCTGCCTTATGCCTAGCCTGCACTTGTGCCCCTGCCTTATGCCTAGCCTGCACTTGTGCCCCTGCCTTATGCCTAGCCTGCACTTGTGCCCCTGCCTTATGCCTAGCCTGCACTTGTGCCCCTGCCTTATGCCTAGCCTGCACTTGTGCCCCTGCCTTATGCCTAGCCTGCACTTGTGCCCCTGCCTTATGCCTAGCCTGTACTTGTGCCCCTGCCTTATGCCTAGCCTGTACTTGTGCCCCTGCCTTATGCCTAGCCTGCACTTGTGCCCCTGCCTTATGCCTAGCCTGCACTTGTGCCCCTGCCTTATGCCTAGCCTGCACGTGTGCCCCTGCCTTATGCCTAGCCAGCACTTGTGCCCCTGCCTTATGCCTAGCCCGCACTTGTGCCCCTGCCTTATGCTTAGCCCGCACTTGTGCCCCTGCCTTATGCCTAGCCCGCACTTGTGCCCCTGCCTTATGCCTAGCCCGCACTTGTGCCCCTGCCTTATGCCTAGCCCGCACTTGTGCCCCTGCCTTATGCCTAGCCCGCACTTGTGCCCCTGCCTTATGCCTAGCCCGCACTTGTGCCCCTGCCTTATGCCTAGCCCGCACTTGTGCCCCTGCCTTATGCCTAGCCCGCACTTGTGCCCCTGCCTTATGCCTAGCCCGCACTTGTGCCCCTGCCTTATGCCTAGCCAGCACTTTTGCCCCTTGCATTATTGTTTTTTTGTCTTTAGCTTCATGTTAGTTATGCACACAGGGCAGGCTTTACGCTCTTCACTCTTGTCCCGTCTGAATGCACATGCACGACTGTAATTGGGGACGAAGGCATTACCCATTTATGGAGGACAGACAAGATGTGCCTGGTCGCTTGGAGCATGGGGGTTATGGAGTGGCTCCGCACTGTACAACAAAGTACAGAGTAGAGGGGTGAAAGCTAGCTCTTCACCCCTAAGGGTGCCTATCCCTTTATGCAAAGAGTGCAAAGAGTTAGCCGTATGCCTTATGTGTAGCCATCACTTGTGCCCCTGCCTTAAGCCTAGCCTGCATAGGTGCCCCTGCCTTATGCCTAGCTTGCACTTGTGCCTTTCCCTTATGCTTAGTTTGTGCTTGTGCCCCTGCCTTATGCCTAGCCAGCACTTGTGCCCCTGCCTTATGCCTAGCCAGCACTTGTGCCCCTGCCTTATGCCTAGCCAGCACTTGTGCCCCTGCCTTATGCCTAGCCAGCACTTGTGCCCCTGCCTTATGCCTAGCCAGCACTTGTGCCCCTGCCTTATGCCTAGCCTGCACGTGTGCCCCTGCCTTATGCCCAGCCTGCACTTGTGCCCCTGCCTTATGCCCAGCCTGCACTTGTGCCCCTGTCTTATGCCTAGCCTGCACTTGTGCCCCTGTCTTATGCCTAGCCTGCACTTGTGCCCCTGCCTTATGCCTAGCCTGCACTTGTGCCCCTGCCTTATGCCTAGCCTGCACTTGTGCCCCTGCCTTATGCCTAGCCTGCACTTGTGCCCCTGCCTTATGCCTAGCCTGCACTTGTGCCCCTGCCTTATGCCTAGCCTGCACTTGTGCCCCTGCCTTATGCCTAGCCTGCACTTGTGCCCCTGCCTTATGCCTAGCCTGTACTTGTGCCCCTGCCTTATGCCTAGCCTGTACTTGTGCCCCTGCCTTATGCCTAGCCTGCACTTGTGCCCCTGCCTTATGCCTAGCCTGCACTTGTGCCCCTGCCTTATGCCTAGCCTGCACGTGTGCCCCTGCCTTATGCCTAGCCAGCACTTGTGCCCCTGCCTTATGCCTAGCCCGCACTTGTGCCCCTGCCTTATGCTTAGCCCGCACTTGTGCCCCTGCCTTATGCCTAGCCCGCACTTGTGCCCCTGCCTTATGCCTAGCCCGCACTTGTGCCCCTGCCTTATGCCTAGCCCGCACTTGTGCCCCTGCCTTATGCCTAGCCCGCACTTGTGCCCCTGCCTTATGCCTAGCCCGCACTTGTGCCCCTGCCTTATGCCTAGCCAGCACTTGTGCCCCTGCCTTATGCCTAGCCAGCACTTGTGCCCCTGCCTTATGCCTAGCCAGCACTTGTGCCCCTGCCTTATGCCTAGCCAGCACTTGTGCCCCTGCCTTATGCCTAGCTTGCACTTGTGCCCCTGCCTTATGCCTAGCCTACACTTGTGTCCCTGCCTTATGCCTAGCCTGCACGTGTGCCCCTGCCTTATGCCTAGCCAGCACTTGTGCCCCTGCCTTATGCCTAGCCAGCACTTGTGCCCCTGCCTTATGCCTAGCCAGCACTTGTGCCCCTGTCTTATGCCTAGCCAGCACTTGTGCCCCTGCCTTATGCCTAGCCTACACTTGTGTCCCTGCCTTATGCCTAGCCTGCACGTGTGCCCCTGCCTTATGCCTAGCCAGCACTTGTGCCCCTGCCTTATGCCTAGCCAGCACTTGTGCCCCTGCCTTATGCCTAGCCAGCACTTGTGCCCCTGCCTTATGCCTAGCCAGCACTTGTGCCCCTGTCTTATGCCTAGCCAGCACTTGTGCCCCTGCCTTATGCCTAGCCAGCACTTGTGCCCCTGCCTTATGTCTAGCCAGCACTTGTGCCCCTGCCTTATGCCTAGCCAGCACTTGTGCCCCTGCCTTATGCCTAGCCAGCACTTGTGCCCCTGCCTTATGCCTAGCCAGCACTTGTGCCCCTGCCTTATGCCTAGCCTGCACGTGTGCCCCTGCCTTATGCCTAGCCTGCACGTGTGCCCCTGCCTTATGCCTAGCCTGCACGTGTGCCCCTGCCTTATGCCTAGCCAGCACTTGTGCCCCTGCCTTATGCCTAGCCTGCACTTGTGCCCCTGCCTTATGCCCAGCCTGCACTTGTGCCCCTGCCTTATGCCTAGCCTGCACTTGTGCCCCTGCCTTATGCCTAGCCTGCACTTGTGCCCCTGCCTTATGCCTAGCCTGCACTTGTGCCCCTGCCTTATGCCTAGCCAGCACTTGTGCCCCTGCCTTATGCCTAGCCAGCACTTGTGCCCCTGCCTTATGCCTAGCCAGCACTTGTGCCCCTGCCTTATGCCTAGCCAGCACTTGTGCCCCTGCCTTATGCCTAGCCAGCACTTGTGCCCCTGCCTTATGCCTAGCCAGCACTTGTGCCCCTGCCTTATGCCTAGCCAGCACTTGTGCCCCTGCCTTATGCCTAGCCAGCACTTGTGCCCCTGCCTTATGCCTAGCCAGCACTTGTGCCCCTGCCTTATGCCTAGCCAGCACTTGTGCCCCTGCCTTATGCCTAGCCAGCACTTGTGCCCCTGCCTTATGCCTAGCCAGCACTTGTGCCCCTGTCTTATGCCTAGCCAGCACTTGTGCCCCTGCCTTATGCCTAGCCAGCACTTGTGCCCCTGCCTTATGCCTAGCCAGCACTTGTGCCCCTGCCTTATGCCTAGCCAGCACTTGTGCCCCTGCCTTATGCCTAGCCAGCACTTGTGCCCCTGCCTTATGCCTAGCCAGCACTTGTGCCCCTGCCTTATGCCTAGCCAGCACTTGTGCCCCTGCCTTATGCCTAGCCTGCACGTGTGCCCCTGCCTTATTCCTAGCCTGCACGTGTGCCCCTGCCTTATTCCTAGCCTGCACGTGTGCCCCTGCCTTATGCCTAGCCTGCACGTGTGCCCCTGCCTTATGCCTAGCCTGCACGTGTGCCCCTGCCTTATGCCTAGCCAGCACTTGTGCCCCTGCCTTATGCCTAGCAAGCACTTGTGCCCCTGCCTTATGCCTAGCAAGCACTTGTGCCCCTGCCTTATGCCTAGCAAGCACTTGTGCCCCTGCCTTATGCCTAGCAAGCACTTGTGCCCCTGCCTTATGCCTAGCCAGCACTTGTGCCCCTGCCTTATGCCTAGCCAGCACTTGTGCCCCTGCCTTATGCCTAGCCAGCACTTGTGCCCCTGCCTTATGCCTAGCCTGCACGTGTGCCCCTGCCTTATGCCTAGCCTGCACGTGTGCCCCTGCCTTATTCCTAGCCTGCACGTGTGCCCCTGCCTTATGCCTAGCCTGCACTTGTGCCCCTGCCTTATGTCTAGCCTGCACTTGTGCCCCTGCCTTATGCCTAGCCTGCACTTGTGCCCCTGCCTTATGCCTAGCCCGCACGTGTGCCCCTGCCTTATGCCTAGCCCGCACTTGTGCCCCTGCCTTATGCCTAGCCCGCACTTGTGCCCCTGCCTTATGCCTAGCCCGCACTTGTGCCCCTGCCTTATGCCTAGCCCGCACTTGTGCCCCTGCCTTATGCCTAGCCCGCACTTGTGCCCCTGCCTTATGCCTAGCCAGCACTTGTGCCCCTGTCTTATGCCTAGCCAGCACTTGTGCCCCTGCCTTATGCCTAGCCAGCACTTGTGCCCCTGCCTTATGCCTAGCCAGCACTTGTGCCCCTGCCTTATGTCTAGCCAGCACTTGTGCCCCTGCCTTATGCCTAGCCAGCACTTGTGCCCCTGCCTTATGCCTAGCCAGCACGTGTGCCCCTGCCTTATTCCTAGCCAGCACTTGTGCCCCTGCCTTATGCCTAGCCAGCACTTGTGCCCCTGCCTTATGCCTAGCCTGCACTTGTGCCCCTGCCTTATGCCTAGCCTGCACTTGTGCCCCTGCCTTATGCCTAGCCTGTACTTGTGCCCCTGCCTTATGCCTAGCCAGCACTTGTGCCCCCTGCCTTATGCCTAGCCAGCACTTGTGCCCCTGCCTTATGCCTAGCCAGCACTTGTGCCCCTGCCTTATGCTTAGCCAGCACTTGTGCCCCTGCCTTATGCCTAGCCAGCACTTGTGACCCTGCCTTATGCCTAGCCAGCACTTTTGCCCCTGCCTTATGCCTAGCCAGCACTTTTGAGCCCCTTGCATTATTGTTTTTTTGTCTTTAGCTTCATGTTGGTTATGCACACAGGGCAGGCTTTACGCTCTTCGCTCTTGACCCGTCTAAATGCACATGCACGACTGTAATTGGGGACGAAGGCATTACCCATTTACGGAGGACAGACAAGATGTGCCTGGTCGCTTGGAGCATGGGGGTTATGGAGTGGCTCCGCACTGTACAACAAAGTACAGAGTAGAGGGGTGAAAGCTAGCTCTTCACCCCTAAGGGTGCCTATCCCTTTATGCAAAGAGTGCAAAGAGTTAGCCGTATGCCTTATGTGTAGCCATTACTTGTGTCCCTGCCTTAAGCCTAGCCTGCATAGGGGCCCCTGCCTTATGCCTAGCTTGGACTTGTGCCTCTGCCTTATGCTTAATTTGGGCTTGTGCCCCTGCCTTATGCCTAGCCAGCACTTGTGCCCCTGCCTTATGCCTAGCCAGCACTTGTGCCCCTGCCTTATGCCTAGCCAGCACTTGTGCCCCTGCCTTATGCCTAGCCAGCACTTGTGCCCCTGCCTTATGCCTAGCCAGCACTTGTGCCCCTGCCTTATGCCTAGCCAGCACTTGTGCCCCTGCCTTATGCCTAGCCAGCACTTGTGCCCCTGCCTTAAGCCTAGCCTGCATAGGTGCCCCTGCCTTATGCCTAGCCAGCACTTGTGCCCCTGCCTTATGCCTAGCCAGCACTTGTGCCCCTTGCATTATTGTTTTTTTGTCTTTAGCTTCATGTTGGTTATGCACACAGGGCAGGCTTTACGCTCTTCGCTCTTGTCCCGTCTGAATGCACATGCACGACTGTAATTGGGGACGAAGGCATTACCCTTTTACGGAGGACAGACAAGATGTGCCTGGTCGCTTGGAGCATGGGGGTTATGGAGTGGCTCCGCACTGTACAACAAAGTACAGAGTAGAGGGGTGAAAGCTAGCTCTTCACCCCTAAGGTTGCCTATCCCTTTATGCAAAGAGTTAGCCGTATGCCTTATGTGTAGCCATCACTTGTGCCCCTGCCTTATGCCTAGCCTGCACTTGTGCCCCTGCCTTATGCCTAGCCTGCACTTGTGCCCCTGCCTTATGCCTAGCCTGCACTTGTGCCCCTGCCTTATGCCTAGCCTGCACGTGTGCCCCTGCCTTATGCCTAGCCTGCACGTGTGCCCCTGCCTTATGCCTAGCCTGCACGTGTGCCCCTGCCTTATGCCTAGCCTGCACGTGTGCCCCTGCCTTATGCCTAGCCTGCACGTGTGCCCCTGCCTTATGTCTAGCCTGCACGTGTGCCCCTGCCTTATGCCTAGCCTGCACGTGTGCCCCTGCCTTATGCCTAGCCTGCACGTGTGCCCCTGCCTTATGCCTAGCCTGCACGTGTGCCCCTGCCTTATGCCTAGCCTGCACGTGTGCCCCTGCCTTATGCCTAGCCTGCACTTGTGCCCCTGCCTTATGCCTAGCCTGCACTTGTGCCCCTGCCTTATGCCTAGCCAGCACTTGTGCCCCTGCCTTATGCCTAGCCAGCACTTGTGCCCCTGCCTTATGCCTAGCCAGCACTTGTGCCCCTGCCTTATGCCTAGCCAGCACTTGTGCCCCTGCCTTATGCCTAGCCAGCACTTGTGCCCCTGCCTTATGCCTAGCCAGCACTTGTGCCCCTGCCTTATGCCTAGCCAGCACTTGTGCCCCTGCCTTATGCCTAGCCAGCACTTGTGCCCCTGCCTTATGCCTAGCCAGCACTTGTGCCCCTGCCTTATGCCTAGCCAGCACTTGTGCCCCTGCCTTATGCCTAGCCAGCACTTGTGCCCCTGCCTTATGCCTAGCCAGCACTTGTGCCCCTGCCTTATGCCTAGCCAGCACTTGTGCCCCTGCCTTATGCCTAGCCAGCACTTTTGCCCCTGCCTTATGCCTAGCCAGCACTTGTGCCACTGCCTTATGCCTAGCCAGCACTTGTGCCCCTGCATTATGCCTAGCCAGCACTTGTGCCCCTGCCTTATGCCTAGCCAGCACTTGTGCCCCTGCCTTATGCCTAGGCAGCACTTGTGCCCCTGCCTTATGCCTAGGCAGCACTTGTGCCCCTGCCTTATGCCTAGGCAGCACTTGTGCCCCTGCCTTATGCCTAGCCAGCACTTGTGCCCCTGCCTTATGCCTAGCCAGCACTTGTGCCCCTGCCTTATGCCTAGCCAGCACTTGTGCCCCTGCCTTATGCCTAGCCAGCACTTGTGCCCCTGCCTTATGCCTAGCCAGCACTTGTGCCCCTGCCTTATGCCTAGCCAGCACTTGTGCCCCTGCCTTATGCCTAGCCAGCACTTGTGCCCCTGCCTTATGCCTAGCCAGCACTTGTGCCCCCTGCCTTATGCCTAGCCAGCACTTGTGCCCCTGCCTTATGCTTAGCCAGCACTTGTGCCCCTGCCTTATGCCTAGCCAGCACTTGTGCCCCTGCCTTATGCCTAGCCAGCACTTGTGCCCCTGCCTTATGCTTAGCCAGCACTTGTGCCCCTGCCTTATGCCTAGCCAGCACTTGTGCCCCTGCCTTATGCCTAGCCAGCACTTGTGCCCCTGCATTATGCCTAGCCAGCACTTGTGCCCCTGCCTTATGCCTAGCCAGCACTTGTGCCCCTGCCTTATGCCTAGGCAGCACTTGTGCCCCTGCCTTATGCCTAGGCAGCACTTGTGCCCCTGCCTTATGCCTAGCCAGCACTTGTGCCCCTGCCTTATGCCTAGCCAGCACTTGTGCCCCTGCCTTATGCCTAGTCAGCACTTGTGCCCCTGCCTTATGCCTAGCCAGCACTTGTGCCCCTGCCTTATGCTTAGCCAGCACTTGTGCCCCTGCCTTATGCCTAGCCAGCACTTGTGCCCCCTGCCTTATGCCTAGCCAGCACTTGTGCCCCTGCCTTATGCTTAGCCAGCACTTGTGCCCCTGCCTTATGCCTAGCCAGCACTTGTGCCCCTGCCTTATGCCTAGCCAGCACTTGTGCCCCTGCCTTATGCTTAGCCAGCACTTGTGCCCCTGCCTTATGCCTAGCCAGCACTTGTGCCCCTGCCTTATGCCTAGCCAGCACTTGTGCCCCTGCCTTATGCCTAGCCAGCACTTGTGCCCCTGCCTTATGCCTAGCCAGCACTTGTGCCCCTGCCTTATGCCTAGCCAGCACTTGTGCCCCTGCCTTATGCCTAGCCAGCACTTGTGCCCCTGCCTTATGCCTAGCCCGCACTTGTGCCCCTGCCTTATGCCTAGCCCGCACTTGTGCCCCTGCCTTATGCCTAGCCCGCACATGTGCCCCTGCCTTATGCCTAGCCCGCACTTGTGCCCCTGCCTTATGCCTAGCCCGCACTTGTGCCCCTGCCTTATGCCTAGCCCGCACTTGTGCCCCTGCCTTATGCCTAGCCCGCACTTGTGCCCCTGCCTTATGCCTAGCCAGCACTTGTGCCCCTGCCTTATGCCTAGCCAGCACTTGTGCCCCTGCCTTATGCCTAGCCAGCACTTGTGCCCCTGCCTTATGCCTAGCCAGCACTTGTGCCCCTGCCTTATGCCTAGCCAGCACTTGTGCCCCTGCCTTATGCCTAGCCAGCACTTGTGCCCCTGCCTTATGCCTAGCCAGCACTTGTGCCCCTGCCTTATGCCTAGCCAGCACTTGTGCCCCTGCCTTATGCCTAGCCAGCTCTTTTGCCCCTGCTTTATGCCTAGCCAGCACTTTTGAGCCCCTTGCATTATTGTTTTTTTGTCTTTAGCTTCATGTTGGTTATGCACACAGGGCAGGCTTTACGCTCTTCGCTCTTGTCCCGTCTGAATGCACATGCACGACTGTAATTGGGGACGAAGGCATTACCCATTTACGGAGGACAGACAAGATGTGCCTGGTCGCTTGGAGCATGGGGGTTATGGAGTGGCTCCGCACTGTACAACAAAGTACAAAGTAGAGGGGTGAAAGCTAGCTCTTCACCCCTAAGGGTGCCTATCCCTTTATGCAAAGAGTGCAAAGAGTTAGCCGTATGCCTTATGTGTAGCCATCACTTGTGCCCCTGCCTTAAGCCTAGCCTGCATAGGTGCCCCTGCCTTATGCCTAGCTTGCACTTGTGCCTTTCCGTTATGCTTAGTTTGTGCTTGTGCCCCTGCCTTATGCCTAGCCAGCACTTGTGCCCCTGCCTTATGCCTAGCCAGCACTTGTGCCCCTGCCTTATGCCTAGCCAGCACTTGTGCCCCTGCCTTATGCCTAGCCAGCACTTGTGCCCCTGCCTTATGCCTAGCCTGCACGTGTGCCCCTGCCTTATGCCCAGCCTGCACTTGTGCCCCTGCCTTATGCCCAGCCTGCACTTGTGCCCCTGTCTTATGCCTAGCCTGCACTTGTGCCCCTGCCTTATGCCTAGCCTGCACTTGTGCCCCTGCCTTATGCCTAGCCTGCACTTGTGCCCCTGCCTTATGCCTAGCCTGCACTTGTGCCCCTGCCTTATGCCTAGCCTGCACTTGTGCCCCTGCCTTATGCCTAGCCTGCACTTGTGCCCCTGCCTTATGCCTAGCCTGCACTTGTGCCCCTGCCTTATGCCTAGCCTGTACTTGTGCCCCTGCCTTATGCCTAGCCTGCACTTGTGCCCCTGCCTTATGCCTAGCCTGCACTTGTGCCCCTGCCTTATGCCTAGCCTGCACGTGTGCCCCTGCCTTATGCCTAGCCAGCACTTGTGCCCCTGCCTTATGCCTAGCCCGCACTTGTGCCCCTGCCTTATGCTTAGCCCGCACTTGTGCCCCTGCCTTATGCCTAGCCCGCACTTGTGCCCCTGCCTTATGCCTAGCCCGCACTTGTGCCCCTGCCTTATGCCTAGCCCGCACTTGTGCCCCTGCCTTATGCCTAGCCCGCACTTGTGCCCCTGCCTTATGCCTAGCCCGCACTTGTGCCCCTGCCTTATGCCTAGCCCGCACTTGTGCCCCTGCCTTATGCCTAGCCCGCACTTGTGCCCCTGCCTTATGCCTAGCCCGCACTTGTGCCCCTGCCTTATGCCTAGCCCGCACTTGTGCCCCTGCCTTATGCCTAGCCTGCACTTGTGCCCCTGCCTTATGCCTAGCCATCACTTTTGCCCCTTGCATTATTGTTTTTTTGTCTTTAGCTTCATGTTAGTTATGCACACAGGGCAGGCTTTACGCTCTTCGCTCTTGTCCCGTCTGAATGCACATGCACGACTGTAATTGGGGACGAAGGCATTACCCATTTACGGAGGACAGACAAGATGTGCCTGGTCGCTTGGAGCATGGGGGTTATGGAGTGGCTCCGCACTGTACAACAAAGTACAGAGTAGAGGGGTGAAAGCTAGCTCTTCACCCCTAAGGGTGCCTATCCCTTTATGCAAAGAGTGCAAAGAGTTAGCCGTATGCCTTATGTGTAGCCATCACTTGTGCCCCTGCCTTATGCCTAGCCTGCACGTGAGCCCCTGCCTTATGCCTAGCCTGCACTTGTGCCCCTGCCTTATGCCTAGCCTGCACTTGTGCCCCTGCCTTATGCCTAGCCTGCACTTGTGCCCCTGCCTTATGCCTAGCCTGCACGTGTGCCCCTGCCTTATGCCTAGCCTGCACTAGTGCCCCTGCCTTAAGCCTAGCCTGCACTTGTGCCCCTGCCTTATGCCTAGCCTGCACTTGTGCCCCTGCCTTATGCCTATCCTGCACGTGTGCCCCTGCCTTATGCCTATCCTGCACGTGTGCCCCTGCCTTATGCCTAGCCAGCATGTGTGCCCCTGCCTTATGCCTAGCCAGCACGTGTGCCCCTGCCTTATGCCTAGCCAGCACGTGTGCCCCTGCCTTATGCCTAGCCAGCACTTGTGCCCCTGCCTTATGCCTAGCCAGCACTTGTGCCCCTGCCTTATGCCTAGCCAGCACTTGTGCCCCTGCCTTATGCCTAGCCAGCACTTGTGCCCCTGCCTTATGCCTAGCTTGCACTTGTGCCCCTGCCTTATGCCTAGCCTACACTTGTGTCCCTGCCTTATGCCTAGCCTGCATGTGTGCCCCTGCCTTATGCCTAGCCAGCACTTGTGCCCCTGCCTTATGCCTAGCCAGCACTTGTGCCCCTGCCTTATGCCTAGCCAGCACTTGTGCCCCTGCCTTATGCCTAGCCAGCACTTGTGCCCCTGCCTTATGCCTAGCCTGCACTTGTGCCCCTGCCTTATGCCTAGCCTGCACTTGTGCCCCTGCCTTATGCCTAGCCTGCACTTGTGCCCCTGCCTTATGCCTAGCCTGCACTTGTGCCCCTGCCTTATGTCTAGCCTGCACTTGTGCCCCTGCCTTATGTCTAGCCTGCACTTGTGCCCCTGCCTTATGCCTAGCCTGCACTTGTGCCCCTGCCTTATGCCTAGCCTGCACGTGTGCCCCTGCCTTATGCCTAGCCCGCACTTGTGCCCCTGCCTTATGCCTAGCCCGCACTTGTGCCCCTGCCTTATGCCTAGCCCGCACTTGTGCCCCTGCCTTATGCCTAGCCCGCACTTGTGCCCCTGCCTTATGCCTAGCCCGCACTTGTGCCCCTGCCTTATGCCTAGCCTGCACTTGTGCCCCTGCCTTATGCCTAGCCTGCACTTGTGCCCCTGCCTTATGCCTACCCTGCACTTGTGCCCCTGCCTTATGCCTAGCCAGCACTTGTGCCCCTTGCATTATTGTTTTTTTGTCTTTAGCTTCATGTTAGCTATGCACACAGGGCAGGCATTACGCTCTTCGCTCTTGTCCCGTCTGAATGCACATGCTCGACTGTAATTGGGGACGAAGGCATTACCCATTTACGGAGGACAGACAAGATGTGCCTGGTCGCTTGGAGCATGGGGGTTATGGAGTGGCTCCGCACTGTACAACAAAGTACAGAGTAGAGGGGTGAAAGCTGGCTCTTCACCCCTAAGGGTGCCTATCCCTTTATGCAAAGAGTGCAAAGAGTTAGCCGTATGCCTTATGTGTAGCCATCACTTGTGCCCCTGCCTTAAGCCTAGCCTGCATAGGTGCCCCTGCCTTATGCCTAGCTTGCACTTGTGCCTTTCCCTTATGCTTAGTTTGTGCTTGTGCCCCTGCCTTATGCCTAGCCAGCACTTGTGCCCCTGCCTTATGCCTAGCCAGGACTTGTGCCCCTGCTTTATGCCTAGCCAGCACTTGTGCCCCTGCCTTATGCCTAGCCTGCACTTGTGCCCCTGCCTTATGCCTAGCCAGCACTTGTGCCCCTGCCTTATGCCTAGCCAGCACTTGTGCCCCTGCCTTATGCCTAGCCAGCACTTGTGCCCCTGCCTTATGCCTAGCCAGCACTTGTGCCCCTGCCTTATGCCTAGCCAGCACTTGTGCCCCTGCCTTATGCCTAGCCAGCACTTGTGCCCCTGCCTTATGCCTAGCCAGCACTTGTGCCTCTGCCTTATGCCTAGCCAGCACTTGTGCCCCTGCCTTATGCCTAGCCAGCACTTGTGCCCCTGCCTTATGCCTAGCCAGCACTTGTGCCCCTGCCTTATGCCTAGCCAGCACTTGTGCCCCTGCTTATGCCTAGCCAGCACTTGTGCCCCTGCCTTATGCCTAGCCAGCACTTGTGCCCCTGCCTTATGCCTAGCCAGCACTTGTGCCCCTGCCTTATGCCTAGCCAGCACTTGGGCCCCTGTCTTATGCCTAGCCAGCACTTGTGCCCCTGCCTTATGCCTAGCCCGCACTTGTGCCCCTGCCTTATGCCTAGCCCGCACTTGTGCCCCTGCCTTATGCCTAGCCCGCACTTGTGCCCCTGCCTTATGCCTAGCCCGCACTTGTGCCCCTGCCTTATGCCTAGCCTGCACTTGTGCCCCTGCCTTATGCCTAGCCAGCACTTTTGCCCCTTGCATTATTGTTTTTTTGTCTTTAGCTTCATGTTAGTTATGCACACAGGGCAGGCTTTACGCTCTTCGCTCTTGTCCCGTCTGAATGCACATGCACGACTGTAATTGGGGACGAAGGCATTACCCATTTACGGAGGACAGACAAGATGTGCCTGGTCGCTTGGAGCATGGGGGTTATGGAGTGGCTCCGCACTGTACAACAAAGTACAGAGTAGAGGGGTGAAAGCTAGCTCTTCACCCCTAAGGGTGCCTATCCCTTTATGCAAAGAGTGCAAAGAGTTAGCCGTATGCCTTATGTGTAGCCATCACTTGTGCCCCTGCCTTATGCCTAGCCTGCACTTGTGCCCCTGCCTTATGCCTAGCCTGCACTTGTGCCCCTGCCTTATGCCTAGCCTGCACTTGTGCCCCTGCCTTATGCCTAGCCTGCACTTGTGCCCCTGCCTTATGCCTAGCCTGCACTTGTGCCCCTGCCTTATGCCTAGCCTGCACTTGTGCCCCTGCCTTATGCCTAGCCTGCACTTGTGCCCCTGCCTTATGCCTAGCCTGCACTTGTGCCCCTGCCTTATGCCTAGCCTGCACGTGTGCCCCTGCCTTATGCCTAGCCTGCACTAGTGCCCCTGCCTTAAGCCTAGCCTGCACTTGTGCCCCTGCCTTATGCCTAGCCTGCACTTGTGCCCCTGCCTTATGCCTATCCTGCACGTGTGCCCCTGCCTTATGCCTATCCTGCACGTGTGCCCCTGCCTTATGCCTAGCCAGCACGTGTGCCCCTGCCTTATGCCTAGCCAGCACGTGTGCCCCTGCCTTATGCCTAGCCAGCACGTGTGCCCCTGCCTTATGCCTAGCCAGCACTTGTGCCCCTGCCTTATGCCTAGCCAGCACTTGTGCCCCTGCCTTATGCCTAGCCAGCACTTGTGCCCCTGCCTTATGCCTAGCCAGCACTTGTGCCCCTGCCTTATGCCTAGCTTGCACTTGTGCCCCTGCCTTATGCCTAGCCTACACTTGTGTCCCTGCCTTATGCCTAGCCTGCATGTGTGCCCCTGCCTTATGCCTAGCCAGCACTTGTGCCCCTGCCTTATGCCTAGCCAGCACTTGTGCCCCTGCCTTATGCCTAGCCAGCACTTGTGCCCCTGCCTTATGCCTAGCCAGCACTTGTGCCCCTGCCTTATGCCTAGCCTGCACTTGTGCCCCTGCCTTATGCCTAGCCTGCACTTGTGCCCCTGCCTTATGCCTAGCCTGCACTTGTGCCCCTGCCTTATGTCTAGCCTGCACTTGTGCCCCTGCCTTATGTCTAGCCTGCACTTGTGCCCCTGCCTTATGCCTAGCCTGCACTTGTGCCCCTGCCTTATGCCTAGCCTGCACGTGTGCCCCTGCCTTATGCCTAGCCCGCACTTGTGCCCCTGCCTTATGCCTAGCCCGCACTTGTGCCCCTGCCTTATGCCTAGCCCGCACTTGTGCCCCTGCCTTATGCCTAGCCCGCACTTGTGCCCCTGCCTTATGCCTAGCCCGCACTTGTGCCCCTGCCTTATGCCTAGCCTGCACTTGTGCCCCTGCCTTATGCCTACCCTGCACTTGTGCCCCTGCCTTATGCCTACCCTGCACTTGTGCCCCTGCCTTATGCCTAGCCAGCACTTGTGCCCCTTGCATTATTGTTTTTTTGTCTTTAGCTTCATGTTAGCTATGCACACAGGGCAGGCTTTACGCTCTTCGCTCTTGTCCCGTCTGAATGCACATGCTCGACTGTAATTGGGGACGAAGGCATTACCCATTTACGGAGGACAGACAAGATGTGCCTGGTCGCTTGGAGCATGGGGGTTATGGAGTGGCTCCGCACTGTACAACAAAGTACAGAGTAGAGGGGTGAAAGCTGGCTCTTCACCCCTAAGGGTGCCTATCCCTTTATGCAAAGAGTGCAAAGAGTTAGCCGTATGCCTTATGTGTAGCCATCACTTGTGCCCCTGCCTTAAGCCTAGCCTGCATAGGTGCCCCTGCCTTATGCCTAGCTTGCACTTGTGCCTTTCCCTTATGCTTAGTTTGTGCTTGTGCCCCTGCCTTATGCCTAGCCAGCACTTGTGCCCCTGCCTTATGCCTAGCCAGGACTTGTGCCCCTGCTTTATGCCTAGCCAGCACTTGTGTCCCTGCCTTATGCCTAGCCTGCACTTGTGCCCCTGCCTTATGCCTAGCCAGCACTTGTGCCCCTGCCTTATGCCTAGCCAGCACTTGTGCCCCTGCCTTATGCCTAGCCAGCACTTGTGCCCCTGCCTTATGCCTAGCCAGCACTTGTGCCCCTGCCTTATGCCTAGCCAGCACTTGTGCCCCTGCCTTATGCCTAGCCAGCACTTGTGCCCCTGCCTTATGCCTAGCCAGCACTTGTGCCTCTGCCTTATGCCTAGCCAGCACTTGTGCCCCTGCCTTATGCCTAGCCAGCACTTGTGCCCCTGCCTTATGCCTAGCCAGCACTTGTGCCCCTGCCTTATGCCTAGCCAGCACTTGTGCCCCTGCCTTATGCCTAGCCAGCACTTGTGCCCCTGCCTTATGCCTAGCCAGCACTTGTGCCCCTGCCTTATGCCTAGCCAGCACTTGTGCCCCTGCCTTATGCCTAGCCAGCACTTGTGCCCCTGCCTTATGCCTAGCCAGCACTTGTGCCCCTGCCTTATGCCTAGCCAGCACTTGGGCCCCTGTCTTATGCCTAGCCAGCACTTGGGCCCCTGTCTTATGCCTAGCCAGCACTTGTGCCCCTGCCTTATGCCTAGCCAGCACTTGTGCCCCTGCCTTATGCCTAGCCAGCACTTGTGCCCCTGCCTTATGTCTAGCCAGCACTTGTGCCCCTGCCTTATGCCTAGCCAGCACTTGTGCCCCTGCCTTATGCCTAGCCAGCACTTGTGCCCCTGCCTTATGCCTAGCCTGCACGTGTGCCCCTGCCTTATTCCTAGCCTGCACGTGTGCCCCTGCCTTATGCCTAGCCTGCACGTGTGCCCCTGCCTTATGCCCAGCCTGCACTTGTGCCCCTGCCTTATGCCTAGCCTGCACGTGTGCCCCTGCCTTATGCCCAGCCTGCACTTGTGCCCCTGCCTTATGCCCAGCCTGCACTTGTGCCCCTGCCTTATGCCCAGCCTGCACTTGTGCCCCTGCCTTATGCCCAGCCTGCACTTGTGCCCCTGCCTTATGCCTAGCCTGCACTTGTGCCCCTGCCTTATGCCTAGCCTGCACTTGTGCCCCTGCCTTATGCCTAGCCTGCATTTGTGCCCCTGCCTTATGCCTAGCCTGCACTTGTGCCCCTGCCTTATGCCTAGCCTGCACTTGTGCCCCTGCCTTATGCCTAGCCTGTACTTGTGCCCCTGCCTTATGCCTAGCCTGCACTTGTGCCCCTGCCTTATGCCTAGCCTGCACGTGTGCCCCTGCCTTATGCCTAGCCAGCACTTGTGCCCCTGCCTTATGCCTAGCCCGCACTTGTGCCCCTGCCTTATGCCTAGCCCGCACTTGTGCCCCTGCCTTATGCCTAGCCCGCACTTGTGCCCCTGCCTTATGCCTAGCCCGCACTTGTGCCCCTGCCTTATGCCTAGCCCGCACTTGTGCCCCTGCCTTATGCCTAGCCCGCACTTGTGCCCCTGCCTTATGCCTAGCCCGCACTTGTGCCCCTGCCTTATGCCTAGCCCGCACTTGTGCCCCTGCCTTATGCCTAGCCCGCACTTGTGCCCCTGCCTTATGCCTAGCCCGCACTTGTGCCCCTGCCTTATGCCTAGCCCGCACTTGTGCCCCTGCCTTATGCCTAGCCCGCACTTGTGCCCCTGCCTTATGCCTAGCCCGCACTTGTGCCCCTGCCTTATGCCTAGCCCGCACTTGTGCCCCTGCCTTATGCCTAGCCCGCACTTGTGCCCCTGCCTTATGCCTAGCCCGCACTTGTGCCCCTGCCTTATGCCTAGCCCGCACTTGTGCCCCTGCCTTATGCCTAGCCCGCACTTGTGCCCCTGCCTTATGCCTAGCCCGCACTTGTGCCCCTGCCTTATGCCTAGCCCGCACTTGTGCCCCTGCCTTATGCCTAGCCCGCACTTGTGCCCCTGCCTTATGCCTAGCCAGCACTTGTGCCCCTGCCTTATGCCTAGCCAGCACTTTTGCCCCTTGCATTATTGTTTTTTTGTCTTTAGCTTCATGTTAGTTATGCACACAGGGCAGGCTTTACGCTCTTCGCTCTTGTCCCGTCTGAATGCACATGCACGACTGTAATTGGGGACGAAGGCATTACCCATTTACGGAGGACAGACAAGATGTGCCTGGTCGCTTGGAGCATGGGGGTTATGGAGTGGCTCCGCACTGTACAACAAAGTACAGAGTAGAGGGGTGAAAGCTAGCTCTTCACCCCTAAGGGTGCCTATCCCTTTATGCAAAGAGTGCAAAGAGTTAGCCGTATGCCTTATGTGTAGCCATCACTTGTGCCCCTGCCTTAAGCCTAGCCTGCATAGGTGCCCCTGCCTTATGCCTAGCCCGCACTTGTGCCCCTGCCTTATGCCTAGCCCGCACTTGTGCCCCTGCCTTATGCCTAGCCAGCACTTGTGCCCCTGTCTTATGCCTAGCCAGCACTTGTGCCCCTGCCTTATGCCTAGCCAGCACTTGTGCCCCTGCCTTATGCCTAGCCAGCACTTGTGCCCCTGCCTTATGTCTAGCCAGCACTTGTGCCCCTGCCTTATGCCTAGCCAGCACTTGTGCCCCTGCCTTATGCCTAGCCAGCACTTGTGCCCCTGCCTTATGCCTAGCCAGCACTTGTGCCCCTGCCTTATGCCTAGCCAGCACTTGTGCCCCTGCCTTATGCCTAGCCTGCACGTGTGCCCCTGCCTTATGCCCAGCCTGCACTTGTGCCCCTGCCTTATGCCCAGCCTGCACTTGTGCCCCTGCCTTATGCCTAGCCTGCACTTGTGCCCCTGCCTTATGCCTAGCCTGCACTTGTGCCCCTGCCTTATGCCTAGCCTGCACTTGTGCCCCTGCCTTATGCCTAGCCTGCACTTGTGCCCCTGCCTTATGCCTAGCCTGCACTTGTGCCCCTGCCTTATGCCTAGCCTGCACTTGTGCCCCTGCCTTATGCCTAGCCTGTACTTGTGCCCCTGCCTTATGCCTAGCCTGCACTTGTGCCCCTGCCTTATGCCTAGCCTGCACTTGTGCCCCTGCCTTATTCCTAGCCTGCACGTGTGCCCCTGCCTTATGCCTAGCCCGCACTTGTGCCCCTGCCTTATGCCTAGCCCGCACTTGTGCCCCTGCCTTATGCCTAGCCCGCACTTGTGCCCCTGCCTTATGCCTAGCCCGCACTTGTGCCCCTGCCTTATGCCTAGCCCGCACTTGTGCCCCTGCCTTATGCCTAGCCCGCACTTGTGCCCCTGCCTTATGCCTAGCCCGCACTTGTGCCCCTGCCTTATGCCTAGCCCGCACTTGTGCCCCTGCCTTATGCCTAGCCCGCACTTGTGCCCCTGCCTTATGCCTAGCCCGCACTTGTGCCCCTGCCTTATGCCTAGCCTGCACTTGTGCCCCTGCCTTATGCCTAGCCTGCACTTGTGCCCCTGCCTTATGCCTAGCCTGCACTTGTGCCCCTGCCTTATGCCTAGCCAGCACTTGTGCCCCTTGCATTATTGTTTTTTTGTCTTTAGCTTCATGTTAGCTATGCACACAGGGCAGGCTTTACGCTCTTCGCTCTTGTCCCGTCTGAATGCACATGCACGACTGTAATTGGGGACGAAGGCATTACCCATTTACGGAGGACAGACAAGATGTGCCTGGTCGCTTGGAGCATGGGGGTTATGGAGTGGCTCCGCACTGTACAACAAAGTACAGAGTAGAGGGGTGAAAGCTAGCTCTTCACCCCTAAGGGTGCCTATCCCTTTATGCAAAGAGTGCAAAGAGTTAGCCGTATGCCTTATGTGTAGCCATCACTTGTGCCCCTGCCTTAAGCCTAGCCTGCATAGGTGCCCCTGCCTTATGCCTAGCTTGCACTTGTGCCTTTCCCTTATGCTTAGTTTGTGCTTGTGCCCCTGCCTTATGCCTAGCCAGCACTTGTGCCCCTGCCTTATGCCTAGCCAGGACTTGTGCCCCTGCCTTATGCCTAGCCAGGACTTGTGCCCCTGCCTTATGCCTAGCCAGCACTTGTGCCCCTGCCTTATGCCTAGCCTGCACTTGTGCCCCTGCCTTATGCCTAGCCAGCACTTGTGCCCCTGCCTTATGCCTAGCCAGCACTTGTGCCCCTGCCTTATGCCTAGCCAGCACTTGTGCCCCTGCCTTATGCCTAGCCTGCACTTGTGCCCCTGCCTTATGCCTAGCCAGCACTTGTGCCCCTGCCTTATGCCTAGCAAGCACTTGTGCCCCTGCCTTATGCCTAGCCAGCACTTGTGCCCTTGCCTTATGCCTAGCCAGCACTTGTGCCCTTGCCTTATGCCTAGCCAGCACTTGTGCCCTTGCCTTATGGCTAGCCAGCACTTGTGCCCCTGCCTTAAGCCTAGCCTGCACTTGTGCCCCTGCCTTAAGCCTAGCCTGCACTTGTGCCCCTGCCTTATGCCTAGCCTGCACTTGTGCCCCTGCCTTATGCCTATCCTGCACGTGTGCCCCTGCCTTATGCCTAGCCAGCACGTGTGCCCCTGCCTTATGCCTAGCCAGCACGTGTGCCCCTGCCTTATGCCTAGCCAGCACGTGTGCCCCTGCCTTATGCCTAGCCAGCACTTGTGCCCCTGCCTTATGCCTAGCCAGCACTTGTGCCCCTGCCTTATGCCTAGCCAGCACTTGTGCCCCTGCCTTATGCCTAGCCAGCACTTGTGCCCCTGCCTTATGCCTAGCCAACACTTGTGCCCCTGCCTTATGCCTAGCCTGCACGTGTGCCCCTGCCTTATTCCTAGCCTGCACGTGTGCCCCTGCCTTATGCCTAGCCTGCACGTGTGCCCCTGCCTTATGCCCAGCCTGCACTTGTGCCCCTGCCTTATGCCCAGCCTGCACTTGTGCCCCTGCCTTATGCCTAGCCTGCACTTGTGCCCCTGCCTTATGCCTAGCCTGCACTTGTGCCCCTGCCTTATGCCTAGCCTGCACTTGTGCCCCTGCCTTATGCCTAGCCTGCACTTGTGCCCCTGCCTTATGCCTAGCCTGCACTTGTGCCCCTGCCTTATGCCTAGCCTGCACTTGTGCCCCTGCCTTATGCCTAGCCTGCACTTGTGCCCCTGCCTTATGCCTAGCCTGCACTTGTGCCCCTGCCTTATGCCTAGCCTGCACTTGTGCCCCTGCCTTATGCCTAGCCTGCACTTGTGCCCCTGCCTTATGCCTAGCCTGTACTTGTGCCCCTGCCTTATGCCTAGCCTGCACTTGTGCCCCTGCCTTATGCCTAGCCTGCACTTGTGCCCCTGCCTTATGCCTAGCCCGCACGTGTGCCCCTGCCTTATGCCTAGCCCGCACTTGTGCCCCTGCCTTATGCCTAGCCCGCACTTGTGCCCCTGCCTTATGCCTAGCCCGCACTTGTGCCCCTGCCTTATGCCTAGCCCGCACTTGTGCCCCTGCCTTATGCCTAGCCCGCACTTGTGCCCCTGCCTTATGCCTAGCCCGCACTTGTGCCCCTGCCTTATGCCTAGCCCGCACTTGTGCCCCTGCCTTATGCCTAGCCCGCACTTGTGCCCCTGCCTTATGCCTAGCCCGCACTTGTGCCCCTGCCTTATGCCTAGCCCGCACTTGTGCCCCTGCCTTATGCCTAGCCCGCACTTGTGCCCCTGCCTTATGCCTAGCCCGCACTTGTGCCCCTGCCTTATGCCTAGCCCGCACTTGTGCCCCTGCCTTATGCCTAGCCCGCACTTGTGCCCCTGCCTTATGCCTAGCCAGCACTTTTGCCCCTTGCATTATTGTTTTTTTGTCTTTAGCTTCATGTTAGTTATGCACACAGGGCAGGCTTTACGCTCTTCGCTCTTGTCCCGTCTGAATGCACATGCACGACTGTAATTGGGGACGAAGGCATTACCCATTTACGGAGGACAGACAAGATGTGCCTGGTCGCTTGGAGCATGGGGGTTATGGAGTGGCTCCGCACTGTACAACAAAGTACAGAGTAGAGGGGTGAAAGCTAGCTCTTCACCCCTAAGGGTGCCTATCCCTTTATGCAAAGAGTGCAAAGAGTTAGCCGTATGCCTTATGTGTAGCCATCACTTGTGCCCCTGCCTTATGCCTAGCCTGCACGTGAGCCGCTGCCTTATGCCTAGCCTGCACTTGTGCCCCTGCCTTATGCCTAGCCTGCACTTGTGCCCCTGCCTTATACCTAGCCTGCACTTGTGCCCCTGCCTTATGCCTAGCCTGCACTTGTGCCCCTGCCTTATGCCTAGCCTGCACGTGTGCCCCTGCCTTATGCCTAGCCTGCACTAGTGCCCCTGCCTTAAGCCTAGCCTGCACTTGTGCCCCTGCCTTATGCCTAGCCTGCACTTGTGCCCCTGCCTTATGCCTATCCTGCACGTGTGCCCCTGCCTTATGCCTAGCCAGCACGTGTGCCCCTGCCTTATGCCTAGCCAGCACGTGTGCCCCTGCCTTATGCCTAGCCAGCACGTGTGCCCCTGCCTTATGCCTAGCCAGCACGTGTGCCCCTGCCTTATGCCTAGCCAGCACTTGTGCCCCTGCCTTATGCCTAGCCAGCACTTGTGCCCCTGCCTTATGCCTAGCCAGCACTTGTGCCCCTGCCTTATGCCTAGCCAGCACTTGTGCCCCTGCCTTATGCCTAGCTTGCACTTGTGCCCCTGCCTTATGCCTAGCCTACACTTGTGTCCCTGCCTTATGCCTAGCCTGCACGTGTGCCCCTGCCTTATGCCTAGCCAGCACTTGTGCCCCTGCCTTATGCCTAGCCAGCACTTGTGCCCCTGCCTTATGCCTAGCCAGCACTTGTGCCCCTGTCTTATGCCTAGCCAGCACTTGTGCCCCTGCCTTATGCCTAGCCAGCACTTGTGCCCCTGCCTTATGTCTAGCCAGCACTTGTGCCCCTGCCTTATGTCTAGCCAGCACTTGTGCCCCTGCCTTATGCCTAGCCAGCACTTGTGCCCCTGCCTTATGCCAAGCCAGCACTTGTGCCCCTGCCTTATGCCTAGCCTGCACGTGTGCCCCTGCCTTATTCCTAGCCTGCACGTGTGCCCCTGCCTTATTCCTAGCCTGCACGTGTGCCCCTGCCTTATGCCTAGCCTGCACGTGTGCCCCTGCCTTATGCCTAGCCAGCACTTGTGCCCCTGCCTTATGCCTAGCCAGCACTTGTGCCCCTGCCTTATGCCTAGCCTGCACTTGTGCCCCTGCCTTATGCCCAGCCTGCACTTGTGCCCCTGCCTTATGCCTAGCCTGCACTTGTGCCCCTGCCTTATGCCTAGCCTGCACTTGTGCCCCTGCCTTATGCCTAGCCTGCACTTGTGCCCCTGCCTTATGCCTAGCCTGCACTTGTGCCCCTGCCTTATGTCTAGCCTGCACTTGTGCCCCTGCCTTATGCCTAGCCTGCACTTGTGCCCCTGCCTTATGCCTAGCCTGCACTTGTGCCCCTGCCTTATGCCTAGCCTGCACTTGTGCCCCTGCCTTATGCCTAGCCTGCACTTGTGCCCCTGCCTTATGTCTAGCCTGCACTTGTGCCCCTGCCTTATGCCTAGCCAGCACTTGTGCCCCTGCCTTATGCCTAGCCAGCACTTGTGCCCCTGCCTTATGCCTAGCCAGCACTTGTGCCCCTGCCTTATGCCTAGCTTGCACTTGTGCCCCTGCCTTATGCCTAGCCTACACTTGTGTCCCTGCCTTATGCCTAGCCTGCACGTGTGCCCCTGCCTTATGCCTAGCCAGCACTTGTGCCCCTGCCTTATGCCTAGCCAGCACTTGTGCCCCTGCCTTATGCCTAGCCAGCACTTGTGCCCCTTGCATTATTGTTTTTTTGTCTTTAGCTTCATGTTAGCTATGCACACAGGGCAGGCTTTACGCTCTTCACTCTTGTCCCGTCTGAATGCACATGCACGACTGTAATTTGGGACGAAGGCATTACCCATTTACGGAGGACAGACAAGATGTGCCTGGTCGCTTGGAGCATGGGGGTTATGGAGTGGCTCCGCACTGTACAACAAAGTACAGAGTAGAGGGGTGAAAGCTAGCTCTTCACCCCTAAGGGTGCCTATCCCTTTATGCAAAGAGTGCAAAGAGTTAGCCGTATGCCTTATGTGTAGCCATCACTTGTGCCCCTGCCTTAAGCCTAGCCTGCATAGGTGCCCCTGCCTTATGCCTAGCTTGCACTTGTGCCTTTCCCTTATGCTTAGTTTGTGCTTGTGCCCCTGCCTTATGCCTAGCCAGCACTTGTGCCCCTGCCTTATGCCTAGCCAGGACTTGTGCCCCTGCCTTATGCCTAGCCAGGACTTGTGCCCCTGCCTTATGCCTAGCCAGCACTTGTGCCCCTGCCTTATGCCTAGCCTGCACTTGTGCCCCTGCCTTATGCCTAGCCTGCACTTGTGCCCCTGCCTTATGCCTAGCCTGCACTTGTGCCCCTGCCTTATGCCTAGCCAGCACTTGTGCCCCTGCCTTATGCCTAGCCAGCACTTGTGCCCCTGCCTTATGCCTAGCAAGCACTTGTGCCCCTGCCTTATGCCTAGCCAGCACTTGTGCCCTTGCCTTATGGCTAGCCAGCACTTGTGCCCCTGCCTTAAGCCTAGCCTGCACTTGTGCCCCTGCCTTATGCCTAGCCTGCACTTGTGCCCCTGCCTTATGCCCCTGCCTTATGCCTATCCTGCACGTGTGCCCCTGCCTTATGCCTAGCCAGCACGTGTGCCCCTGCCTTATGCCTAGCCAGCACGTGTGCCCCTGCCTTATGCCTAGCCAGCACTTGTGCCCCTGCCTTATGCCTAGCCAGCACTTGTGCCCCTGCCTTATGCCTAGCCAGCACTTGTGCCCCTGCCTTATGCCTAGCCAGCACTTGTGCCCCTGCCTTATGCCTAGCCAGCACTTATGCCCCTGCCTTATGCCTAGCTTGCACTTGTGCCCCTGCCTTATGCCTAGCCTACACTTATGTCCCTGCCTTATGCCTAGCCTGCACGTGTGCCCCTGCCTTATGCCTAGCCAGCACTTGTGCCCCTGCCTTATGCCTAGCCAGCACTTGTGCCCCTGCCTTATGCCTAGCCAGCACTTGTGCCCCTGCCTTATGCCTAGCCAGCACTTGTGCCCCTGTCTTATGCCTAGCCAGCACTTGTGCCCCTGCCTTATGCCTAGCCAGCACTTGTGCCTCTGCCTTATGCCTAGCCAGCACTTGTGCCCCTGCCTTATGTCTAGCCAGCACTTGTGCCCCTGCCTTATGCCTAGCCAGTACTTGTGCCCCTGCCTTATGCCTAGCCAGCACTTGTGCCCCTGCCTTATGCCTAGCCTGCACGTGTGCCCCTGCCTTATTCCTAGCCTGCACGTGTGCCCCTGCCTTATGCCTAGCCTGCACGTGTGCCCCTGCCTTATGCCTAGCCTGCACGTGTGCCCCTGCCTTATGCCTAGCCAGCACTTGTGCCCCTGCCTTATGCCTAGCCTGCACTTGTGCCCCTGCCTTATGCCCAGCCTGCACTTGTGCCCCTGCCTTATGCCTAGCCTGCACTTGTGCCCCTGCCTTATGCCTAGCCTGCACTTGTGCCCCTGCCTTATGCCTAGCCTGCACTTGTGCCCCTGCCTTATGCCTAGCCAGCACTTGTGCCCCTGCCTTATGCCTAGCCAGCACTTGTGCCCCTGCCTTATGCCTAGCCAGCACTTGTGCCCCTGCCTTATGCCTAGCCAGCACTTGTGCCCCTGCCTTATGCCTAGCCAGCACTTGTGCCCCTGCCTTATGCCTAGCCAGCACTTGTGCCCCTGCCTTATGCCTAGCCAGCACTTGTGCCCCTGCCTTATGCCTAGCCAGCACTTGTGCCCCTGCCTTATGCCTAGCCAGCACTTGTGCCCCTGCCTTATGCCTAGCCAGCACTTGTGCCCCTGCCTTATGCCTAGCCAGCACTTGTGCCCCTGTCTTATGCCTAGCCAGCACTTGTGCCCCTGCCTTATGCCTAGACAGCACTTGTGCCCCTGCCTTATGCCTAGCCAGCACTTGTGCCCCTGCCTTATGCCTAGCCAGCACTTGTGCCCCTGCCTTATGCCTAGCCAGCACTTGTGCCCCTGCCTTATGCCTAGCCAGCACTTGTGCCCCTGCCTTATGCCTAGCCAGCACTTGTGCCCCTGCCTTATGCCTAGCCTGCACGTGTGCCCCTGCCTTATGCCTAGCCTGCACGTGTGCCCCTGCCTTATTCCTAGCCTGCACGTGTGCCCCTGCCTTATGCCTAGCCTGCACGTGTGCCCCTGCCTTATGCCTAGCCAGCACTTGTGCCCCTGCCTTATGCCTAGCAAGCACTTGTGCCCCTGCCTTATGCCTAGCAAGCACTTGTGCCCCTGCCTTATGCCTAGCAAGCACTTGTGCCCCTGCCTTATGCCTAGCCAGCACTTGTGCCCCTGCCTTATGCCTAGCCAGCACTTGTGCCCCTGCCTTATGCCTAGCCAGCACTTGTGCCCCTGCCTTATGCCTAGCCTGCACGTGTGCCCCTGCCTTATTCCTAGCCTGCACGTGTGCCCCTGCCTTATGCCTAGCCTGCACGTGTGCCCCTGCCTTATGCCTAGCCAGCACTTGTGCCCCTGCCTTATGCATAGCCTGCACTTGTGCCCCTGCCTTATGCATAGCCTGCACTTGTGCCCCTGCCTTATGCCCAGCCTGCACTTGTGCCCCTGCCTTATGCCTAGCCTGCACTTGTGCCCCTGCCTTATGCCTAGCCTGCACTTGTGCCCCTGCCTTATGCCTAGCCTGCACTTGTGCCCCTGCCTTATGCCTAGCCTGCACTTGTGCCCCTGCCTTATGTCTAGCCTGCACTTGTGCCCCTGCCTTATGCCTAGCCTGCACTTGTGCCCCTGCCTTATGCCTAGCCCGCACTTGTGCCCCTGCCTTATGCCTAGCCCGCACTTGTGCCCCTGCCTTATGCCTAGCCCGCACTTGTGCCCCTGCCTTATGCCTAGCCCGCACTTGTGCCCCTGCCTTATGCCTAGCCCGCACTTGTGCCCCTGCCTTATGCCTAGCCCGCACTTGTGCCCCTGCCTTATGCCTAGCCCGCACTTGTGCCCCTGCCTTATGCCTAGCCCGCACTTGTGCCCCTGCCTTATGCCTAGCCAGCACTTGTGCCCCTGTCTTATGCCTAGCCAGCACTTGTGCCCCTGCCTTATGCCTAGCCAGCACTTGTGCCCCTGCCTTATGCCTAGCCAGCACTTGTGCCCCTGCCTTATGTCTAGCCAGCACTTGTGCCCCTGCCTTATGCCTAGCCAGCACTTGTGCCCCTGCCTTATGCCTAGCCAGCACTTGTGCCCCTGCCTTATGCCTAGCCAGCACTTGTGCCCCTGCCTTATGCCTAGCCAGCACTTGTGCCCCTGCCTTATGCCTAGCCTGCACGTGTGCCCCTGCCTTATGCCCAGCCTGCACTTGTGCCCCTGCCTTATGCCCAGCCTGCACTTGTGCCCCTGCCTTATGCCTAGCCTGCACTTGTGCCCCTGCCTTATGCCTAGCCTGCACTTGTGCCCCTGCCTTATGCCTAGCCTGCACTTGTGCCCCTGCCTTATGCCTAGCCTGCACTTGTGCCCCTGCCTTATGCCTAGCCTGCACTTGTGCCCCTGCCTTATGCCTTGCCTGCACTTGTGCCCCTGCCTTATGCCTAGCCTGCACTTGTGCCCCTGCCTTATGCCTAGCCTGTACTTGTGCCCCTGCCTTATGCCTAGCCTGCACTTGTGCCCCTGCCTTATGCCTAGCCTGCACTTGTGCCCCTGCCTTATGCCTAGCCTGCACATGTGCCCCTGCCTTATGCCTAGCCCGCACTTGTGCCCCTGCCTTATGCCTAGCCCGCACTTGTGCCCCTGCCTTATGCCTAGCCCGCACTTGTGCCCCTGCCTTATGCCTAGCCCGCACTTGTGCCCCTGCCTTATGCCTAGCCCGCACTTGTGCCCCTGCCTTATGCCTAGCCCGCACTTGTGCCCCTGCCTTATGCCTAGCCCGCACTTGTGCCCCTGCCTTATGCCTAGCCTGCACTTGTGCCCCTGCCTTATGCCTAGCCTGCACTTGTGCCCCTGCCTTATGCCTACCCTGCACTTGTGCCCCTGCCTTATGCCTAGCCAGCACTTGTGCCCCTTGCATTATTGTTTTTTTGTCTTTAGCTTCATGTTAGCTATGCACACAGGGCAGGCTTTACGCTCTTCGCTCTTGTCCCGTCTGAATGCACATGCACGACTGTAATTGGGGACAAAGGCATTACCCATTTACGGAGGACAGACAAGATGTGCCTGGTCGCTTGGAGCATGGGGGTTATGGAGTGGCTCCGCACTGTACAACAAAGTACAGAGTAGAGGGGTGAAAGCTAGCTCTTCACCCCTAAGGGTGCCTATCCCTTTATGCAAAGAGTGCAAAGAGTTAGCCGTATGCCTTATGTGTAGCCATCACTTGTGCCCCTGCCTTAAGCCTAGCCTGCATAGGTGCCCCTGCCTTATGCCTAGCTTGCACTTGTGCCTTTCCCTTATGCTTAGTTTGTGCTTGTGCCCCTGCCTTATGCCTAGCCAGCACTTGTGCCCCTGCCTTATGCCTAGCCAGGACTTGTGCCCCTGCCTTATGCCTAGCCAGGACTTGTGCCCCTGCCTTATGCCTAGCCAGCACTTGTGCCCCTGCCTTATGCCTAGCCTGCACTTGTGCCCCTGCCTTATGCCTAGCCAGCACTTGTGCCCCTGCCTTATGCCTAGCCAGCACTTGTGCCCCTGCCTTATGCCTAGCCAGCACTTGTGCCCCTGCCTTATGCCTAGCCTGCACTTGTGCCCCTGCCTTATGCCTAGCCAGCACTTGTGCCCCTGCCTTATGCCTAGCAAGCACTTGTGCCCCTGCCTTATGCCTAGCCAGCACTTGTGCCCTTGCCTTATGGCTAGCCAGCACTTGTGCCCCTGCCTTAAGCCTAGCCTGCACTTGTGCCCCTGCCTTATGCCTAGCCTGCACTTGTGCCTCTGCCTTATGCCTAGCCTGCACTTGTGCCCCTGCCTTATGCCTATCCTGCACGTGTGCCCCTGCCTTATGCCTAGCCAGCACGTGTGCCCCTGCCTTATGCCTAGCCAGCACGTGTGCCCCTGCCTTATGCCTAGCCAGCACTTGTGCCCCTGCCTTATGCCTAGCCAGCACTTGTGCCCCTGCCTTATGCCTAGCCAGCACTTGTGCCCCTGCCTTATGCCTAGCCAGCACTTGTGCCCCTGCCTTATGCCTAGCCAGCACTTGTGCCCCTGCCTTATGCCTAGCTTGCACTTGTGCCCCTGCCTTATGCCTAGCCTACACTTGTGTCCCTGCCTTATGCCTAGCCTGCACGTGTGCCCCTGCCTTATGCCTAGCCAGCACTTGTGCCCCTGCCTTATGCCTAGCCAGCACTTGTGCCCCTGCCTTATGCCTAGCCAGCACTTGTGCCCCTGCCTTATGCCTAGCCAGCACTTGTGCCCCTGCCTTATGCCTAGCCAGCACTTGTGCCCCTGTCTTATGCCTAGCCAGCACTTGTGCCCCTGCCTTATGCCTAGCCAGCACTTGTGCCCCTGCCTTATGTCTAGCCAGCACTTGTGCCCCTGCCTTATGCCTAGCCAGCACTTGTGCCCCTGCCTTATGCCTAGCCTGCACGTGTGCCCCTGCCTTATTCCTAGCCTGCACGTGTGCCCCTGCCTTATGCCTAGCCTGCACGTGTGCCCCTGCCTTATGCCTAGCCTGCACGTGTGCCCCTGCCTTATGCCTAGCCAGCACTTGTGCCCCTGCCTTATGCCTAGCCTGCACTTGTGCCCCTGCCTTATGCCCAGCCTGCACTTGTGCCCCTGCCTTATGCCTAGCCTGCACTTGTGCCCCTGCCTTATGCCTAGCCTGCACTTGTGCCCCTGCCTTATGCCTAGCCTGCACTTGTGCCCCTGCCTTATGCCTAGCCTGCACTTGTGCCCCTGCCTTATGCCTAGCCAGCACTTGTGCCCCTGCCTTATGCCTAGCCAGCACTTGTGCCCCTGCCTTATGCCTAGCCAGCACTTGTGCCCCTGCCTTATGCCTAGCCAGCACTTGTGCCCCTGCCTTATGCCTAGCCAGCACTTGTGCCCCTGCCTTATGCCTAGCCAGCACTTGTGCCCCTGCCTTATGCCTAGCCAGCACTTGTGCCCCTGCCTTATGCCTAGCCAGCACTTGTGCCCCTGCCTTATGCCTAGCCAGCACTTGTGCCCCTGCCTTATGCCTAGCCTGCACGTGTGCCCCTTGCATTAGTGTTTTTTGTCTTTAGCTTCATGTTAGCTATGCACACAGGGCAGGCTTTACGCTCTTCGCTCTTGTCCCGTCTGAATGCACATGCACGACTGTAATTGGGGACGAAGGCATTACCCATTTACGGAGGACAGACAAGATGTGCCTGGTCGCTTGGAGCATGGGGGTTATGGAGTGGCTCCGCACTGTACAACAAAGTACAGAGTAGAGGGGTGAAAGCTAGCTCTTCACCCCTAAGGGTGCCTATCCCTTTATGCAAAGAGTGCAAAGAGTTAGCCGTATGCCTTATGTGTAGCCATCACTTGTGCCCCTGCCTTATGCCTAGCCTGCACTTGTGCACCTGTCTTATGCCTAGCCTGCACTTGTGCCCCTGCCTTATGCCTAGCCTGCACTTGTGCACCTGCCTTATGCCTAGCCTGCACTTGTGCCACTGCCATATGCCTAGCCTGCACTTGTGCCACTGCCTTATGCCTAGCCTGCACATGTGCCCCTGCCTTATGCCTAGCCTGCACTTGTGCCCCTGTCTTATGCCTAGCCTGCACTTGTGCCCCTGCCTTATGCCTAGCCTGCATTTGTGCCCCTGCCTTATGCCTAGCCTGCATTTGTGCCCCTGCCTTATGCCTAGCCTGCATTTGTGCCCCTGCCTTATGCCTAGCCTGCACTTGTGCCCTTGCCTTATGCCTAACCTGCACGTGTGCCCCTGCCTTATGCCTAGCCTGCACGTGTGCCACTGCCTTATGCCTAGCCTGCACGTGTGCCACTGCCTTATGCCTAGCCTGCACGTGTGCCCCTGCCTTATACCTAGCCTGCACGTGTGCCCCTGCCTTATGCCTAGCCTGCACGTGTGCCCCTGCCTTATGCCTAGCCTGCACGTGTGCCCCTGCCTTATGCCTAGCCTGCACTTGTGCCCCTGCCTTATGCCTAGCCTGCATGTGTGCCCTTGCCTCATGCCTAGCCTGCACGTGTGCCCTTGCCTTATGCCTAGCCTGCACGTGTGCCCTTGCCTTATGCCTAGCCTGCACGCGTGCCCCTGCCTTATGCCTAGCCTGCACTTGTGCCCGTGCCTTATGCCTAGCCTGCACTTGTGCCCGTGCCTTATGCCTAGCCTGCACGTGTGCCCGTGCCTTATGCCTAGCCTGCACGTGTGCCCGTGCCTTATGCCTAGCCTGCACGTGTGCCCGTGCCTTATGCCTAGCCTGCACGTGTGCCCGTGCCTTATGCCTAGCCAGCACTTGTGCCCCTGCCTTATGCCTAGCCTGCACTTGTGCCCCTGCCTTATGCCTAGCCTGCACTTGTGCCCCTGTCTTATGCCTAGCCTGCACTTGTGCCCCTGTCTTATGCCTAGCCTGCACTTGTGCCCCTGCCTTATGCCTAGCCTGCATTTGTGCCCCTGCCTTATGCCTAGCCTGCATTTGTGCCCCTGCCTTATGCCTAGCCTGCATTTGTGCCCCTGCCTTATGCCTAGCCTGCACTTGTGCCCTTGCCTTATGCCTAACCTGCACGTGTGCCCCTGCCTTATGCCTAGCCTGCACGTGTGCCACTGCCTTATGCCTAGCCTGCACGTGTGCCACTGCCTTATGCCTAGCCTGCACGTGTGCCACTGCCTTATGCCTAGCCTGCACGTGTGCCACTGCCTTATGCCTAGCCTGCACGTGTGCCCCTGCCTTATGCCTAGCCTGCACGTGTGCCCCTGCCTTATGCCTAGCCTGCACGTGTGCCCCTGCCTTATGCCTAGCCTGCACTTGTGCCCCTGCCTTATGCCTAGCCTGCACGTGTGCCCTTGCCTTATGCCTAGCCTGCACGTGTGCCCTTGCCTTATGCCTAGCCTGCACGCGTGCCCTTGCCTTATGCCTAGCCTGCACGCGTGCCCCTGCCTTATGCCTAGCCTGCACTTGTGCCCCTGCCTTATGCCTAGCCTGCACGTGTGCCCATGCCTTATGCCTAGCCAGCACTTGTGCCCCTGCCTTATGCCTAGCCAGCACTTGTGCCCCTGCCTTATGCCTAGCCAGCACCTGTGCCCCTGCCTTATGCCTAGCCAGCACTTGTGCCCCTGCCTTATGCCTAGCCAGCACTTGTGCCCCTGCCTTATGCCTAGCCTGCACTTGTGCCCCTGCCTTATGCCTAGCCTGCACTTGTGCCCTTGCCTTATGCCTAGCCTGCACTTGTGCCCCTGCCTTATGCCTAGCCTTCACGTGTGCCCCTGCCTTATGCCTAGCCCGCACTTGTGCCCCTGCCTTATGCCTAGCCCGCACTTGTGCCCCTGCCTTATGCCTAGCCCGCACTTGTGCCCCTGCCTTATGCCTAGCCCGCACTTGTGCCCCTGCCTTATGCCTAGCCAGCACTTGTGCCCCTGCCTTATGCCTAGCCCGCACTTGTGCCGCTGCCTTATGCCTAGCCTGAACTTGTGCCCCTGCCTTATGCCTAGCCTGAACTTGTGCCCCTGCCTTATGCCTAGCCTGCACTTGTGCCCCTGCCTTATGCCTAGCCTGCACTTGTGCCCCTGCCTTATGCCTAGCCAGCACTTGTGCCCCTTGCATTATTGTTTTTTTGTCTTTAGCTTCATGTTAGTTATGCACACAGGGCAGGCTTTACGCTCTTCGCTCTTGTCCCGTCTGAATGCACATGCACGACTGTAATTGGGGACGAATGCATTACCCATTTACGGAGGACAGACAAGATGTGCCTGGTCGCTTGGAGCATGGGGGTTATGGAGTGGCTCCGCACTGTACAACAAAGTACAGAGTAGAGGGGTGAAAGCTAGCTCTTCACCCCTAAAGGTGCCTATCCCTTTATGCAAAGAGTGCAAAGAGTTAGCCGCATGCCTTATGTGTAGCCATCACTTGTGCCCCTGCCTTATGCCTAGCCTGCACTTGTGCCCCTGCCTTATGCCTAGCCTGCACGTGTGCCCCTGCCTTATGCCTAGCCTGCACTAGTGCCCCTGCCTTAAGCCTAGCCTGTACTTGTGCCCCTGCCTTATGCCTAGCCTGCACTTGTGCCCCTGCCTTATGCCTAGCCTGCACGTGTGCCCTTGCCTTATGCCTAGCCTGCACGTGTGCCCCTGCCTTATGCCTAGCCTGCACGTGTGCCCCTGCCTTATGCCTAGCCTGCACGTGTGCCCCTGCCTTATGCCTAGCCAGCACTTGTGCCCCTGCCTTATGCCTAGCCAGCACTTGTGCCCCTGCCTTATGCCTAGCCAGCACCTGTGCCCCTGCCTTATGCCTAGCCAGCACTTGTGCCCCTGCCTTATGCCTAGCCAGCACTTGTGCCCCTGCCTTATGCCTAGCCTGCACTTGTGCACCTGCCTTATGCCTAGCCTGCACTTGTGCACCTGCCTTATGCCTAGCCTGCACTTGTGCACCTGCCTTATGCCTAGCCTGCACTTGTGCCCCTGCCTTATGCCTAGCCTGCACTTGTGCCCCTGCCTTATGCCTAGCCTGCACTTGTGCCTTTGCCTTATGCCTAGCCTGCACTTGTGCCTTTGCCTTATGCCTAGCCTGCACTTGTGCACCTGCCTTATGCCTAGCCTGCACGTGTGCCCCTGCCTTATGCCTAGCCTGCACGTGTGCCCCTGCCTTATGCCTAGCCTGCACTTGTGCCCCGGCCTTAAGCCTAGCCCGCACTTGTGCCCCGGCCTTAAGCCTAGCCCGCACTTGTGCCCCGGCCTTAAGCCTAGCCCGCACTTGTGCCCCGGCCTTAAGCCTAGCCCGCACTTGTGCCCCGGCCTTAAGCCTAGCCCGCACTTGTGCCCCGGCCTTAAGCCTAGCCCGCACTTGTGCCCCGGCCTTAAGCCTAGCCCGCACTTGTGCCCCGGCCTTAAGCCTAGCCCGCACTTGTGCCCCGGCCTTAAGCCTAGCCCGCACTTGTGCCCCGGCCTTAAGCCTAGCCCGCACTTGTGCCCCGGCCTTAAGCCTAGCCCGCACTTCTGCCCCGGCCTTAAGCCTAGCCCGCACTTGTGTCCAGGCCTTAAGCCTAGCCCGCACTTGTGCCCAGGCCTTAAGCCTAGCCCGCACTTGTGCCCAGGCTTTAAGCCTAGCCCGCACTTGTGCCCCGGCTTTAAGCCTAGCCCGCACTTGTGCCCCGGCCTTAAGCCTAGCCCGCACTTTTGCCCCGACCTTAAGCCTAGCCCGCACTTGTGCCCCTGCCTTATGCCTAGCCCGCACTTGTGCACCTGCCTTATGCCTAGCCCGCACTTGTGCCCCTGCCATATGCCTAGCCCGCACTTGTGCCCCTGCCTTATGCCTAGCCCGCACTTGTGCCCCTGCCTTATGCCTAGCCTGCACTTGTGCCCCTGCCTTATGCCTAGCCTGCACTTGTGCCCCTGCCTTATGCCTAGCCTGCATTTGTGCCCCTGCCTTATGCCTAGCCTGCATTTGTGCCCCTGCCTTATGCCTAGCCTGCACTTGTGCCCCTGCCTTATGCCTAGCCTGCACTTGTGCCCCTGCCTTATGCCTAGCCTGCACGTGTGCCCTTGCCTTATGCCTAGCCTGCACGTGTGCCCCTGCCTTATGCCTAGCCTGCACGTGTGCCCCTGCCTTATGCCTAGCCTGCACGTGTGCCCCTGCCTTATGCCTAGCCTGCACGTGTGCCCCTGCCTTATGCCTAGCCAGCACTTGTGCCCCTGCCTTATGCCTAGCCAGCACTTGTGCCCCTGCCTTAAGCCTTAGCCAGCACTTGTGCCTCTGCCTTATGCCTAGCATGCACTTGTGCCCCTGCCTTATGCCTAGCCTGCACTTGTGCCCCTGCCTTATGCCTAGCCTGCACTTGTGCCCCTGCCTTATGCCTAGCCTGCACTTGTGCCCCTGCCTTATGCCTAGCCTGCACTTGTGCCCCTGCCTTATGCCTAGCCAGCACCTGTGCCCCTGCCTTATGCCTAGCCAGCACCTGTGCCCCTGCCTTATGCCTAGCCAGCACTTGTGCCCCTGCCTTATGCCTAGCCTGCACTTGTGCACCTGCCTTATGCCTAGCCTGCACTTGTGCACCTGCCTTATGCCTAGCCTGCACTTGTGCCCCTGCCTTATGCCTAGCCTGCAGTTGTGCCTTTGCCTTATGCCTAGCCTGAACTTGTGCCTTTGCCTTATGCCTAGCCTGCACTTGTGCCCCTGCCTTATGCCTAGCCTGCACGTGTGCCCCTGCCTTATGCCTAGCCTGCACGTGTGCCCCTGCCTTATGCCTAGCCTGCACGTGTGCCCCTGCCTTATGCCTAGCCTGCACGTGTGCCCCTGCCTTATGCCTAGCCTGCACGTGTGCCCCTGCCTTACGCCTAGCCTGCACGTGTGCCCCTGCCTTACGCCTAGCCTGCACGTGTGCCCCTGCCTTACGCCTAGCCAGCACTTGTGCCCCTGCCTTACGCCTAGCCAGCACTTGTGCCCCTGCCTTATGCCTAGCCAGCACTTGTGCCCCTGCCTTATGCCTAGCCAGCACCTGTGCCCCTGCCTTATGCCTAGCCAGCACTTGTGCCCCTGCCTTATGCCTAGCCAGCACTTGTGCCCCTGCCTTATGCCTAGCCTGCACTTGTGCACCTGCCTTATGCCTAGCCTGCACTTGTGCACCTGCCTTATGCCTAGCCTGCACTTGTGCACCTGCCTTATGCCTAGCCTGCACTTGTGCCCCTGCCTTATGCCTAGCCAGCACTTGTGCCCCTGCCTTATGCCTAGCCAGCACTTGTGCCCCTGCCTTATGCCTAGCCTGCACTTGTGCACCTGCCTTATGCCTAGCCTGCACTTGTCACCCTGCCTTATGCCTAGCCTGCACTTGTCCCCATGCCTTAAGCCTTAGCCAGCACTTGTGCCCATGCCTTAAGCCTTAACCAGCACTTGTGCCCATGCCTTAAGCCTTAGCCAGCACTTGTGCCCATGCCTTAAGCCTTAGCCAGCACTTGTGCCCATGCCTTAAGCCTTAGCCAGCACTTGTGCCTCTGCCTTATGCCTAGCCTGCACTTGTGCCCCTGCCTTATGCCTATCCTGCACTTGTGCCCCTGCCTTATGCCTAGCCTGCACTTGTGCCCCTGCCTTATGCCTAGCCTGCACTTGTGCCCCTGCCTTATGCCTAGCCTGCACTTGTGCCTTTGCCTTATGCCTAGCCTGCACTTGTGCCCCTGCCTTATGCCTAGCCTGCACTTGTGCCCCTGCCTTATGCCTAGCCTGCACTTGTGCACCTGCCTTATGCCTAGCCTGCACTTGTGCCCCTGCCTTATGCCTAGCCAGCACTTGTGCCCCTGCCTTATGCCTAGCCAGCACTTGTGCCCCTGCCTTATGCCTAGCCAGCACTTGTGCCCCTGCCTTATGCCTAGCCTGCACTTGTGCACCTGCCTTATGCCTAGCCTGCACTTGTCCCCCTGCCTTATGCCTAGCCTGCACTTGTGCACCTGCCTTATGCCTAGCCTGCACTTGTCCCCCTGCCTTATGCCTAGCCTGCACTTGTTCCCATGCCTTAAGCCTTAGCCAGCACTTGTGCCCATGCCTTAAGCCTTAGCCAGCACTTGTGCCCATGCCTTAAGCCTTAGCCAGCACTTGTGCCCATGCCTTAAGCCTTAGCCAGCACTTGTGCCCATGCCTTAAGCCTTAGCCAGCACTTGTGCCCATGCCTTAAGCCTTAGCCAGCACTTGTGCCCATGCCTTAAGCCTTAGCCAGCACTTGTGCCTCTGCCTTATGCCTAGCATGCACTTGTGCCCCTGCCTTATGCCTAGCCTGCACTTGTGCCCCTGCCTTATGCCTAGCCTGCACTTGTGCCCCTGCCTTATGCCTAGCCTGCACTTGTGCCCCTGCCTTATGCCTAGCCTGCACTTGTGCCCCAGCCTTATGCCTAGCCTGCACTTGTGCCCCTGCCTTATGCCTAGCCTGCACTTGTGCCCCTGCCTTATGCCTAGCCTGCACTTGTGCCTTTGCCTTATTCCTAGCCTGCACTTGTGCCTGTGCCTTATGCCTAGCCTGCACTTGTGCCCCTGCCTTATGCCTAGCCTGCACTTGTGCCCCTGCCTTATGCCTAGCCCGCATTTGTGCCCCTGCCTTATGCCTAGCCCGCACTTGTGCCGCTGCCTTATGCCTAGCCCGCACTTGTGCCGCTGCCTTATGCCTAGCCAGCACTTGTGCCCCTGCCTTATGCCTAGCCAGCACTTGTGCCCCTGCCTTATGCCTAGCCTGCACTTGTGCACCTGCCTTATGCCTAGCCTGCACTTGTGCACCTGCCTTATGCCTAGCCTGCACTTGTGCCCCTGCCTTATGCCTAGCCTGCACTTGTGCCCCTGCCTTATGCCTAGCCTGCACTTGTGCCCCTGCCTTATGCCTAGCCAGCACTTGTGCCCCTTGCATTATTGTTTTTTTGTCTTTAGCTTCATGTTAGTTATGCACACAGGGCAGGCTTTACGCTCTTCGCTCTTGTCCCGTCTGAATGCACATGCACGACTGTAATTGGGGACGAATGCATTACCCATTTACGGAGGACAGACAAGATGTGCCTGGTCGCTTGGAGCATGGGGGTTATGGAGTGGCTCCGCACTGTACAACAAAGTACAGAGTAGAGGGGTGTAAGCTAGCTTTTCACCCCTAAAGGTGCCTATCCCTTTATGCAAAGAGTGCAAAGAGTTAGCCGTATGCCTTATGTGTAGCCATCACTTGTGCCCCTGCCTTATGCCTAGCCTGCACTTGTGCACCTACCTTATGCCTAGCCTGCACTTGTGCCCCTGCCATATGCCTAGCCTGCACTTGTGCCCCTGCCTTATGCCTAGCCTGCACTTGTGCCCCTGCCTTATGCCTAGCCTGCACTTGTGCCCCTGCCTTATGCCTAGCCTGCACTTGTGCCCCTGCCTTATGCCTAGCCTGCATTTGTGCCCCTGCCTTATGCCTAGCCTGCATTTGTGCCCCTGCCTTATGCCTAGCCTGCATTTGTGCCCCTGCCTTATGCCTAGCCTGCACTTGTGCCCCTGCCTTATGCCTAGCCTGCACTTGTGCCCCTGCCTTATGCCTAGCCTGCACTTGTGCCCCTGCCTTATGCCCCTGCCTTATGCCTAGCCTGCACGTGTGCCCTTGCCTTATGCCTAGCCTGCACGTGTGCCCCTGCCTTATGCCTAGCCTGCACGTGTGCCCCTGCCTTATGCCTAGCCTGCACGTGTGCCCCTGCCTTATGCCTAGCCTGCACGTGTGCCCCTGCCTTATGCCTAGCCAGCACTTGTGCCCCTGCCTTATGCCTAGCCAGCACTTGTGCCCCTGCCTTATGCCTAGCCAGCACTTGTGCCCCTGCCTTATGCCTAGCCAGCACCTGTGCCCCTGCCTTATGCCGAGCCAGCACTTGTGCCCCTGCCTTATGCCTAGCCAGCACTTGTGCCCCTGCCTTATGCCTAGCCTGCACTTGTGCACCCGCCTTATGCCTAGCCTGCACTTGTGCACCTGCCTTATGCCTAGCCTGCACTTGTGCCCCTGCCTTATGCCTAGCCTGCAGTTGTGCCTTTGCCTTATGCCTAGCCTGAACTTGTGCCTTTGCCTTATGCCTAGCCTGCACTTGTGCACCTGCCTTATGCCTAGCCTGCACGTGTGCCCCTGCCTTATGCCTAGCCTGCACGTGTGCCCCTGCCTTATGCCTAGCCTGCACGTGTGCCCCTGCCTTATGCCTAGCCTGCACGTGTGCCCCTGCCTTATGCCTAGCCTGCACGTGTGCCCCTGCCTTATGCCTAGCCTGCACGTGTGCCCCTGCCTTATGCCTAGCCTGCACGTGTGCCCCTGCCTTATGCCTAGCCTGCACGTGTGCCCCTGCCTTATGCCTAGCCAGCACTTGTGCCCCTGCCTTATGCCTAGCCAGCACTTGTGCCTAGCCAGCACTTGTGCCCCTGCCTTATGCCTAGCCAGCACCTGTGCCCCTGCCTTATGCCTAGCCAGCACTTGTGCCCCTGCCTTATGCCTAGCCAGCACTTGTGCCCCTGCCTTATGCCTAGCCTGCACTTGTGCACCTTCCTTATGCCTAGCCTGCACTTGTGCACCTGCCTTATGCCTAGCCTGCACTTGTGCACCTGCCTTATGCCTAGCCTGCACTTGTGCCCCTGCCTTATGCCTAGCCAGCACTTGTGCCCCTGCCTTATGCCTAGCCAGCACTTGTGCCCCTGCCTTATGCCTAGCCTGCACTTGTGCCCCTGCCTTATGCCTAGCCTGCACTTGTCCCCCTGCCTTATGCCTAGCCTGCACTTGTTCCCATGCCTTAAGCCTTAGCCAGCACTTGTGCCCATGCCTTAAGCCTTAGCCAGCACTTGTGCCCATGCCTTAAGCCTTAGCCAGCACTTGTGCCCATGCCTTAAGCCTTAGCCAGCACTTGTGCCCATGCCTTAAGCCTTAGCCAGCACTTGTGCCTCTGCCTTATGCCTAGCCTGCACTTGTGCCCCTGCCTTATGCCTATCCTGCACTTGTGCCCCTGCCTTATGCCTAGCCTGCACTTGTGCCCCTGCCTTATGCCTAGCCTGCACTTGTGCCCCTGCCTTATGCCTAGCCTGCACTTGTGCCTTTGCCTTATGCCTAGCCTGCACTTGTGCCCCTGCCTTATGCCTAGCTTGCACTTGTGCCCCTGCCTTATGCCTAGCCTGCACTTGTGCCCCTGCCTTATGCCTAGCCTGCACTTGTGCCCCTGCCATATGCCTAGCCTGCACGTGTGCCCCTGCCTTATGCCTAGCCTGCACTTGTGCCCCTGCCTTCTGCCTAGCCTGCACTTGTGCCCCTGCATTATGCCTAGCCTGCACTTGTGCCCCTGCCTTATGCCTAGCCTGCACTTGTGCCCCTGCCTTATGCCTAGCCTGCACTTGTGCCCCTGCCTTATGCCTAGCCTGCACTTGTGCCCCTGCCATATGCCTAGCCTGCATTTGTGCCCCTGCCTTATGCCTAGCCTGCATTTGTGCCCCTGCCTTATGCCTAGCCTGCACTTGTGCCCCTGCCTTATGCCTAGCCTGCACTTGTGCCCCTGCCTTATGCCTAGCCTGCACGTGTGCCCCTGCCTTATGCCTAGCCTGCACGTGTGCCCCTGCCTTATGCCTAGCCTGCACGTGTGCCCCTGCCTTATGCCTAGCCTGCACGTGTGCCCCTGCCTTATGCCTAGCCTGCACGTGTGCCCCTGCCTTATGCCTAGCCAGCACTTGTGCCCCTGCCTTATGCCTAGCCAGCACTTGTGCCCCTGCCTTATGCCTAGCCAGCACTTGTGCCCCTGCCGTATGCCTAGCCAGCACCTGTGCCCCTGCCTTATGCCTAGCCAGCACTTGTGCCCCTGCCTTATGCCTAGCCTGCACGTGTGCCCCTGCCTTACGCCTAGCCTGCACGTGTGCCCCTGCCTTACGCCTAGCCTGCACGTGTGCCCCTGCCTTACGCCTAGCCAGCACTTGTGCCCCTGCCTTACGCCTAGCCAGCACTTGTGCCCCTGCCTTACGCCTAGCCAGCACTTGTGCCCCTGCCTTATGCCTAGCCAGCACCTGTGCCCCTGCCTTATGCCTAGCCAGCACTTGTGCCCCTGCCTTATGCCTAGCCAGCACTTGTGCCCCTGCCTTATGCCTAGCCTGCACTTGTGCACCTGCCTTATGCCTAGCCTGCACTTGTGCACCTGCCTTATGCCTAGCCTGCACTTGTGCACCTGCCTTATGCCTAGCCTGCACTTGTGCCCCTGCCTTATGCCTAGCCAGCACTTGTGCCCCTGCCTTATGCCTAGCCAGCACTTGTGCCCCTGCCTTATGCCTAGCCTGCACTTGTGCACCTGCCTTATGCCTAGCCTGCACTTGTCACCCTGCCTTATGCCTAGCCTGCACTTGTCCCCATGCCTTAAGCCTTAGCCAGCACTTGTGCCCATGCCTTAAGCCTTAACCAGCACTTGTGCCCATGCCTTAAGCCTTAGCCAGCACTTGTGCCCATGCCTTAAGCCTTAGCCAGCACTTGTGCCCATGCCTTAAGCCTTAGCCAGCACTTGTGCCTCTGCCTTATGCCTAGCCTGCACTTGTGCCCCTGCCTTATGCCTATCCTGCACTTGTGCCCCTGCCTTATGCCTATCCTGCACTTGTGCCCCTGCCTTATGCCTAGCCTGCACTTGTGCCCCTGCCTTATGCCTAGCCTGCACTTGTGCCCCTGCCTTATGCCTAGCCTGCACTTGTGCCCCTGCCTTATGCCTAGCCTGCACTTGTGCCTTTGCCTTATGCCTAGCCTGCACTTGTGCCCCTGCCTTATGCCTAGCCTGCACTTGTGCCCCTGCCTTATGCCTAGCCTGCACTTGTGCACCTGCCTTATGCCTAGCCTGCACTTGTGCCCCTGCCTTATGCCTAGCCAGCACTTGTGCCCCTGCCTTATGCCTAGCCAGCACTTGTGCCCCTGCCTTATGCCTAGCCAGCACTTGTGCCCCTGCCTTATGCCTAGCCTGCACTTGTGCACCTGCCTTATGCCTAGCCTGCACTTGTCCCCCTGCCTTATGCCTAGCCTGCACTTGTGCACCTGCCTTATGCCTAGCCTGCACTTGTCCCCCTGCCTTATGCCTAGCCTGCACTTGTTCCCATGCCTTAAGCCTTAGCCAGCACTTGTGCCCATGCCTTAAGCCTTAGCCAGCACTTGTGCCCATGCCTTAAGCCTTAGCCAGCACTTGTGCCCATGCCTTAAGCCTTAGCCAGCACTTGTGCCCATGCCTTAAGCCTTAGCCAGCACTTGTGCCCATGCCTTAAGCCTTAGCCAGCACTTGTGCCCATGCCTTAAGCCTTAGCCAGCACTTGTGCCTCTGCCTTATGCCTAGCATGCACTTGTGCCCCTGCCTTATGCCTAGCCTGCACTTGTGCCCCTGCCTTATGCCTAGCCTGCACTTGTGCCCCTGCCTTATGCCTAGCCTGCACTTGTGCCCCAGCCTTATGCCTAGCCTGCACTTGTGCCCCTGCCTTATGCCTAGCCTGCACTTGTGCCACTGCCTTATGCCTAGCCTGCACTTGTGCCTTTGCCTTATGCCTAGCCTGCACTTGTGCCTGTGCCTTATGCCTAGCCTGCACTTGTGCCCCTGCCTTATGCCTAGCCTGCACTTGTGCCCCTGCCTTATGCCTAGCCCGCATTTGTGCCCCTGCCTTATGCCTAGCCCGCACTTGTGCCGCTGCCTTATGCCTAGCCCGCACTTGTGCCGCTGCCTTATGCCTAGCCAGCACTTGTGCCCCTGCCTTATGCCTAGCCAGCACTTGTGCCCCTGCCTTATGCCTAGCCTGCACTTGTGCACCTGCCTTATGCCTAGCCTGCACTTGTGCACCTGCCTTATGCCTAGCCTGCACTTGTGCCCCTGCCTTATGCCTAGCCTGCACTTGTGCCCCTGCCTTATGCCTAGCCTGCACTTGTGCCCCTGCCTTATGCCTAGCCAGCACTTGTGCCCCTTGCATTATTGTTTTTTTGTCTTTAGCTTCATGTTAGTTATGCACACAGGGCAGGCTTTACGCTCTTCGCTCTTGTCCCGTCTGAATGCACATGCACGACTGTAATTGGGGACGAATGCATTACCCATTTACGGAGGACAGACAAGATGTGCCTGGTCGCTTGGAGCATGGGGGTTATGGAGTGGCTCCGCACTGTACAACAAAGTACAGAGTAGAGGGGTGTAAGCTAGCTTTTCACCCCTAAAGGTGCCTATCCCTTTATGCAAAGAGTGCAAAGAGTTAGCCGTATGCCTTATGTGTAGCCATCACTTGTGCCCCTGCCTTATGCCTAGCCTGCACTTGTGCACCTACCTTATGCCTAGCCTGCACTTGTGCCCCTGCCATATGCCTAGCCTGCACTTGTGCCCCTGCCTTATGCCTAGCCTGCACTTGTGCCCCTGCCTTATGCCTAGCCTGCACTTGTGCCCCTGCCTTATGCCTAGCCTGCACTTGTGCCCCTGCCTTATGCCTAGCCTGCATTTGTGCCCCTGCCTTATGCCTAGCCTGCATTTGTGCCCCTGCCTTATGCCTAGCCTGCATTTGTGCCCCTGCCTTATGCCTAGCCTGCACTTGTGCCCCTGCCTTATGCCTAGCCTGCACTTGTGCCCCTGCCTTATGCCTAGCCTGCACTTGTGCCCCTGCCTTATGCCCCTGCCTTATGCCTAGCCTGCACGTGTGCCCTTGCCTTATGCCTAGCCTGCACGTGTGCCCCTGCCTTATGCCTAGCCTGCACGTGTGCCCCTGCCTTATGCCTAGCCTGCACGTGTGCCCCTGCCTTATGCCTAGCCTGCACGTGTGCCCCTGCCTTATGCCTAGCCAGCACTTGTGCCCCTGCCTTATGCCTAGCCAGCACTTGTGCCCCTGCCTTATGCCTAGCCAGCACTTGTGCCCCTGCCTTATGCCTAGCCAGCACCTGTGCCCCTGCCTTATGCCTAGCCAGCACTTGTGCCCCTGCCTTATGCCTAGCCAGCACTTGTGCCCCTGCCTTATGCCTAGCCTGCACTTGTGCACCCGCCTTATGCCTAGCCTGCACTTGTGCACCTGCCTTATGCCTAGCCTGCACTTGTGCCCCTGCCTTATGCCTAGCCTGCAGTTGTGCCTTTGCCTTATGCCTAGCCTGAACTTGTGCCTTTGCCTTATGCCTAGCCTGCACTTGTGCACCTGCCTTATGCCTAGCCTGCACGTGTGCCCCTGCCTTATGCCTAGCCTGCACGTGTGCCCCTGCCTTATGCCTAGCCTGCACGTGTGCCCCTGCCTTATGCCTAGCCTGCACGTGTGCCCCTGCCTTATGCCTAGCCTGCACGTGTGCCCCTGCCTTATGCCTAGCCTGCACGTGTGCCCCTGCCTTATGCCTAGCCTGCACGTGTGCCCCTGCCTTATGCCTAGCCTGCACGTGTGCCCCTGCCTTATGCCTAGCCTGCACGTGTGCCCCTGCCTTATGCCTAGCCAGCACTTGTGCCCCTGCCTTATGCCTAGCCAGCACTTGTGCCCCTGCCTTATGCCTAGCCAGCACTTGTGCCCCTGCCTTATGCCTAGCCAGCACCTGTGCCCCTGCCTTATGCCTAGCCAGCACTTGTGCCCCTGCCTTATGCCTAGCCAGCACTTGTGCCCCTGCCTTATGCCTAGCCTGCACTTGTGCACCTTCCTTATGCCTAGCCTGCACTTGTGCACCTGCCTTATGCCTAGCCTGCACTTGTGCACCTGCCTTATGCCTAGCCTGCACTTGTGCCCCTGCCTTATGCCTAGCCAGCACTTGTGCCCCTGCCTTATGCCTAGCCAGCACTTGTGCCCCTGCCTTATGCCTAGCCTGCACTTGTGCACCTGCCTTATGCCTAGCCTGCACTTGTCCCCCTGCCTTATGCCTAGCCTGCACTTGTTCCCATGCCTTAAGCCTTAGCCAGCACTTGTGCCCATGCCTTAAGCCTTAGCCAGCACTTGTGCCCATGCCTTAAGCCTTAGCCAGCACTTGTGCCCATGCCTTAAGCCTTAGCCAGCACTTGTGCCCATGCCTTAAGCCTTAGCCAGCACTTGTGCCTCTGCCTTATGCCTAGCCTGCACTTGTGCCCCTGCCTTATGCCTATCCTGCACTTGTGCCCCTGCCTTATGCCTAGCCTGCACTTGTGCCCCTGCCTTATGCCTAGCCTGCACTTGTGCCCCTGCCTTATGCCTAGCCTGCACTTGTGCCTTTGCCTTATGCCTAGCCTGCACTTGTGCCCCTGCCTTATGCCTAGCCTGCACTTGTGCCCCTGCCTTATGCCTAGCCTGCACTTGTGCCCCTGCCATATGCCTAGCCTGCACGTGTGCCCCTGCCTTATGCCTAGCCTGCACTTGTGCCCCTGCCTTCTGCCTAGCCTGCACTTGTGCCCCTGCCTTATGCCTAGCCTGCACTTGTGCCCCTGCCTTATGCCTAGCCTGCACTAGTGCCCCTGCCTTATGCCTAGCCTGCACTTGTGCCCCTGCCTTATGCCGAGCCTGCACGTGTGCCCCTGCCTTATGCCTAGCCAGCACTCGTGCCCCTGCCTTATTCCTAGCCTGCACTCGTGCCCCTGCCTTATGCCTAGCCAGCACTCGTGCCCCTGCCTTATGCCTAGCCTGCACTTGTGCCTAGCCTGCACTTGTGCCCCTGCCTTATGCCTAGCCTGCACTTGTGCCTTTGCCTTATGCCTAGCCTGCACTTGTGCCTTTGCCTTATGCCTAGCCTGCACTTGTGCCCCTGCCTTATGCCTAGCCTGCACTTGTGCCCCTGCCTTATGCCTAGCCTGCATTTGTGCCCCTGCCTTATGCCTAGCCTGCACTTGTGCGCCTGCCTTATGCCTAGCCTGCACGTGAGCCCCTGCCTTATGCCTAGCCTGCACTTGTGCCCCTGCCTTATGCCTAGCCTGCACTTGTGCCCCTGCCTTATGCCTAGCCAGCACTTGTGCCCCTGCCTTATGCCTAGCATGCACGTGTGCCCCTGCCTTATGCCTAGCCTGCACTAGTGCCCCTGCCTTATGCCTAGCCTGCACTTGTGCCCCTGCCTTATGCTTAGCCAGCACTTGTGCCCCTGCCTTATGCCTACCCTGCACTTGTGTGCCCCTGCCTTATGCCTAGCCAGCACGTGTGCCCCTGCCTTATGCCTCGCCTGCACTTGTGCCCCTGCCTTATGCCTAGCCAGCACTTGTGCCACTGCCTTATGCCTAGCCAGCACTTGTGCCCCTGCCTTATGCCTAGCCAGCACTTGTGCCCCTGCCTTATGCCTAGCCAGCACTTGTGCCCCTGCCTTATGCCTAGCCAGCACTTGTGCCCCTGCCTTATGCCTAGCCTGCACGTGTGCCCCTGCCTTATGCCTAGCCTGCACTTGTGCCCCTGCCTTATGCCTAGCCTGCACTTGTGCCCCTGCCTTATGCCTAGCCTGCACTTGTGCCCCTGCCTTATGCCTAGCCAGCACTTGTGCCCCTGCCTTATGCCTAGCCAGCACTTGTGCCCCTGCCTTATGCCTAGCCAGCACTTGTGCCCCTGCCTTATGCCTAGCCAGCACTTGTGCCCCTGCCTTATGCCTAGCCAGCACTTGTGCCCCTGCCTTATGCCTAGCCAGCACTTGTGCCCCTGCCTTATGCCTAGCCAGCACTTGTGCCCCTGCCTTATGCCTAGCCAGCACTTGTGCCCCTGCCTTATGCCTAGCCAGCACTTGTGCCCCTGCCTTATGCCTAGCCAGCACTTGTGCCCCTGCCTTATGCCTAGCCAGCACTTGTGCCCCTGCCTTATGCCTAGCCAGCACTTGTGCCCCTGCCTTATGCCTAGCCAGCACTTGTGCCCCTGCCTTATGCCTAGCCTGCACTTGTGCCCCTGCCTTATGCCTAGCCTGCACGTGTGCCCCTGCCTTATGCCTAGCCTGCACTTGTGCCCCTGCCTTATGCCTAGCCTGCATTTGTGCCCCTGCCTTATGCCTAGCCTGCACTTGTGCCCCTGCCTTATGCCTAGCCTGCACTTGTGCCCCTGCCTTATGCCTAGCCTGCACTTGTGCCCCTGCCTTATGCCTAGCCTGCACTTGTGCCCCTGCCTTATGCCTAGCCCGCACGTGTGCCCCTGCCTTATGCCTAGCCCGCACTTGTGCCCCTGCCTTATGCCTCGCCCGCACTTGTGCCCCTGCCTTATGCCTAGCCCGCACTTGTGCCCCTGCCTTATGCCCCTGCCTTATGCCTAGCCCGCACTTGTGCCCCTGCCTTATGCCTAGCCCGCACTTGTGCCCCTGCCTTATGCCTAGCCCGCACTTGTGCCCCTGCCTTATGCCTAGCCCGCACTTGTGCCCCTGCCTTATGCCTAGCCCGCACTTGTGCCCCTGCCTTATGCCTAGCCTGCACTTGTGCCCCTGCCTTAGGCCTAGCCTGCACTTGTGCCCCTGCCTTATGCCTAGCCAGCACTTGTGCCCCTTGCATTATTGTTTTTTTGTCTTTAGCTTCATGTTAGTTATGCACACAGGGCAGGCTTTACGCTCTTCGCTCTTGTCCCGTCTGAATGCACATGCACGACTGTAATTGGGGACGAAGGCATTACCCATTTACGGAGGACAGACAAGATGTGCCTGGTCGCTTGGAGCATGGGGGTTATGGAGTGGCTCCGCACTGTACAACAAAGTACAGAGTAGAGGGGTGAAAGCTAGCTCTTCACCCCTAAGGGTGCCTATCCCTTTATGCAAAGAGTGCAAAGAGTTAGCCGTATGCCTTATGTGTAGCCATCACTTGTGCCCCTGCCTTATGCCTAGCCTGCACTTGTGCACCTGCCTTATGCCTAGCCTGCACTTGTGCCCCTGCCTTATGCCTAGCCTGCACTTGTGCCCCTGCCTTATGCCTAGCCTGCACTTGTGCCCCTGCCTTATGCCTAGCCTGCACTTGTGCCCCTGCCTTATGCCTAGCCTGCACTTGTGCCCCTGCCTTATGCCTAGCCTGCACTTGTGCCCCTGCCTTATGACTAGCCTGCACTTGTGCCCCTGCCTTATGCCTAGCCTGCACTTGTGCCCCTGCCGTATGCCTAGCCTGCACTTGTGCCCCTGCCTTATGCCTAGCCTGCACTTGTGCCCCTGCCTTATGCCGAGCCTGCACTTGTGCCCCTGCTTTATGCCTAGCATGCACTAGTGCCCCTGCCTTATGCCTAGCATGCACTAGTGCCCCTGCCTTATGCCTAGCCTGCACTTGTGCCCCTGCCTTAGGCCTAGCCTGCACTTGTGCCCCTGCCTTATGCCTAGCCTGCACGTGTGCCCCTGCCTTATGCCTAGCCTGCACGTGTGCCCCTGCCTTATGCCTAGCCTGCACTTGTGCCCCTGCCTTATGCCTAGCCTGCACTTGTGCCCCTGCCTTATGCCTAGCCAGCACTTGTGCCCCTGCCTTATGCCTAGCATGCACGTGTGCCCCTGCCTTATGCCTAGCCTGCACTAGTGCCCCTGCCTTATGCCTAGCCTGCACTTGTGCCCCTGCCTTATGCTTAGCCAGCACTTGTGCCCCTGCCTTATGCCTACCCTGCACTTGTGTGCCCCTGCCTTATGCCTAGCCAGCACGTGTGCCCCTGCCTTATGCCTCGCCTGCACTTGTGCCCCTGCCTTATGCCTAGCCAGCACTTGTGCCACTGCCTTATGCCTAGCCAGCACTTGTGCCCCTGCCTTATGCCTAGCCAGCACTTGTGCCCCTGCCTTATGCCTAGCCAGCACTTGTGCCCCTGCCTTATGCCTAGCCAGCACTTGTGCCCCTGCCTTATGCCTAGCCAGCACTTGTGCCCCTGCCTTATGCCTAGCCTGCACGTGTGCCCCTGCCTTATGCCTAGCCTGCACTTGTGCCCCTGCCTTATGCCTAGCCTGCACTTGTGCCCCTGCCTTATGCCTAGCCTGCACTTGTGCCCCTGCCTTATGCCTAGCCAGCACTTGTGCCCCTGCCTTATGCCTAGCCAGCACTTGTGCCCCTGCCTTATGCCTAGCCAGCACTTGTGCCCCTGCCTTATGCCTAGCCAGCACTTGTGCCCCTGCCTTATGCCTAGCCAGCACTTGTGCCCCTGCCTTATGCCTAGCCAGCACTTGTGCCCCTGCCTTATGCCTAGCCAGCACTTGTGCCCCTGCCTTATGCCTAGCCAGCACTTGTGCCCCTGCCTTATGCCTAGCCAGCACTTGTGCCCCTGCCTTATGCCTAGCCAGCACTTGTGCCCCTGCCTTATGCCTAGCCAGCACTTGTGCCCCTGCCTTATGCCTAGCCAGCACTTGTGCCCCTGCCTTATGCCTAGCCAGCACTTGTGCCCCTGCCTTATGCCTAGCCTGCACTTGTGCCCCTGCCTTATGCCTAGCCTGCACGTGTGCCCCTGCCTTATGCCTAGCCTGCACTTGTGCCCCTGCCTTATGCCTAGCCTGCATTTGTGCCCCTGCCTTATGCCTAGCCTGCACTTGTGCCCCTGCCTTATGCCTAGCCTGCACTTGTGCCCCTGCCTTATGCCTAGCCTGCACTTGTGCCCCTGCCTTATGCCTAGCCTGCACTTGTGCCCCTGCCTTATGCCTAGCCCGCACGTGTGCCCCTGCCTTATGCCTAGCCCGCACTTGTGCCCCTGCCTTATGCCTCGCCCGCACTTGTGCCCCTGCCTTATGCCTAGCCCGCACTTGTGCCCCTGCCTTATGCCCCTGCCTTATGCCTAGCCCGCACTTGTGCCCCTGCCTTATGCCTAGCCCGCACTTGTGCCCCTGCCTTATGCCTAGCCCGCACTTGTGCCCCTGCCTTATGCCTAGCCCGCACTTGTGCCCCTGCCTTATGCCTAGCCCGCACTTGTGCCCCTGCCTTATGCCTAGCCTGCACTTGTGCCCCTGCCTTAGGCCTAGCCTGCACTTGTGCCCCTGCCTTATGCCTAGCCAGCACTTGTGCCCCTTGCATTATTGTTTTTTTGTCTTTAGCTTCATGTTAGTTATGCACACAGGGCAGGCTTTACGCTCTTCGCTCTTGTCCCGTCTGAATGCACATGCACGACTGTAATTGGGGACGAAGGCATTACCCATTTACGGAGGACAGACAAGATGTGCCTGGTCGCTTGGAGCATGGGGGTTATGGAGTGGCTCCGCACTGTACAACAAAGTACAGAGTAGAGGGGTGAAAGCTAGCTCTTCACCCCTAAGGGTGCCTATCCCTTTATGCAAAGAGTGCAAAGAGTTAGCCGTATGCCTTATGTGTAGCCATCACTTGTGCCCCTGCCTTATGCCTAGCCTGCACTTGTGCACCTGCCTTATGCCTAGCCTGCACTTGTGCCCCTGCCTTATGCCTAGCCTGCACTTGTGCCCCTGCCTTATGCCTAGCCTGCACTTGTGCCCCTGCCTTATGCCTAGCCTGCACTTGTGCCCCTGCCTTATGCCTAGCCTGCACTTGTGCCCCTGCCTTATGCCTAGCCTGCACTTGTGCCCCTGCCTTATGACTAGCCTGCACTTGTGCCCCTGCCTTATGCCTAGCCTGCACTTGTGCCCCTGCCGTATGCCTAGCCTGCACTTGTGCCCCTGCCTTATGCCTAGCCTGCACTTGTGCCCCTGCCTTATGCCGAGCCTGCACTTGTGCCCCTGCTTTATGCCTAGCATGCACTAGTGCCCCTGCCTTATGCCTAGCATGCACTAGTGCCCCTGCCTTATGCCTAGCCTGCACTTGTGCCCCTGCCTTAGGCCTAGCCTGCACTTGTGCCCCTGCCTTATGCCTAGCCAGCACTTGTGCCCCTTGCATTATTGTTTTTTTGTCTTTAGCTTCATGTTAGTTATGCACACAGGGCAGGCTTTACGCTCTTCGCTCTTGTCCCGTCTGAATGCACATGCACGACTGTAATTGGGGACGAAGGCATTACCCATTTACGGAGGACAGACAAGATGTGCCTGGTCGCTTGGAGCATGGGGGTTATGGAGTGGCTCCGCACTGTACAACAAAGTACAGAGTAGAGGGGTGAAAGCTAGCTCTTCACCCCTAAGGGTGCCTATCCCTTTATGCAAAGAGTGCAAAGAGTTAGCCGTATGCCTTATGTGTAGCCATCACTTGTGCCCCTGCCTTATGCCTAGCCTGCACTTGTGCACCTGCCTTATGCCTAGCCTGCACTTGTGCCCCTGCCTTATGCCTAGCCTGCACTTGTGCCCCTGCCTTATGCCTAGCCTGCACTTGTGCCCCTGCCTTATGCCTAGCCTGCACTTGTGCCCCTGCCTTATGCCTAGCCTGCACTTGTGCCCCTGCCTTATGCCTAGCCTGCACTTGTGCCCCTGCCTTATGACTAGCCTGCACTTGTGCCCCTGCCTTATGCCTAGCCTGCACTTGTGCCCCTGCCGTATGCCTAGCCTGCACTTGTGCCCCTGCCTTATGCCTAGCCTGCACTTGTGCCCCTGCCTTATGCCGAGCCTGCACTTGTGCCCCTGCTTTATGCCTAGCATGCACTAGTGCCCCTGCCTTATGCCTAGCATGCACTAGTGCCCCTGCCTTATGCCTAGCCTGCACTTGTGCCCCTGCCTTATGCCTAGCCAGCACTTGTGCCCCTGCCTTATGCCTAGCCAGCACTTGTGCCCCTGCCTTATGCCTAGCCTGCACTTGTGCCCCTGCCTTATGCCTAGCCAGCACGTGTGCCCCTGCCTTATGCCTCGCCTGCACTTGTAACCCTGCCTTATGCCTAGCCAGCACTTGTGCCACTGCCTTATGCCTAGCCAGCACTTGTGCCCCTGCCTTATGCCTAGCCAGCACTTGTGCCCCTGCCTTATGCCTAGCCAGCACTTGTGCCCCTGCCTTATGCCTAGCCAGCACTTGTGCCCCTGCCTTATGCCTAGCCAGCACTTGTGCCCCTGCCTTATGCCTAGCCTGCACGTGTGCCCCTGCCTTATGCCTAGCCTGCACGTGTGCCCCTGCCTTATGCCTAGCCTGCACTTGTGCCCCTGCCTTATGCCTAGCCAGCACTTGTGCCCCTGCCTTATGCCTAGCCAGCACTTGTGCCCCTGCCTTATGCCTAGCCAGCACTTGTGCCCCTGCCTTATGCCTAGCCAGCACTTGTGCCCCTGCCTTATGCCTAGCCAGCACTTGTGCCCCTGCCTTATGCCTAGCCAGCACTTGTGCCCCTGCCTTATGCCTAGCCAGCACTTGTGCCCCTGCCTTATGCCTAGCCAGCACTTGTGCCCCTGCCTTATGCCTAGCCAGCACTTGTGCCCCTGCCTTATGCCTAGCCAGCACTTGTGCCCCTGCCTTATGCCTAGCCAGCACTTGTGCCCCTGCCTTATGCCTAGCCTGCACTTGTGCCCCTGCCTTATGCCTAGCCTGCACGTGTGCCCCTGCCTTATGCCTAGCCTGCACTTGTGCCCCTGCCTTATGCCTAGCCTGCATTTGTGCCCCTGCCTTATGCCTAGCCTGCACTTGTGCCCCTGCCTTATGCCTAGCCTGCACTTGTGCCCCTGCCTTATGCCTAGCCTGCACTAGTGCCCCTGCCTTATGCCTAGCCTGCACTAGTGCCCCTGCCTTATGCCTAGCCTGCACTTGTGCCCCTGCCTTATGCCTAGCCTGCACTTGTGCCCCTGCCTTATGCCTAGCCTGCACGTGTGCCCCTGCCTTATGCCTAGCCAGCACTCGTGCCCTTGCCTTATGCCTAGCCTGCACTCGTGCCCCTGCCTTATGCCTAGCCAGCACTTGTGCCCCTGCCTTATGCCTACCCAGCACTTGTGCCCCTGCCCTATGCCTAGCCAGCACTTGTGCCCCTGCCTTATGCGTAGCCAGCACTTGTGCCCCTGCCTTATGCCTAGCCAGCACTTGATCCCCTGCCTTATGCCTAGCCTGCACTTGTGCCCCTGCCTTATGCCTAGCCTGCATTTGTGCCCCTGCCTTATGCCTAGCCTGCATTTGTGCCCCTGCCTTATGCCTAGCCTGCATTTGTGCCCCTGCCTTATGCCTAGCCTGCACTTGTGCCCCTGCCTTATGCCTAGCCTGCACTTGTGCCCCTGCCTTATGCCTAGCCTGCACGTGTGCCCTTGCCTTATGCCTAGCCTGCACGTGTGCCCCTGCCTTATGCCTAGCCTGCACGTGTGCCCCTGCCCTATGCCTAGCCTGCACGTGTGCCCCTGCCTTATGCCTAGCCTGCACGTGTGCCCCTGCCTTATGCCTAGCCTGCACGTGTGCCCCTGCCTTATGCCTAGCCTGCACGTGTGCCCCTGCCTTATGCCTAGCCTGCACGTGTGCCCCTGCCTTATGCCTAGCCTGCACGTGTGCCCCTGCCTTATGCCTAGCCAGCACTTGTGCCCCTGCCTTATGCCTAGCCAGCACTTGTGCCCCTGCCTTATGCCTAGCCAGCACTTGTGCCCCTGCCTTATGCCTAGCCAGCACTTGTGCCCCTGCCTTATGCCTAGCCAGCACTTGTGCCCCTGCCTTATGCCTAGCCAGCACCTGTGCCCCTGCCTTATGCCTAGCCAGCACTTGTGCCCCTGCCTTATGCCTAGCCAGCACTTGTGCCCCTGCCTTATGCCTAGCCTGCACTTGTGCACCTGCCTTATGCCTAGCCTGCACTTGTGCACCTGCCTTATGCCTAGCCTGCACTTGTGCCCCTGCCTTATGCCTAGCCTGCAGTTGTGCCTTTGCCTTATGCCTAGCCTGAACTTGTGCCTTTGCCTTATGCCTAGCCTGCACGTGTGCACCTGCCTTATGCCTAGCCTGCACGTGTGCCCCTGCCTTATGCCTAGCCTGCACGTGTGCCCCTGCCTTATGCCTAGCCTGCACGTGTGCCCCTGCCTTATGCCTAGCCTGCACGTGTGCCCCTGCCTTATGCCTAGCCTGCACGTGTGCCCCTGCCTTATGCCTAGCCTGCACGTGTGCCCCTGCCTTATGCCTAGCCTGCACGTGTGCCCCTGCCTTATGCCTAGCCTGCACGTGTGCCCCTGCCTTATGCCTAGCCTGCACGTGTGCCCCTGCCTTATGCCTAGCCAGCACTTGTGCCCCTGCCTTATGCCTAGCCAGCACTTGTGCCCCTGCCTTATGCCTAGCCAGCACTTGTGCCCCTGCCTTATGCCTAGCCAGCACTTGTGCCCCTGCCTTATGCCTAGCCAGCACTTGTGCCCCTGCCTTATGCCTAGCCAGCACCTGTGCCCCTGCCTTATGCCTAGCCAGCACTTGTGCCCCTGCCTTATGCCTAGCCAGCACTTGTGCCCCTGCCTTATGCCTAGCCTGCACTTGTGTACCTGCCTTATGCCTAGCCTGCACTTGTGCCCCTGCCTTATGCCTAGCCTGCACTTGTGCCCCTGCCTTATTCCTAGCCTGCACTTGTGCCTTTGCCTTATGCCTAGCCTGCACTTGTGCCCCTGCCTTATGCCTAGCCTGCACTTGTGCCCCTGCCTTATGCCTAGCCTGCACTTGTGCCCCTGCCATATGCCTAGCCTGCACGTGTGCCCCTGCCTTCTGCCTAGCCTGCACTTGTGCCCCTGCCTTCTGCCTAGCCTGCACTTGTGCCCCTGCCTTCTGCCTAGCCTGCACTTGTGCCCCTGCCTTATGCCTAGCCTGCACTTGTGCCCCTGCCTTATGCCTAGCCTGCACTAGTGCCCCTGCCTTATGCCTAGCCTGCACTTGTGCCCCTGCCTTATGCCGAGCCTGCACGTGTGCCCCTGCCTTATGCCTAGCCAGCACTCGTGCCCCTGCCTTATGCCTAGCCTGCACTCGTGCCCCTGCCTTATGCCTAGCCAGCACTTGTGCCCCTGCCTTATGCCTAGCCTGCACTTGTGCCTAGCCTGCACTTGTGCCCCTGCCTTATGCCTAGCCTGCACTTGTGCCTTTGCCTTATGCCTAGCCTGCACTTGTGCCTTTGCCTTATGCCTAGCCTGCACTTGTGCCCCTGCCTTATGCCTAGCCTGCACTTGTGCCCCTGCCTTATGCCTAGCCTGCATTTGTGCCCCTGCCTTATGCCTAGCCTGCACTTGTGCGCCTGCCTTATGCCTAGCCTGCACGTGAGCCCCTGCCTTATGCCTAGCCTGCACTTGTGCCCCTGCCTTATGCCTAGCCTGCACTTGTGCCCCTGCCTTATGCCTAGCCAGCACTTGTGCCCCTGCCTTATGCCTAGCATGCACGTGTGCCCCTGCCTTATGCCTAGCCTGCACTAGTGCCCCTGCCTTATGCCTAGCCTGCACTTGTGCCCCTGCCTTATGCCTAGCCAGCACTTGTGCCACTGCCTTATGCCTAGCCAGCACGTGTGCCCCTGCCTTATGCCTAGCCTGCACTTGTGCCCCTGCCTTATGCCTAGCCAGCACTTGTGCCACTGCCTTATGCCTAGCCAGCACGTGTGCCCCTGCCTTATGCCTCGCCTGCACTTGTGCCCCTGCCTTATGCCTAGCCTGCACTTGTGCCCCTGCCTTATGCCTACCCTGCACTTGTGCCCCTGCCTTATGCCTACCCTGCACTTGTGTGCCCCTGCCTTATGCCTAGCCTGCACTTGTGCCCCTGCCTTATGCCTAGCCTGCACTTGTGCCCCTGCCTTATGCCTAGCCTGCACTTGTGCCCCTGCCTTATGACTAGCCTGCACTTGTGCCCCTGCCTTATGCCTAGCCTGCACTTGTGCCCCTGCCGTATGCCTAGCCTGCACTTGTGCCCCTGCCTTATGCCTAGCCTGCACTTGTGCCTCTGCCTTATGCCTAGCCTGCACTTGTGCCCCTGCTTTATGCCTAGCATGCACTAGTGCCCCTGCCTTATGCCTAGCATGCACTAGTGCCCCTGCCTTATGCCTAGCCTGCACTTGTGCCCCTGCCTTATGCCTAGCCAGCACTTGTGCCCCTGCCTTATGCCTAGCCAGCACTTGTGCCCCTGCCTTATGCCTAGCCTGCACTTGTGCCCCTGCCTTATGCCTAGCCTGCACTTGTGCTCCTGCCTTATGCCTAGACTGCACTTGTGTCCCTGCCTTATGCCTAGCCTGCACGTGTGCCCCTGCCTTATGCCTAGCCTGCACTAGTGCCCCTGCCTTATGCCTAGCCTGCACTAGTGCCCCTGCCTTATGCCTAGCCTGCACTAGTGCCCCTGCCTTATGCCTAGCCTGCACTTGTGCCCCTGCCTTATGCCTAGCCTGCACGTGTGCCCCTGCCTTATGCCTAGCCAGCACTCGTGCCCCTGCCTTATGCCTAGCCTGCACTCGTGCCCCTGCCTTATGCCTAGCCAGCACTTGTGCCCCTGCCTTATGCCTACCCAGCACTTGTGCCCCTGCCCTATGCCTAGCCAGCACTTGTGCCCCTGCCTTATGCCTAGCCAGCACTTGTGCCCCTGCCTTATGCCTAGCCAGCACTTGATCCCCTGCCTTATGCCTAGCCTGCACTTGTGCCCCTGCCTTATGCCTAGCCTGCACTTGTGCCCCTGCCTTATGCCTAGCCTGCACTTGTGCCCCTGCCTTATGCCTAGCCTGCACGTGTGCCCCTGCCTTATGCCTAGCCTGCACTTGTGCCCCTGCCTTCTGCCTAGCCTGCACTTGTGCACCTGCCTTATGCCTAGCCTGCACTAGTGCCCCTGCCTTATGCCTAGCCTGCACTTGTGCCCCTGCCGTATGCCTAGCCTGCACTTGTGCCCCTGCCTTATGCCTAGCCTGCACTTGTGCCTCTGCCTTATGCCTAGCCTGCACTTGTGCCCCTGCTTTATGCCTAGCATGCACTAGTGCCCCTGCCTTATGCCTAGCATGCACTAGTGCCCCTGCCTTATGCCTAGCCTGCACTTGTGCCCCTGCCTTATGCCTAGCCAGCACTTGTGCCCCTGCCTTATGCCTAGCCAGCACTTGTGCCCCTGCCTTATGCCTAGCCTGCACTTGTGCCCCTGCCTTATGCCTAGCCTGCACTTGTGCTCCTGCCTTATGCCTAGACTGCACTTGTGTCCCTGCCTTATGCCTAGCCTGCACGTGTGCCCCTGCCTTATGCCTAGCCTGCACTAGTGCCCCTGCCTTATGCCTAGCCTGCACTAGTGCCCCTGCCTTATGCCTAGCCTGCACTAGTGCCCCTGCCTTATGCCTAGCCTGCACTTGTGCCCCTGCCTTATGCCTAGCCTGCACGTGTGCCCCTGCCTTATGCCTAGCCAGCACTCGTGCCCCTGCCTTATGCCTAGCCTGCACTCGTGCCCCTGCCTTATGCCTAGCCAGCACTTGTGCCCCTGCCTTATGCCTACCCAGCACTTGTGCCCCTGCCCTATGCCTAGCCAGCACTTGTGCCCCTGCCTTATGCCTAGCCAGCACTTGTGCCCCTGCCTTATGCCTAGCCAGCACTTGATCCCCTGCCTTATGCCTAGCCTGCACTTGTGCCCCTGCCTTATGCCTAGCCTGCACTTGTGCCCCTGCCTTATGCCTAGCCTGCACTTGTGCCCCTGCCTTATGCCTAGCCTGCACGTGTGCCCCTGCCTTATGCCTAGCCAGCACTTGTGCCCCTGCCTTATGCCTAGCCTGCACTTGTGCTCCTGCCTTATGCCTAGACTGCACTTGTGTCCCTGCCTTATGCCTAGCCTGCACGTGTGCCCCTGCCTTATGCCTAGCCTGCACTAGTGCCCCTGCCTTATGCCTAGCCTGCACTAGTGCCCCTGCCTTATGCCTAGCCTGCACTAGTGCCCCTGCCTTATGCCTAGCCTGCACTTGTGCCCCTGCCTTATGCCTAGCCTGCACGTGTGCCCCTGCCTTATGCCTAGCCAGCACTCGTGCCCCTGCCTTATGCCTAGCCTGCACTCGTGCCCCTGCCTTATGCCTAGCCAGCACTTGTGCCCCTGCCTTATGCCTACCCAGCACTTGTGCCCCTGCCCTATGCCTAGCCAGCACTTGTGCCCCTGCCTTATGCCTAGCCAGCACTTGTGCCCCTGCCTTATGCCTAGCCAGCACTTGATCCCCTGCCTTATGCCTAGCCTGCACTTGTGCCCCTGCCTTATGCCTAGCCTGCACTTGTGCCCCTGCCTTATGCCTAGCCTGCACTTGTGCCCCTGCCTTATGCCTAGCCTGCACGTGTGCCCCTGCCTTATGCCTAGCCTGCACTTGTGCCCCTGCCTTCTGCCTAGCCAGCACTTGTGCCCCTGCCTTATGCCTAGCCAGCACTTGATCCCCTGCCTTATGCCTAGCCTGCACTTGTGCCCCTGCCTTATGCCTAGCCTGCACTTGTGCCCCTGCCTTATGCCTAGCCTGCACTTGTGCCCCTGCCTTATGCCTAGCCTGCACGTGTGCCCCTGCCTTATGCCTAGCCTGCACTTGTGCCCCTGCCTTCTGCCTAGCCTGCACTTGTGCACCTGCCTTATGCCTAGCCTGCACTTGTGCCCCTGCCTTATGCCTAGCCTGCAGTTGTGCCTTTGCCTTATGCCTAGCCTGAACTTGTGCCTTTGCCTTATGCCTAGCCTGCACTTGTGCACCTGCCTTATGCCTAGCCTGCACGTGTGCCCCTGCCTTATGCCTAGCCTGCACGTGTGCCCCTGCCTTATGCCTAGCCTGCACGTGTGCCCCTGCCTTATGCCTAGCCTGCACGTGTGCCCCTGCCTTATGCCTAGCCTGCACGTGTGCCCCTGCCTTATGCCTAGCCTGCACGTGTGCCCCTGCCTTATGCCTAGCCTGCACGTGTGCCCCTGCCTTATGCCTAGCCTGCACGTGTGCCCCTGCCTTATGCCTAGCCTGCACGTGTGCCCCTGCCTTATGCCTAGCCAGCACTTGTGCCCCTGCCTTATGCCTAGCCAGCACTTGTGCCCCTGCCTTATGCCTAGCCAGCACTTGTGCCCCTGCCTTATGCCTAGCCAGCACTTGTGCCCCTGCCTTATGCCTAGCCAGCACTTGTGCCCCTGCCTTATGCCTAGCCAGCACTTGTGCCCCTGCCTTATGCCTAGCCAGCACTTGTGCCCCTGCCTTATGCCTAGCCAGCACCTGTGCCCCTGCCTTATGCCTAGCCAGCACTTGTGCCCCTGCCTTATGCCTAGCCAGCACTTGTGCCCCTGCCTTATGCCTAGCCTGCACTTGTGCACCTGCCTTATGCCTAGCCTGCACTTGTGCACCTGCCTTATGCCTAGCCTGCACTTGTGCCCCTGCCTTATGCCTAGCCAGCACTTGTGCCCCTGCCTTATGCCTAGCCAGCACTTGTGCCCCTGCCTTATGCCTAGCCTGCACTTGTGCACCTGCCTTATGCCTAGCCTGCACTTGTCCCCCTGCCTTATGCCTAGCCTGCACTTGTTCCCATGCCTTAAGCCTTAGCCAGCACTTGTGCCCATGCCTTAAGCCTTAGCCAGCACTTGAGCCCATGCCTTAAGCCTTAGCCAGCACTTGTGCCCATGCCTTAAGCCTTAGCCAGCACTTGTGCCCATGCCTTAAGCCTTAGCCAGCACTTGTGCCTCTGCCTTATGCCTAGCCTGCACTTGTGCCCCTGCCTTATGCCTATCCTGCACTTGTGCCCCTGCCTTATGCCTAGCCAGCACTTGTGCCCCTGCCTTATGCCTAGCCAGCACCTGTGCCCCTGCCTTATGCCTAGCCAGCACTTGTGCCCCTGCCTTATGCCTAGCCAGCACTTGTGCCCCTGCCTTATGCCTAGCCTGCACTTGTGCACCTGCCTTATGCCTAGCCTGCACTTGTGCACCTGCCTTATGCCTAGCCTGCACTTGTGCCCCTGCCTTATGCCTAGCCAGCACTTGTGCCCCTGCCTTATGCCTAGCCAGCACTTGTGCCCCTGCCTTATGCCTAGCCTGCACTTGTGCACCTGCCTTATGCCTAGCCTGCACTTGTCCCCCTGCCTTATGCCTAGCCTGCACTTGTTCCCATGCCTTAAGCCTTAGCCAGCACTTGTGCCCATGCCTTAAGCCTTAGCCAGCACTTGAGCCCATGCCTTAAGCCTTAGCCAGCACTTGTGCCCATGCCTTAAGCCTTAGCCAGCACTTGTGCCCATGCCTTAAGCCTTAGCCAGCACTTGTGCCTCTGCCTTATGCCTAGCCTGCACTTGTGCCCCTGCCTTATGCCTATCCTGCACTTGTGCCCCTGCCTTATGCCTAGCCTGCACTTGTGCCCCTGCCTTATGCCTAGCCTGCACTTGTGCCCCTGCCTTATGCCTAGCCTGCACTTGTGCCCCTGCCTTATGCCTAGCCTGCACTTGTGCCTAGCCTGCACTTGTGCCTTTGCCTTATGCCTAGCCTGCACTTGTGCCCCTGCCTTATGCCTAGCCTGCACTTGTGCACCTGCCTTATGCCTAGCCTGCACTTGTGCCCCTGCCTTATGCCTAGCCAGCACTTGTGCCCCTGCCTTATGCCTAGCCAGCACTTGTGCCCCTGCCTTATGCCTAGCCTGCACTTGTGCACCTGCCTTATGCCTAGCCAGCACTTGTGCCCCTGCCTTATGCCTAGCCAGCACTTGTGCCCCTGCCTTATGCCTAGCCAGCACTTGTGCCCCTGCCTTATGCCTAGCCAGCACTTGTGCCCCTGCCTTATGCCTAGCCAGCACTTGTGCCCCTGCCTTATGCCTAGCCAGCACTTGTGCCCCTGCCTTATGCCTAGCCAGCACCTGTGCCCCTGCCTTATGCCTAGCCAGCACTTGTGCCCCTGCCTTATGCCTAGCCAGCACTTGTGCCCCTGCCTTATGCCTAGCCTGCACTTGTGCACCTGCCTTATGCCTAGCCTGCACTTGTGCACCTGCCTTATGCCTAGCCTGCACTTGTGCCCCTGCCTTATGCCTAGCCAGCACTTGTGCCCCTGCCTTATGCCTAGCCAGCACTTGTGCCCCTGCCTTATGCCTAGCCTGCACTTGTGCACCTGCCTTATGCCTAGCCTGCACTTGTCCCCCTGCCTTATGCCTAGCCTGCACTTGTTCCCATGCCTTAAGCCTTAGCCAGCACTTGTGCCCATGCCTTAAGCCTTAGCCAGCACTTGAGCCCATGCCTTAAGCCTTAGCCAGCACTTGTGCCCATGCCTTAAGCCTTAGCCAGCACTTGTGCCCATGCCTTAAGCCTTAGCCAGCACTTGTGCCTCTGCCTTATGCCTAGCCTGCACTTGTGCCCCTGCCTTATGCCTATCCTGCACTTGTGCCCCTGCCTTATGCCTAGCCTGCACTTGTGCCCCTGCCTTATGCCTAGCCTGCACTTGTGCCCCTGCCTTATGCCTAGCCTGCACTTGTGCCCCTGCCTTATGCCTAGCCTGCACTTGTGCCTAGCCTGCACTTGTGCCTTTGCCTTATGCCTAGCCTGCACTTGTGCCCCTGCCTTATGCCTAGCCTGCACTTGTGCACCTGCCTTATGCCTAGCCTGCACTTGTGCCCCTGCCTTATGCCTAGCCAGCACTTGTGCCCCTGCCTTATGCCTAGCCAGCACTTGTGCCCCTGCCTTATGCCTAGCCTGCACTTGTGCACCTGCCTTATGCCTAGCCTGCACTTGTCCCCCTGCCTTATGCCTAGCCTGCACTTGTGCACCTGCCTTATGCCTAGCCTGCACTTGTCCCCCTGCCTTATGCCTAGCCTGCACTTGTTCCCATGCCTTAAGCCTTAGCCAGCACTTGTGCCCATGCCTTAAGCCTTAGCCAGCACTTGTGCCCATGCCTTAAGCCTTAGCCAGCACTTGTGCCCATGCCTTAAGCCTTAGCCAGCACTTGTGCCTCTGCCTTATGCCTAGCATGCACTTGTGCCCCTGCCTTATGCCTAGCCTGCACTTGTGCCCCTGCCTTATGCCTAGCCTGCACTTGTGCCCCTGCCTTATGCCTAGCCTGCACTTGTGCCCCTGCCTTATGCCTAGCCTGCACTTGTGTCCCAGCCTTATGCCTAGCCTGCACTTGTGCCCCTGCCTTATGCCTTGCCTGCACTTGTGCCCCTGCCTTATGCCTAGCCTGCACTTGTGCCTTTGCCTTATGCCTAGCCTGCACTTGTGCCTTTGCCTTATGCCTAGCCTGCACTTGTGCCCCTGCCTTATGCCTAGCCTGCACTTGTGCCCCTGCCTTATGCCTAGCCTGCATTTGTGCCCCTGCCTTATGCCTAGCCCGCACTTGTGCCGCTGCCTTATGCCTAGCCTGAACTTGTGCCCCTGCCTTATGCCTAGCCTGCACTTGTGCCCCTGCCTTATGCCTAGCCAGCACTTGTGCCCCTTGCATTATTGTTTTTTTGTCTTTAGCTTCATGTTAGTTATGCACACAGGGCAGGCTTTACGCTCTTCGCTCTTGTCCCGTCTGAATGCACATGCACGACTGTAATTGGGGACGAATGCATTACCCATTTACGGAGGACAGACAAGATGTGCCTGGTCGCTTGGAGCATGGGGGTTATGGAGTGGCTCCGCACTGTACAACAAAGTACAGAGTAGAGGGGTGTAAGCTAGCTCTTCACCCCTAAAGGTGCCTATCCCTTTATGCAAAGAGTGCAAAGAGTTAGCCGTATGCCTTATGTGTAGCCATCACTTGTGCCCCTGCCTTATGCCTAGCCTGCACTTGTGCACCTGCCTTATGCCTAGCCTGCACTTGTGCCCCTGCCATATGCCTAGACTGCACTTGTGCCCCTGCCTTATGCCTAGCCTGCACTTGTGCCCCTGCCTTATGCCTAGCCTGCACTTGTGCCCCTGCCTTATGCCTAGCCTGCATTTGTGCCCCTGCCTTATGCCTAGCCTGCATTTGTGCCCCTGCCTTATGCCTAGCCTGCACTTGTGCCCCTGCCTTATGCCTAGCCTGCACTTGTGCCCCTGCCTTATGCCTAGCCTGCACTTGTGCCCCTGCCTTATGCCTAGCCTGCACGTGTGCCCTTGCCTTATGCCTAGCCTGCACGTGTGCCCCTGCCCTATGCCTAGCCTGCACGTGTGCCCCTGCCTTATGCCTAGCCTGCACGTGTGCCCCTGCCTTATGCCTAGCCTGCACGTGTGCCCCTGCCTTATGCCTAGCCAGCACTTGTGCCCCTGCCTTATGCCTAGCCAGCACTTGTGCCCCTGCCTTATGCCTAGCCAGCACTTGTGCCCCTGCCTTATGCCTAGCCAGCACTTGTGCCCCTGCCTTATGCCTAGCCAGCACCTGTGCCCCTGCCTTATGCCTAGCCAGCACTTGTGCCCCTGCCTTATGCCTAGCCAGCACTTGTGCCCCTGCCTTATGCCTAGCCTGCACTTGTGCACCTGCCTTATGCCTAGCCTGCACTTGTGCACCTGCCTTATGCCTAGCCTGCACTTGTGCCCCTGCCTTATGCCTAGCCTGCAGTTGTGCCTTTGCCTTATGCCTAGCCTGAACTTGTGCCTTTGCCTTATGCCTAGCCTGCACTTGTGCACCTGCCTTATGCCTAGCCTGCACGTGTGCCCCTGCCTTATGCCTAGCCTGCACGTGTGCCCCTGCCTTATGCCTAGCCTGCACGTGTGCCCCTGCCTTATGCCTAGCCTGCACGTGTGCCCCTGCCTTATGCCTAGCCTGCACGTGTGCCCCTGCCTTATGCCTAGCCTGCACGTGTGCACCTGCCTTATGCCTAGCCTGCACGTGTGCCCCTGCCTTATGCCTAGCCTGCACGTGTGCCCCTGCCTTATGCCTAGCCTGCACGTGTGCCCCTGCCTTATGCCTAGCCTGCACGTGTGCCCCTGCCTTATGCCTAGCCAGCACTTGTGCCCCTGCCTTATGCCTAGCCAGCACTTGTGCCCCTGCCTTATGCCTAGCCAGCACTTGTGCCCCTGCCTTATGCCTAGCCAGCACTTGTGCCCCTGCCTTATGCCTAGCCAGCACCTGTGCCCCTGCCTTATGCCTAGCCAGCACTTGTGCCCCTGCCTTATGCCTAGCCAGCACTTGTGCCCCTGCCTTATGCCTAGCCAGCACTTGTGCCCCTGCCTTATGCCTAGCCTGCACTTGTGTACCTGCCTTATGCCTAGCCTGCACTTGTGCCCCTGCCTTATGCCTAGCCTGCATTTTTGCACCTGCCTTATGCCTAGCCTGCACTTGTGCCCCTGCCTTATGCCTAGCCAGCATGTGTGCCCCTGCCTTATGCCTAGCCTGCACGTGTGCCCCTGCCTTATGCCTAGCCTGCACGTGTGCCCCTGCCTTATGCCTAGCCTGCACGTGTGCCCCTGCCTTATGCCTAGCCAGCACTTGTGCCCCTGCCTTATGCCTAGCCAGCACTTGTGCCCCTGCCTTATGCCTAGCCAGCACTTGTGCCCCTGCCTTATGCCTAGCCAGCACCTGTGCCCCTGCCTTATGCCTAGCCAGCACTTGTGCCCCTGCCTTATGCCTAGCCAGCACTTGTGCCCCTGCCTTATGCCTAGCCTGCACTTGTGTACCTGCCTTATGCCTAGCCTGCACTTGTGCCCCTGCCTTATGCCTAGCCTGCATTTGTGCACCTGCCTTATGCCTAGCCTGCACTTGTGCCCCTGCCTTATGCCTAGCCAGCACTTGTGCCCCTGCCTTATGCCTAGCCAGCACTTGTGCCCCTGCCTTATGCCTAGCCTGCACTTGTGCACCTGCCTTATGCCTAGCCTGCACTTGTCCCCCTGCCTTATGCCTAGCCTGCACTTGTTCCCATGCCTTAAGCCTTAGCCAGCACTTGTGCCCATGCCTTAAGCCTTAGCCAGCACTTGTGCCCATGCCTTAAGCCTTAGCCAGCACTTGTGCCCATGCCTTAAGCCTTAGCCAGCACTTGTGCCCCTGCCTTATGCCTATCCTGCACTTGTGCCCCTGCCTTATGCCTAGCCTGCACTTGTCCCCCTGCCTTATGCCTAGCCTGCACTTGTTCCCATGCCTTAAGCCTTAGCCAGCACTTGTGCCCATGCCTTAAGCCTTAGCCAGCACTTGTGCCCATGCCTTAAGCCTTAGCCAGCACTTGTGCCCATGCCTTAAGCCTTAGCCAGCACTTGTGCCCCTGCCTTATGCCTATCCTGCACTTGTGCCCCTGCCTTATGCCTAGCCTGCACTTGTGCCCCTGCCTTATGCCTAGCCTGCACTTGTGCCCCTGCCTTATGCCTAGCCTGCACTTGTGCCTTTGCCTTATGCCTAGCCTGCACTTGTGCCCCTGCCTTATGCCTAGCCTGCACTTGTGCCCCTGCCTTATGCCTAGCCTGCACTTGTGCCCCTGCCATATGCCTAGCCTGCACGTGTGCCCCTGCCTTATGCCTAGCCTGCACTTGTGCCCAGCCTGCACTTGTGCCCCTGCCTTATGCCTAGCCTGCACTTGTGCCCCTGCCTTATGCCTAGCCTGCACTTGTGCCCCTGCCTTATGCCTAGCCTGCACTAGTGCCCCTGCCTTATGCCTAGCCTGCACTTGTGCCCCTGCCTTATGCCGAGCCTGCACGTGTGCCCCTGCCTTATGCTTAGCCAGCACTCGTGCCCCTGCCTTATGCCTAGCCAGCACTCGTGCCCCTGCCTTATGCCTAGCCTGCACTCGTGCCCCTGCCTTATGCCTAGCCAGCACTTGTGCCCCTGCCTTATGCCTAGCCTGCACTTGTGCCTAGCCTGCACTTGTGCCCCTGCCTTATGCCTAGCCTGCACTTGTGCCTTTGCCTTATGCCTAGCCTGCACTTGTGCCTTTGCCTTATGCCTAGCCTGCACTTGTGCCCCTGCCTTATGCCTAGCCTGCACTTGTGCCCCTGCCTTATGCCTAGCCTGCATTTGTGCCCCTGCCTTATGCCTAGCCTGCACTTGTGCGCCTGCCTTATGCCTAGCCAGCACTTGTGCCCCTGCCTTATGCCCAGCCTGCACTTGTGCCCCTGCCTTATGCCCAGCCTGCACTTGTGCCCCTGCCTTATGCCTAGCCTGCACTTGTGCCCCTGCCTTATGCCTAGCCTGCACTTGTGCCCCTGCCTTATGCCTAGCCTGCACTTGTGCCCCTGCCTTATGCCTAGCCTGCACTTGTTCCCCTGCCTTATGCCTAGCCTGCACTTGTGCCCCTGCCTTATGCCTAGCCAGCACTTGTGCCCCTGCCTTATGCCTAGCCTGCACTTGTGCCCCTGCCTTATGCCTAGCCTGCACTTGTGCCCCTGCCTTATGCCTAGCCAGCACTTGTGCCCCTGCCTTATGCCTAGCCAGCACTTGTGCCCCTGCCTTATGCCTAGCCAGCACTTGTGCCCCTGCCTTATGCCTAGCCAGCACTTGTGCCCCTGCCTTATGCCTAGCCAGCACTTGTGCCCCTGCCTTATGCCTAGCCAGCACTTGTGCCCCTGCCTTATGCCTAGCCAGCACTTGTGCCCCTGCCTTATGCCTAGCCAGCACTTGTGCCCCTGCCTTATGCCTAGCCAGCACTTGTGCCCCTGCCTTATGCCTAGCCAGCACTTGTGCCCCTGCCTTATGCCTAGCCAGCACTTGTGCCCCTGCCTTATGCCTAGCCAGCACTTGTGCCCCTGCCTTATGCCTAGCCAGCACTTGTGCCCCTGCCTTATGCCTAGCCAGCACTTGTGCCCCTGCCTTATGCCTAGCCTGCACTTGTGCCCCTGCCTTATGCCTAGCCTGCACGTGTGCCCCTGCCTTATGCCTAGCCTGCACGTGTGCCCCTGCCTTATGCCTAGCCTGCACGTGTGCCCCTGCCTTATGCCTAGCCTGCACGTGTGCCCCTGCCTTATGCCTAGCCTGCACTTGTGCACCTGCCTTATGCCTAGCCTGCACTTGTGCCCCTGCCTTATGCCTAGCCAGCACTTGTGCCCCTGCCTTATGCCTAGCCAGCACTTGTGCCCCTGCCTTATGCCTAGCCTGCACTTGTGCCCCTGCCTTATGCCTAGCCTGCACGTGTGCCCCTGCCTTTTGCCTAGCCAGCACTTGTGCCCCTGCCTTATGCCTAGCCAGCACCTGTGCCCCTGCCTTATGCCTAGACAGCACCTGTGCCCCTGCCTTATGCCTAGCCAGCACCTGTGCCCCTGCCTTATGCCTAGCCAGCACTTGTGCCCCTGCCTTATGCCTAGCCAGCACTTGTGCCCCTGCCTTATGCCTAGCCAGCACTTGTGCCCCTGCCTTATGCCTTGCCAGCACGTGTGCCCCTGCCTTATGCCTTGCCAGCACTTGTGCCCCTGCCTTATGCCTTGCCAGCACTTGTGCCCCTGCCTTATGCCTAGCAAGCACTTGTGCCCCTGCTTTATGCCTAGCCAGCACTTGTGCCCCTGCCTTATGCCTAGCCAGCACTTGTGCCCCTGCCTTATGCCTAGCCAGCACTTGTGCCCCTGCCTTATGCCTAGCCAGCACTTGTGCCCCTGCCTTATGCCTAGCCAGCACTTGTGCCCCTGCCTTATGCCTAGCCAGCACTTGTGCCCCTGCCTTATGCCTAGCCAGCACTTGTGCCCCTGCCTTATGCCTAGCCAGCACTTGTGCCCCTGCCTTATGCCTAGCCAGCACTTGTGCCCCTGCCTTATGCCTAGCCAGCACTTGTGCCCCTGCCTTATGCCTAGCCAGCACTTGTGCCCCTGCCTTATGCCTAGCCCGCACTTGTGCCCCTGCCTTATGCATGGGGGTTATGGAGTGGCTCCGCACTGTACAACAAAGTACAGAGTAGAGGGGTGAAAGCTAGCTCTTCACACCTAAGGGTGCCTATCCCTTTATGCAAAGAGTGCAAAGAGTTAGCCGTATGCCTTATGTGTAGCCATCACTTGTGCCCCTGCCTTATGCCTAGCCTGCACTTGTGCACCTCCCTTATGCCTAGCCTGCACTTGTGCCCCTGCCTTATGCCTAGCCTGCACTTGTGCCCCTGCCTTATGCCTAGCCTGCACTTGTGCCCCTGCCTGATGCCTAGCCTGCACTTGTGCCCCTGCCTTATGCCTAGCCTGCACTTGTGCCCCTGCCTTATGCCTAGCCTGCACTTGTGCCCCTGCCTTATGCCTAGCCTGCACTTGTGCCCCTGCCTTATGCCTAGCCTGCACTTGTGCCCCTGCCTTATGCCTAGCCTGCACTTGTGCCCCTGCCTTATGCCTAGCCTGCACTTGTGCCCCTGCCTTATGCCTAGCCTGCACTTGTGCCCCTGCCTTATGCCTAGCCATCACTTGTGCCCCTGCCTTATGCCTAGCCAGCACTTGTGCCCCTGCCTTATGCCTAGCCAGCACTTGTGCCCCTGCCTTATGCCTAGCCAGCACTTGTGCCCCTGCCTTTTGCCTAGCCAGCACTTGTGCCCCTGTCTTATGCCTAGCCAGCACTTGTGCCCCTGCCTTATGCCTAGTTAGCACTTGTGCCCCTGCCTTATGTCTAGCCAGCACTTGTGCCCCTGCCTTATGCCTAGCCAGCACTTGTGCCCCTGCCTTATGCCTAGCCAGCACTTGTGCCCCTGCCTTATGCCTAGCCAGCACTTGTGCCCCTGCCTTATGCCTAGCCAGCACTTGTGCCCCTGCCTTATGCCTAGCCTGCACGTGTGCCCCTGCCTTATGCCTAGCCTGCACGTGTGCCCCTGCGTTATGCCTAGCCTGCACTTGTGCCCCTGCCTTATGCCCAGCCTGCACTTGTGCCCCTGCCTTATCCCCAGCCTGCACTTGTGCCCCTGCCTTATGCCCAGCCTGCACTTGTGCCCCTGCCTTATGCCCAGCCTGCACTTGTGCCCCTGCCTTATGCCCAGCCTGCACTTGTGCCCCTGCCTTATGCCTAGCCTGCACTTGTTCCCCTGCCTTATGCCTAGCCTGCACTTGTGCCCCTGCCTTATGCCTAGCCTGCACTTGTGCCCCTGCCTTATGCCTAGCCTGCACTTGTGCCCCTGCCTTATGCCTAGCCTGCACTTGTGCCCCTGCCTTATGCCTAGCCCGCACGTGTGCCCCTGCCTTATGCCTAGCCCGCACTTGTGCCCCTGCCTTATGCCTAGCCCGCACTTGTGCCCCTGCCTTATGCCTAGCCCGCACTTGTGCCCCTGCCTTATGCCTAGCCCGCACTTGTGCCCCTGCCTTATGCCTAGCCCGCACTTGTGCCCCTGCCTTATGCCTAGCCCGCACTTGTGCCCCTGCCTTATGCCTAGCCCGCACTTGTGCCCCTGCCTTATGCCTAGCCCGCATTTGTGCCCCTGCCTTATGCCTAGCCCGCACTTGTGCCCCTGCCTTATGCCTAGCCCGCACTTGTGCCCCTGCCTTATGCCTAGCCCGCACTTGTGCCCCTGCCTTATGCCTAGCCCGCACTTGTGCCCCTGCCTTATGCCTAGCCCGCACTTGTGCCCCTGCCTTATGCCTAGCCAGCACTTGTGCCCCTTGCATTATTGTTTTTTTGTCTTTAGCTTCATGTTAGTTATGCACACAGGGCAGGCTTTACGCTCTTCGCTCTTGTCCCGTCTGAATGCACATGCACGACTGTAATTGGGGACGAAGGCATTACCCATTTACGGAGGACAGACAAGATGTGCCTGGTCGCTTGGAGCATGGGGGTTATGGAGTGGCTCCGCACTGTACAACAAAGTACAGAGTAGAGGGGTGAAAGCTAGCTCTTCACCCCTAAGGGTGCCTAACCCTTTATGCAAAGAGTGCAAAGAGTTAGCCGTATGCCTTATGTGTAGCCATCACTTGTGCCCCTGCCTTATGCCTAGCCTGCACTTGTGCACCTCCCTTATGCCTAGCCTGCACTTGTGCCCCTGCCTTATGCCTAGCCTGCACTTGTGCCCCTGCCTTATGCCTAGCCTGCACTTGTGCCCCTGCCTTATGCCTAGCCTGCACTTGTGCCCCTGCCTTATGCCTAGCCTGCATTTGTGCCCCTGCCTTATGCCTAGCCTGCATTTGTGCCCCTGCCTTATGCCTAGCCTGCATTTGTGCCCCTGCCTTATGCCTAGCCTGCATTTGTGCCCCTGCCTTATGCCTAGCCTGCATTTGTGCCCCTGCCTTATGCCTAGCCTGCATTTGTGCCCCTGCCTTATGCCTAGCCTGCATTTGTGCCCCTGCCTTATGCCTAGCCTGCACTTGTGCCCCTGCCTTATGCCTAGCCTGCACTTGTGCCCTTGCCTTATGCCTAGCCTGCACGTGTGCCCCTGCCTTATGCCTAGCCTGCACTTGTGCCCCTGCCTTATGCCTAGCCTGCACTTGTGCCCCTGCCTTATGCCTAGCCTGCACTTGTGCCCCTGCCTTATGCCTAGCCTGCACTTGTGCCCCTGCCTTATGCCTAGCCTGCACTTGTGCCCCTGCCTTATGCCTAGCCTGCACTTGTGCCCCTGCCTTATGCCTAGCCTGCACTTGTGCCCCTGCCTTATGCCTAGCCTGCACTTGTTCCCCTGCCTTATGCCTAGCCTGCACTTGTGCCCCTGCCTTATGCCTAGCCTGCACTTGTGCCCCTGCCTTATGCCTAGCCTGCACTTGTGCCCCTGCCTTATGACTAGCCTGCATTTGTGCCCCTGCCTTATGCCTAGCCTGCACTTGTGCCCCTGCCTTATGCCTAGCCTGCACTTGTGCCCCTGCCTTATGCCTAGCCTGCACTTGTGCCCCTGCCTTATGCCTAGCCTGCACTTGTGCCCCTGCCTTATGCCTAGCCTGCACTTGTGCCCCTGCCTTATGTCTAGCCTGCACTTGTGCCCCTGCTTTATGCCTAGCATGCACTAGTGCCCCTGCCTTATGCCTAGCATGCACTAGTGCCCCTGCCTTATGCCTAGCCTGCACTTGTGCCCCTGCCTTATGCCTAGCCTGCACGTGTGCCCCTGCCTTATGCCTAGCCTGCACGTGTGCCCCTGCCTCATGCGTAGCCTGCACGTGTGCCCCTGCCTCATGCGTAGCCTGCACGTGTGCCCTTGCCTCATGCCTAGCCTGCACTTGTGCCCCTGCCTTATGCCTAGCCTGCACTTGTGCCCCTGCCTTATGCCTAGCCTGCACTTGTGCCCCTGCCTTATGCCTAGCCTGCACTTGTGCTCCTGCCTTATGCTCCTGCCTTATGCCTAGCCTGCACTTGTGCCCCTGCCTTATGCCTAGCCTGCACGTGTGTCCCTGCCTTATGCCTAGCCTGCACTAGTGCCCCTGCCTTATGCCTAGCCTGCACTAGTGCCCCTGCCTTATGCCTAGCCTGCACTAGTGCCCCTGCCTTATGCCTAGCCTGCACTAGTGCCCCTGCCTTATGCCTAGCCTGCACTTGTGCCACTGCCTTATGCCTAGCCTGCACTTGTGCCCCTGCCTTATGCCTAGCCTGCACGTGTGCCCCTGCCTTATGCCTAGCCTGCACGTGTGCCCCTGCCTTATGCCTAGCCAGCACTCGTGCCCCTGCCTTATGCCTAGCCTGCACTTGTGCCCCTGCCTTATGCCTAGCCAGCACTCGTGCCCCTGCCTTATGCCTAGCCTGCATTTGTGCCCCTGCCTTATGCCTAGCCTGCACTTGTGCCCCTGCCTTATGCCTAGCATGCATTTGTGCCCCTGCCTTATGCCTAGCCTGCACTTGTGCCCCTGCCTTATGCCTAGCCTGCACTTGTGCCCCTGCCTTATGCCTAGCCTGCACGTGTGCCCCTGCCTTATGCCTAGCCTGCACTAGTGCCCCTGCCTTATGCCTAGCCTGCACTTGTGCCCCTGCCTTATGCCTAGCCTGCACTTGTGCCCCTGCCTTATTCCTAGCCTGCACTTGTGCCCCTGCCTTATGCCTAGCCTGCACTTGTGCCCCTGCCTTATGCCTAGCCTGCACTTGTGCTCCTGCCTTATGCCTAGCCTGCACGTGTGCCCCTGCCTTATGCCTAGCTAGCACGTGTGCCCCTGCCTTATGCCTAGCCAGCACTTGTGCCCCTGCCTTATGCCTAGCCAGCACTTGTGCCCCTGCCTTATGCCTAGCCAGCACTTGTGCCCCTGCCTTATGCCTAGCCAGCACTTGTGCCCCTGCCTTATGCCTAGCCAGCACTTGTGCCCCTGCCTTATGCCTAGCCAGCACTTGTGCCCCTGCCTTATGCCTAGCCTGCATTTGTGCCCCTGCCTTATGCCTAGCCTGCATTTGTGCCCCTGCCTTATGCCTAGCCTGCATTTGTGCCCCTGCCTTATGCCTAGCCTGCACGTGTGCCCCTGCCTTATGCCTAGCCAGCACTTGTGCCCCTGCCTTATGCCTAGCCAGCACTTGTGCCCCTGCCTTATGCCTAGCCAGCACTTGTGCCCCTGCCTTTTGCCTAGCCAGCACCTGTGCCCCTGCCTTATGCCTAGCCAGCACTTGTGCCCCTGCCTTATGCCTAGCCAGCACTTGTGCCCCTGCCTTATGCCTAGCCAGCACTGGTGCCCCTGCCTTATGCCTAGCCAGCACTTGTGCCCCTGCCTTATGCCTAGCCAGCACTTGTGCCCCTGCCTTATGCCTTGCCAGCACGTGTGCCCCTGCCTTATGCCTTGCCAGCACTTGTGCCCCTGCCTTATGCCTAGCAAGCACTTGTGCCCCTGCCTTATGCCTAGCCAGCACTTGTGCCCCTGCCTTATGCCTTGCCAGCACGTGTGCCCCTGCCTTATGCCTTGCCAGCACTTGTGCCCCTGCCTTATGCCTAGCAAGCACTTGTGCCCCTGCCTTATGCCTAGCCCGCACTTGTGCCCCTGCCTTATGCCTAGCCCGCACTTGTGCCCCTGCCTTATGCCTAGCCCGCACTTGTGCCCCTGCCTTATGCCTAGCCCGCACTTGTGCCCCTGCCTTATGCCTAGCCCGCACTTGTGCCCCTGCCTTATGCCTAGCCCGCACTTGTGCCCCTGCCTTATGCCTAGCCCGCACTTGTGCCCCTGCCTTATGCCTAGCCCGCACTTGTGCCCCTGCCTTATGCCTAGCCCGCACTTGTGCCCCTGCCTTACGCCTAGCCCGCACTTGTGCCCCTGCCTTACGCCTAGCCCGCACTTGTGCCCCTGCCTTACGCCTAGCCCGCACTTGTGCCCCTGCCTTACGCCTAGCCTGCACTTGTGCCTAGCCTGCACTTGTGCCCCTGCCTTATGCCTAGCCAGCACTTGTGCCCCTGCCTTATGCCTAGCCTGCACTTGTGCCCCTGCCTTATGCCTAGCCTGCACTTGTGCCCCTGCTTTATGCCTAGCATGCACTAGTGCCCCTGCCTTATGCCTAGCATGCACTAGTGCCCCTGCCTTATGCCTAGCCTGCACTTGTGCCCCTGCCTTATGCCTAGCCTGCACGTGTGCCCCTGCCTTATGCCTAGCCTGCACGTGTGCCCCTGCCTCATGCGTAGCCTGCACGTGTGCCCCTGCCTCATGCCTAGCCTGCATTTGTGCCCCTGCCTTATGCCTAGCCTGCACTTGTGCCCCTGCCTTATGCCTAGCCTGCACTTGTGCTCCTGCCTTATGCCTAGCCTGCACTTGTGCCCCTGCCTTATGCCTAGCCTGCACTTGTGCCCCTGCCTTATGCCTAGCCTGCACATGTGCCCCTGCCTTATGCCTAGCCTGCACTAGTGCCCCTGCCTTATGCCTAGCCTGCACTAGTGCCCCTGCCTTATGCCTAGCCTGCTCTTGTGCCCCTGCCTTATGCCTAGCCTGCACGTGTGCCCCTGCCTTATGCCTAGCCTGCACGTGTGCCCCTGCCTTATGCCTAGCCTGCACGTGTGCCCCTGCCTTATGCCTAGCCAGCACTTGTGCCCCTGCCTTATGCCTAGCCTGCACTTGTGCCCCTGCCTTATGCCTAGCCAGCACTTGTGCCCCTGCCTTATGCCTAGCCAGCACTTGTGCCCCTGCCTTATGCCTAGCCAGCACTTGTGCCCCTGCCTTATGCCTAGCCAGCACTTGTGCCCCTGCCTTATGCCTAGCCAGCACTTGTGCCCCTGCCTTATGCCTAGCCAGCACTTGTGCCCCTGCCTTATGCCTAGCCAGCACTTGTGCCCCTGCCTTATGCCTAGCCTGCACTTGTGCCCCTGCCTTATGCCTAGCCTGCATTTGTGCCCCTGCCTTATGCCTAGCCTGCACGTGTGCCCCTGCCTTATGCCTAGCCTGCACGTGTGCCCCTGCCTCATGCCTAGCCAGCACTTGTGCCCCTGCCTTATGCCTAGCCAGCACTTGTGCCCCTGCCTTATGCCTAGCCAGCACTTGTGCCCCTGCCTTATGCCTAGCCAGCACTTGTGCCCCTGCCTTATGCCTAGCCAGCACTTGTGCCCCTGCCTTATGCCTAGCCTGCACTTGTGCCCCTGCCTTATGCCTAGCCTGCACTTGTGCCCCTTGCATTATTGTTTTTTTTGTCTTTAGCTTCATGTTAGTTATGCACACAGGGCAGGCTTTACGCTCTTCGCTCTTGTCCCGTCTGAATGCACATGCACTACTGTAATTGGGGACGAAGGCATTACCCATTTACGGAGGACAGACAAGATGTGCCTGGTCGCTTGGAGCATGGGGGTTATGGAGTGGCTCCGCACTGTACAACAAAGTACAGAGTAGAGGGGTGAAAGCTAGCTCTTCACCCCTAAGGGTGCCTATCCCTTTATGCAAAGAGTGCAAAGAGTTAGCCGTATGCCTTATGTGTAGCCATCACTTGTGTCCCTGCCTTATGCCTAGCCTGCACTTGTGCACCTGCCTTATGCCTAGCCTGCACTTGTGCCCCTGCCTTATGCCTAGCCTGCACTTGTGCCCCTGCCTTATGCCTAGCCTGCACTTGTGCCCCTGCCTTATGCCTAGCCAGCACTTGTGCCCCTGCCTTATGCCTAGCCAGCACTGGTGCCCCTGCCTTATGCCTAGCCAGCACTTGTGCCCCTGCCTTATGCCTAGCCAGCACTTGTGCCCCTGCCTTATGCCTTGCCAGCACGTGTGCCCCTGCCTTATGCCTTGCCAGCACTTGTGCCCCTGCCTTATGCCTAGCCCGCACTTGTGCCCCTGCCTTATGCCTAGCCCGCACTTGTGCCCCTGCCTTATGCCTAGCCCGCACTTGTGCCCCTGCCTTATGCCTAGCCCGCACTTGTGCCCCTGCCTTATGCCTTGCCAGCACGTGTGCCCCTGCCTTATGCCTAGCCCGCACTTGTGCCCCTGCCTTATGCCTAGTCCGCACTTGTGCCCCTGCCTTATGCCTAGCCCGCACTTGTGCCCCTGCCTTATGCCTAGCCCGCACTTGTGCCCCTGCCTTATGCCTAGCCCGCACTTGTGCCCCTGCCTTATGCCTAGCCCGCACTTGTGCCCCTGCCTTATGCCTAGCCCGCACTTGTGCCCCTGCCTTATGCCTAGCCCGCACTTGTGCCCCTGCCTTATGCCTAGCCCGCACTTGTGCCCCTGCCTTACGCCTAGCCCGCACTTGTGCCCCTGCCTTACGCCTAGCCCGCACTTGTGCCCCTGCCTTACGCCTAGCCTGCACTTGTGCCTAGCCTGGACTTGTGCACCTGCCTTATGCCTAGCCTGCACTTGTGCCCCTGCCTTATGCCTAGCCTGCACTTGTGCCCCTGCCTTATGCCTAGCCTGCACTTGTGCCCCTGCTTTATGCCTAGCATGCACTAGTGCCCCTGCCTTATGCCTAGCCTGCACGTGTGCCCCTGCCTTATGCCTAGCCTGCACGTGTGCCCCTGCCTCATGCGTAGCCTGCACGTGTGCCCCTGCCTCATGCCTAGCCTGCACTTGTGCCCCTGCCTTATGCCTAGCCTGCACTTGTGCCCCTGCCTTATGCCTAGCCTGCACTTGTGCCCCTGCCTTATGCCTAGCCTGCACTTGTGCTCCTGCCTTATGCCTAGCCTGCACTTGTGCCCCTGCCTTATGCCTAGCCTGCACTTGTGCCCCTGCCTTATGCCTAGCCTGCACGTGTGCCCCTGCCTTATGCCTAGCCTGCACTAGTGCCCCTGCCTTATGCCTAGCCTGCACTAGTGCCCCTGCCTTATGCCTAGCCTGCTCTTGTGCCCCTGCCTTATGCCTAGCCTGCACGTGTGCCCCTGCCTTATGCCTAGCCTGCACGTGTGCCCCTGCCTTATGCCTAGCCTGCACGTGTGCCCCTGCCTTATGCCTAGCCTGCACGTGTGCCCCTGCCTTATGCCTAGCCAGCACTCGTGCCCCTGCCTTATGCCTAGCCTGCACTTGTGCCCCTGCCTTATGCCTAGCCTGCACTTGTGCCCCTGCCTTATGCCTAGCCTGCACTTGTGCCCCTGCCTTATGCCTAGCCTGCACGTGTGCCCCTGCCTTATGCCTAGCCTGCACTAGTGCCCCTGCCTTATGCCTAGCCTGCACTAGTGCCCCTGCCTTATGCCTAGCCTGCTCTTGTGCCCCTGCCTTATGCCTAGCCTGCACGTGTGCCCCTGCCTTATGCCTAGCCTGCACGTGTGCCCCTGCCTTATGCCTAGCCTGCACGTGTGCCCCTGCCTTATGCCTAGCCTGCACGTGTGCCCCTGCCTTATGCCTAGCCAGCACTCGTGCCCCTGCCTTATGCCTAGCCTGCACTTGTGCCCCTGCCTTATGCCTAGCCTGCATTTGTGCCCCTGCCTTATGCCTAGCCTGCACTTGTGCCCCTGCCTTATGCCTAGCATGCATTTGTGCCCCTGCCTTATGCCTAGCCTGCACTTGTGCCCCTGCCTTATGCCTAGCCTGCACTTGTGCCCCTGCCTTATGCCTAGCCTGCACGTGTGCCCCTGCCTTATGCCTAGCCTGCACTAGTGCCCCTGCCTTATGCCTAGCCTGCACTTGTGCCCCTGCCTTATGCCTAGCCTGCACTTGTGCCCCTGCCTTATTCCTAGCCTGCACTTGTGCCCCTGCCTTATGCCTAGCCTGCACTTGTGCCCCTGCCTTATGCCTAGCCTGCACTTGTGCTCCTGCCTTATGCCTAGCCTGCACGTGTGCCCCTGCCTTATGCCTAGCTAGCACGTGTGCCCCTGCCTTATGCCTAGCCAGCACTTGTGCCCCTGCCTTATGCCTAGCCAGCACTTGTGCCCCTGCCTTATGCCTAGCCAGCACTTGTGCCCCTGCCTTATGCCTAGCCAGCACTTGTGCCCCTGCCTTATGCCTAGCCAGCACTTGTGCCCCTGCCTTATGCCTAGCCAGCACTTGTGCCCCTGCCTTATGCCTAGCCTGCATTTGTGCCCCTGCCTTATGCCTAGCCTGCATTTGTGCCCCTGCCTTATGCCTAGCCTGCATTTGTGCCCCTGCCTTATGCCTAGCCTGCACGTGTGCCCCTGCCTTATGCCTAGCCAGCACTTGTGCCCCTGCCTTATGCCTAGCCAGCACTTGTGCCCCTGCCTTATGCCTAGCCAGCACTTGTGCCCCTGCCTTTTGCCTAGCCAGCACCTGTGCCCCTGCCTTATGCCTAGCCAGCACTTGTGCCCCTGCCTTATGCCTAGCCAGCACTTGTGCCCCTGCCTTATGCCTAGCCAGCACTGGTGCCCCTGCCTTATGCCTAGCCAGCACTTGTGCCCCTGCCTTATGCCTAGCCAGCACTTGTGCCCCTGCCTTATGCCTTGCCAGCACGTGTGCCCCTGCCTTATGCCTTGCCAGCACTTGTGCCCCTGCCTTATGCCTAGCAAGCACTTGTGCCCCTGCCTTATGCCTAGCCAGCACTTGTGCCCCTGCCTTATGCCTTGCCAGCACGTGTGCCCCTGCCTTATGCCTTGCCAGCACTTGTGCCCCTGCCTTATGCCTAGCAAGCACTTGTGCCCCTGCCTTATGCCTAGCCCGCACTTGTGCCCCTGCCTTATGCCTAGCCCGCACTTGTGCCCCTGCCTTATGCCTAGCCCGCACTTGTGCCCCTGCCTTATGCCTAGCCCGCACTTGTGCCCCTGCCTTATGCCTAGCCCGCACTTGTGCCCCTGCCTTATGCCTAGCCCGCACTTGTGCCCCTGCCTTATGCCTAGCCCGCACTTGTGCCCCTGCCTTATGCCTAGCCCGCACTTGTGCCCCTGCCTTATGCCTAGCCCGCACTTGTGCCCCTGCCTTACGCCTAGCCCGCACTTGTGCCCCTGCCTTACGCCTAGCCCGCACTTGTGCCCCTGCCTTACGCCTAGCCCGCACTTGTGCCCCTGCCTTACGCCTAGCCTGCACTTGTGCCTAGCCTGCACTTGTGCCCCTGCCTTATGCCTAGCCAGCACTTGTGCCCCTGCCTTATGCCTAGCCTGCACTTGTGCCCCTGCCTTATGCCTAGCCTGCACTTGTGCCCCTGCTTTATGCCTAGCATGCACTAGTGCCCCTGCCTTATGCCTAGCATGCACTAGTGCCCCTGCCTTATGCCTAGCCTGCACTTGTGCCCCTGCCTTATGCCTAGCCTGCACGTGTGCCCCTGCCTTATGCCTAGCCTGCACGTGTGCCCCTGCCTCATGCGTAGCCTGCACGTGTGCCCCTGCCTCATGCCTAGCCTGCATTTGTGCCCCTGCCTTATGCCTAGCCTGCACTTGTGCCCCTGCCTTATGCCTAGCCTGCACTTGTGCTCCTGCCTTATGCCTAGCCTGCACTTGTGCCCCTGCCTTATGCCTAGCCTGCACTTGTGCCCCTGCCTTATGCCTAGCCTGCACATGTGCCCCTGCCTTATGCCTAGCCTGCACTAGTGCCCCTGCCTTATGCCTAGCCTGCACTAGTGCCCCTGCCTTATGCCTAGCCTGCTCTTGTGCCCCTGCCTTATGCCTAGCCTGCACGTGTGCCCCTGCCTTATGCCTAGCCTGCACGTGTGCCCCTGCCTTATGCCTAGCCTGCACGTGTGCCCCTGCCTTATGCCTAGCCAGCACTTGTGCCCCTGCCTTATGCCTAGCCTGCACTTGTGCCCCTGCCTTATGCCTAGCCAGCACTTGTGCCCCTGCCTTATGCCTAGCCAGCACTTGTGCCCCTGCCTTATGCCTAGCCAGCACTTGTGCCCCTGCCTTATGCCTAGCCAGCACTTGTGCCCCTGCCTTATGCCTAGCCAGCACTTGTGCCCCTGCCTTATGCCTAGCCAGCACTTGTGCCCCTGCCTTATGCCTAGCCAGCACTTGTGCCCCTGCCTTATGCCTAGCCTGCACTTGTGCCCCTGCCTTATGCCTAGCCTGCATTTGTGCCCCTGCCTTATGCCTAGCCTGCACGTGTGCCCCTGCCTTATGCCTAGCCTGCACGTGTGCCCCTGCCTCATGCCTAGCCAGCACTTGTGCCCCTGCCTTATGCCTAGCCAGCACTTGTGCCCCTGCCTTATGCCTAGCCAGCACTTGTGCCCCTGCCTTATGCCTAGCCAGCACTTGTGCCCCTGCCTTATGCCTAGCCAGCACTTGTGCCCCTGCCTTATGCCTAGCCTGCACTTGTGCCCCTGCCTTATGCCTAGCCTGCACTTGTGCCCCTTGCATTATTGTTTTTTTTGTCTTTAGCTTCATGTTAGTTATGCACACAGGGCAGGCTTTACGCTCTTCGCTCTTGTCCCGTCTGAATGCACATGCACTACTGTAATTGGGGACGAAGGCATTACCCATTTACGGAGGACAGACAAGATGTGCCTGGTCGCTTGGAGCATGGGGGTTATGGAGTGGCTCCGCACTGTACAACAAAGTACAGAGTAGAGGGGTGAAAGCTAGCTCTTCACCCCTAAGGGTGCCTATCCCTTTATGCAAAGAGTGCAAAGAGTTAGCCGTATGCCTTATGTGTAGCCATCACTTGTGTCCCTGCCTTATGCCTAGCCTGCACTTGTGCACCTGCCTTATGCCTAGCCTGCACTTGTGCCCCTGCCTTATGCCTAGCCTGCACTTGTGCCCCTGCCTTATGCCTAGCCTGCACTTGTGCCCCTGCCTTATGCCTAGCCAGCACTTGTGCCCCTGCCTTATGCCTAGCCAGCACTGGTGCCCCTGCCTTATGCCTAGCCAGCACTTGTGCCCCTGCCTTATGCCTAGCCAGCACTTGTGCCCCTGCCTTATGCCTTGCCAGCACGTGTGCCCCTGCCTTATGCCTTGCCAGCACTTGTGCCCCTGCCTTATGCCTAGCCCGCACTTGTGCCCCTGCCTTATGCCTAGCCCGCACTTGTGCCCCTGCCTTATGCCTAGCCCGCACTTGTGCCCCTGCCTTATGCCTAGCCCGCACTTGTGCCCCTGCCTTATGCCTTGCCAGCACGTGTGCCCCTGCCTTATGCCTAGCCCGCACTTGTGCCCCTGCCTTATGCCTAGTCCGCACTTGTGCCCCTGCCTTATGCCTAGCCCGCACTTGTGCCCCTGCCTTATGCCTAGCCCGCACTTGTGCCCCTGCCTTATGCCTAGCCCGCACTTGTGCCCCTGCCTTATGCCTAGCCCGCACTTGTGCCCCTGCCTTATGCCTAGCCCGCACTTGTGCCCCTGCCTTATGCCTAGCCCGCACTTGTGCCCCTGCCTTATGCCTAGCCCGCACTTGTGCCCCTGCCTTACGCCTAGCCCGCACTTGTGCCCCTGCCTTACGCCTAGCCCGCACTTGTGCCCCTGCCTTACGCCTAGCCTGCACTTGTGCCTAGCCTGGACTTGTGCACCTGCCTTATGCCTAGCCTGCACTTGTGCCCCTGCCTTATGCCTAGCCTGCACTTGTGCCCCTGCCTTATGCCTAGCCTGCACTTGTGCCCCTGCTTTATGCCTAGCATGCACTAGTGCCCCTGCCTTATGCCTAGCCTGCACGTGTGCCCCTGCCTTATGCCTAGCCTGCACGTGTGCCCCTGCCTCATGCGTAGCCTGCACGTGTGCCCCTGCCTCATGCCTAGCCTGCACTTGTGCCCCTGCCTTATGCCTAGCCTGCACTTGTGCCCCTGCCTTATGCCTAGCCTGCACTTGTGCCCCTGCCTTATGCCTAGCCTGCACTTGTGCTCCTGCCTTATGCCTAGCCTGCACTTGTGCCCCTGCCTTATGCCTAGCCTGCACTTGTGCCCCTGCCTTATGCCTAGCCTGCACGTGTGCCCCTGCCTTATGCCTAGCCTGCACTAGTGCCCCTGCCTTATGCCTAGCCTGCACTAGTGCCCCTGCCTTATGCCTAGCCTGCTCTTGTGCCCCTGCCTTATGCCTAGCCTGCACGTGTGCCCCTGCCTTATGCCTAGCCTGCACGTGTGCCCCTGCCTTATGCCTAGCCTGCACGTGTGCCCCTGCCTTATGCCTAGCCTGCACGTGTGCCCCTGCCTTATGCCTAGCCAGCACTCGTGCCCCTGCCTTATGCCTAGCCTGCACTTGTGCCCCTGCCTTATGCCTAGCCAGCACTTGTGCCCCTGCCTTATGCCTAGCCAGCACTTGTGCCCCTGCCTTATGCCTAGCCAGCACTTGTGCCCCTGCCTTATGCCTAGCCAGCACTTGTGCCCCTGCCTTATGCCTAGCCTGCACTTGTGCCCCTGCCTTATGCCTAGCCTGCATTTGTGCCCCTGCCTTATGCCTAGCCTGCATTTGTGCCCCTGCCTTATGCCTAGACTGCACTTGTGCCCCTGCCTTATGCCTAGCCTGCACTTGTGCCCCTGCCTTATGCCTAGCCTGCACTTGTGCCCCTGCCTTATGCCTAGCCTGCACGTGTGCCCCTGCCTTATGCCTAGCCTGCACGTGTGCCCCTGCCTCATGCCTAGCCAGCACTTGTGCCCCTGCCTTATGCCTAGCCAGCACTTGTGCCCCTGCCTTATGCCTAGCCAGCACTTGTGCCCCTGCCTTATGCCTAGCCAGCACTTGTGCCCCTGCCTTATGCCTAGCCAGCACTTGTGCCCCTGCCTTATGCCTAGCCTGCACTTGTGCCCCTGCCTTATGCCTAGCCTGCACTTGTGCCCCTTGCATTATTGTTTTTTTTGTCTTTAGCTTCATGTTAGTTATGCACACAGGGCAGGCTTTACGCTCTTCGCTCTTGTCTCGTCTGAATGCACATGCACTACTGTAATTGGGGACGAAGGCATTACCCATTTACGGAGGACAGACAAGATGTGCCTGGTCGCTTGGAGCATGGGGGTTATGGAGTGGCTCCGCACTGTACAACAAAGTACAGAGTAGAGGGGTGAAAGCTAGCTCTTCACCCCTAAGGGTGCCTATCCCTTTATGCAAAGAGTGCAAAGAGTTAGCCGTATGCCTTATGTGTAGCCATCACTTGTGTCCCTGCCTTATGCCTAGCCTGCACTTGTGCACCTGCCTTATGCCTAGCCTGCACTTGTGCCCCTGCCTTATGCCTAGCCTGCACTTGTGCCCCTGCCTTATATCTAGCCTGCACTTGTGCCCCTGCCTTATGCCTAGCCTGCACTTGTGCCCCTGCCTTATGCCTAGCCTGCACTTGTGCCCCTGCCTTATGCCTAGCCTGCACTTGTGCCCCTGCCTTATGCCTAGCCTGCACTTGTGCCCCTGCCTTATGCCTAGCCTGCATTTGTGCCCCTGCCTTATGCCTAGCCTGCACTTGTGCCCCTGCCTTATGCCTAGCCTGCATTTGTGCCCCTGCCTTATGCCTAGCCTGCACTTGTGCCCCTGCCTTATGCCTAGACTGCACTTGTGCCCCTGCCTTATGCCTAGCCTGCACTTGTGCCCCTGTCTTATGCCTAGCCTGCACGTGTGCCCCTGCCTTATGCCTAGCCTGCACGTGTGCCCCTGCCTTATGCCTAGCCTGCACGTGTGCCCCTGCCTTATGCCTAGCCTGCACGTGTGCCCCTGCCTTATGCCTAGCCAGCACTTGTGCCCCTGCCTTATGCCTAGCCAGCACTTGTGCCCCTGCCTTATGCCTAGCCAGCACCTGTGCCCCTGCCTTATGCCTAGCCAGCACCTGTGCCCCTGCCTTATGCCTATCCAGCACCTGTGCCCCTGCCTTATGCCTAGCCAGCACGTGTGCCCCTGCCTTATGCCTTGCCAGCACGTGTGCCCCTTCCTTATGCCTAGCAAGCACTTGTGCCCCTGCCTTATGCCTAGCCAGCACTTGTGCCCCTGCCTTATGCCTAGCCAGCACTTGTGCCCCTGCCTTATGCCTAGCCAGCACTTGTGCCCCTGCCTTATGCCTAGCCAGCACTTGTGCCCCTGCCTTATGCCTAGAGAGGACTTGTGCCCCTGCCTTATGCCTAGCCAGCACTTGTGCCCCTGCCTTATGCCTAGCCAGCACTTGTGCCCCTGCCTTATGCCTAGCCAGCACTTGTGCCCCTGCCTTATGCCTAGCCTGCACGTGGGCCCCTGCCTTATGCCTAGCCTGCACGTGTGCCCCTGCCTTATTCCTAGCCTGCACGTGTGCCCCTGCCTTATGCCTAGCCTGCACGTGTGCCCCTGCCTTATGCCTAGCCTGCACGTGTGCCCCTGCCTTATGCCTAGCCAGCACGTGTGCCCCTGCCTTATGCCTAGCCAGCACGTGTGCCCCTGCCTTATGCCTAGCCAGCACTTCTGCCCCTGCCTTATGCCTAGCCAGCACCTGTGCCCCTGCCTTATGCCTATCCAGCACCTGTGCCCCTGCCTTATGCCTATCCAGCACCTGTGCCCCTGCCTTATGCCTATCCAGCACCTGTGCCCCTGCCTTATGCCTAGCCAGCACGTGTGCCCCTGCCTTATGCCTTGCCAGCACGTGTGCCCCTTCCTTATGCCTAGCAAGCACTTGTGCCCCTGCCTTATGCCTAGCCAGCACTTGTGCCCCTGCCTTATGCCTAGCCTGCATTTGTGCCCCTGCCTTATGCCTAGACTGCACTTGTGCCCCTGCCTTATGCCTAGCCTGCACTTGTGCCCCTGCCTTATGCCTAGCCTGCACTTGTGCCCCTGCCTTATGCCTAGCCTGCACGTGTGCCCCTGCCTTATGCCTAGCCTGCACGTGTGCCCCTGCCTCATGCCTAGCCAGCACTTGTGCCCCTGCCTTATGCCTAGCCAGCACTTGTGCCCCTGCCTTATGCCTAGCCAGCACTTGTGCCCCTGCCTTATGCCTAGCCAGCACTTGTGCCCCTGCCTTATGCCTAGCCAGCACTTGTGCCCCTGCCTTATGCCTAGCCTGCACTTGTGCCCCTGCCTTATGCCTAGCCTGCACTTGTGCCCCTTGCATTATTGTTTTTTTTGTCTTTAGCTTCATGTTAGTTATGCACACAGGGCAGGCTTTACGCTCTTCGCTCTTGTCTCGTCTGAATGCACATGCACTACTGTAATTGGGGACGAAGGCATTACCCATTTACGGAGGACAGACAAGATGTGCCTGGTCGCTTGGAGCATGGGGGTTATGGAGTGGCTCCGCACTGTACAACAAAGTACAGAGTAGAGGGGTGAAAGCTAGCTCTTCACCCCTAAGGGTGCCTATCCCTTTATGCAAAGAGTGCAAAGAGTTAGCCGTATGCCTTATGTGTAGCCATCACTTGTGTCCCTGCCTTATGCCTAGCCTGCACTTGTGCACCTGCCTTATGCCTAGCCTGCACTTGTGCCCCTGCCTTATGCCTAGCCTGCACTTGTGCCCCTGCCTTATATCTAGCCTGCACTTGTGCCCCTGCCTTATGCCTAGCCTGCACTTGTGCCCCTGCCTTATGCCTAGCCTGCACTTGTGCCCCTGCCTTATGCCTAGCTTGCACTTGTGCCCCTGCCTTATGCCTAGCCTGCACTTGTGCCCCTGCCTTATGCCTAGCCTGCATTTGTGCCCCTGCCTTATGCCTAGCCTGCACTTGTGCCCCTGCCTTATGCCTAGCCTGCATTTGTGCCCCTGCCTTATGCCTAGCCTGCACTTGTGCCCCTGCCTTATGCCTAGACTGCACTTGTGCCCCTGCCTTATGCCTAGCCTGCACTTGTGCCCCTGTCTTATGCCTAGCCTGCACGTGTGCCCCTGCCTTATGCCTAGCCTGCACGTGTGCCCCTGTCTTATGCCTAGCCTGCACGTGTGCCCCTGCCTTATGCCTAGCCTGCACGTGTGCCCCTGCCTTATGCCTAGCCAGCACTTGTGCCCCTGCCTTATGCCTAGCCAGCACTTGTGCCCCTGCCTTATGCCTAGCCAGCACCTGTGCCCCTGCCTTATGCCTAGCCAGCACCTGTGCCCCTGCCTTATGCCTATCCAGCACCTGTGCCCCTGCCTTATGCCTAGCCAGCACGTGTGCCCCTGCCTTATGCCTTGCCAGCACGTGTGCCCCTTCCTTATGCCTAGCAAGCACTTGTGCCCCTGCCTTATGCCTAGCCAGCACTTGTGCCCCTGCCTTATGCCTAGCCAGCACTTGTGCCCCTGCCTTATGCCTAGCCAGCACTTGTGCCCCTGCCTTATGCCTAGAGAGGACTTGTGCCCCTGCCTTATGCCTAGCCAGCACTTGTGCCCCTGCCTTATGCCTAGCCAGCACTTGTGCCCCTGCCTTATGCCTAGCCAGCACTTGTGCCCCTGCCTTATGCCTAGCCTGCACGTGGGCCCCTGCCTTATGCCTAGCCTGCACGTGTGCCCCTGCCTTATGCCTAGCCTGCACGTGTGCCCCTGCCTTATGCCTAGCCTGCACGTGTGCCCCTGCCTTATGCCTAGCCAGCACGTGTGCCCCTGCCTTATGCCTAGCCAGCACGTGTGCCCCTGCCTTATGCCTAGCCAGCACTTCTGCCCCTGCCTTATGCCTAGCCAGCACCTGTGCCCCTGCCTTATGCCTATCCAGCACCTGTGCCCCTGCCTTATGCCTATCCAGCACCTGTGCCCCTGCCTTATGCCTAGCCAGCACGTGTGCCCCTGCCTTATGCCTTGCCAGCACGTGTGCCCCTTCCTTATGCCTAGCAAGCACTTGTGCCCCTGCCTTATGCCTAGCCAGCACTTGTGCCCCTGCCTTATGCCTAGCCAGCACTTGTGCCCCTGCCTTATGCCTAGCCAGCACTTGTGCCCCTGCCTTATGCCTAGCCAGCACTTGTGCCCCTGCCTTATGCCTAGCCAGCACTTGTGCCCCTGCCTTATGCCTAGCCAGCACTTGTGCCCCTGCCTTATGCCTAGCCAGCACTTGTGCCCCTGCCTTATGCCTAGCCAGCACTTGTGCCCCTGCCTTATGCCTAGCCAGCACTTGTGCCCCTGCCTTATGCCTAGCCAGCACTTGTGCCCCTGCCTTATGCCTAGCCAGCACTTGTGCCCCTGCCTTATGCCTAGCCAGCACTTGTGCCCCTGCCTTATGCCTAGCCAGCACTTGTGCCCCTGCCTTATGCCTAGCCAGCACTTGTGCCCCTGCCTTATGCCTAGCCAGCACTTGTGCCCCTTGCATTATTGTTTTTTTGTCTTTAGCTTCATGTTAGTTATGCACACAGGGCAGGCTTTACGCTCTTCGCTCTTGTCCCATCTGAATGCACATGCACGACTGTAATTGGGGACGAAGGCATTACCCATTTACGGAGGACAGACAAGATGTGCCTGGTCGCTTGGAGCATGGGGGTTTTGGAGTGGCTCCGCACTGTACAACAAAGTACAAAGTAGAGGGGTGAAAGCTAGCTCTTCACCCCTAAGGGTGCCTATCCCTTTATGCAAAGAGTGCAAAGAGTTAGCCGTATGCCTTATGTGTAGCCATCACTTGTGCCCCTGCCTTATGCCTAGCCTGCACTTGTGCTCCTGCCTTATGCCTAGCCTGCACTTGTGCCCCTGCCTTATGCCTAGCCTGCACTTGTGCCCCTGCCTTATGCCTAGCCTGCACTTGTGCCCCTGCCTTATGCCTAGCCAGCACTTGTGCCCCTGCCTTATGCCTAGCCAGCACTTGTGCCCCTGCCTTATGCCTAGCCAGCACTTGTGCCCCTGCCTTATGCCTAGCCTGCACGTGTGCCCCTGCCTTATGCCTAGCCAGCACTTGTGCCCCTGCCTTATGCCTAGCCAGCACTTGTGCCCCTGCCTTATGCCTAGCCAGCACTTGTGCCCCTGCCTTATGCCTTGCCAGCACGTGTGCCCCTGCCTTATGCCTTGCCAGCACTTGTGCCCCTGCCTTATGCCTAGCAAGCACTTGTGCCCCTGCCTTATGCCTAGCCAGCACTTGTGCCCCTGCCTTATGCCTAGCCAGCACTTGTGCCCCTGCCTTATGCCTAGCCAGCACTTGTGCCCCTGCCTTATGCCTAGCCAGCACTTGTGCCCCTGCCTTATGCCTAGCCAGCACTTGTGCCCCTGCCTTATGCCTAGCCAGCACTTGTGCCCCTGCCTTATGCCTAGCCAGCACTTGTGCCCCTGCCTTATGCCTAGCCTGCACTTGTGCCCCTTGCATTATTGTTTTTTTGTCTTTAGCTTCATGTTGGTTATGCACACAGGGTAGGCTTTACGCTCTTCGCTCTTGTCCCGTCTGAATGCACATGCACGACTGTAATTGGGGACGAAGGCATTACCCCTTTACGGAGGACAGACAAGATGTGCCTCGTCGCTTGGAGCATGGGGGTTTTGGAGTGGCTCCGCACTGTACAACAAAGTACAAAGTAGAGGGGTGAAAGCTAGCTCTTCACCCCTAAGGGTGCCTATCCCTTTATGCAAAGAGTGCAAAGAGTTAGCCGTATGCCTTATGTGTAGCCATCACTTGTGCCCCTGCCTTATGCCTAGCCTGCACTTGTGCTCCTGCCTTATGCCTAGCCTGCACTTGTGCCCCTGCCTTATGCCTAGCCTGCACTTGTGCCCCTGCCTTATGCCTAGCCTGCACTTGTGCCCCTGCCTTATGCCTAGCCAGCACTTGTGCCCCTGCCTTATGCCTAGCCAGCACTTGTGCCCCTGCCTTATGCCTAGCCTGCACGTGTGCCCCTGCCTTATGCCTAGCCAGCACTTGTGCCCCTGCCTTATGCCTAGCCAGCACTTGTGCCCCTGCCTTATGCCTAGCCAGCACTTGTGCCCCTGCCTTATGCCTAGCCAGCACTTGTGCCCCTGCCTTATGCCTTGCCAGCACGTGTGCCCCTGCCTTATGCCTTGCCAGCACTTGTGCCCCTGCCTTATGCCTAGCAAGCACTTGTGCCCCTGCCTTATGCCTAGCCAGCACTTGCGCCCCTGCCTTATGCCTAGCCAGCACTTGTGCCCCTGCCTTATGCCTAGCCAGCACTTATGCCTAGCCAGCACTTGTGCCCCTGCCTTATGCCTAGCCAGCACTTGTGCCCCTGCCTTATGCCTAGCCAGCACTTGTGCCCCTGCCTTATGCCTAGCCAGCACTTGTGCCCCTGCCTTATGCCTAGCCAGCACTTGTGCCCCTGCCTTATGCCTAGCCAGCACTTGTGCCCCTGCCTTATGCCTAGCCTGCACGTGTGCCCCTGCCTTATTCCTAGCCTGCACGTGTGCCCCTGCCTTATGCCTAGCCTGCACGTGTGCCCCTGCCTTATGCCTAGCATGCACTTGTGCCCCTGCCTTATGCCTAGCCTGCACTTGTGCCCCTGCCTTATGCCTAGCCTGCACTTGTGCCCCTGCCTTATGCCTAGCCTGCACTTGTGCCCCTGCCTTATGCCTAGCCTGCACTTGTGCCCCTGCCTTATGCCTAGCCCGCACTTGTGCCCCTGCCTTATGCCTAGCCAGCACTTATGCCTAGCCAGCACTTGTGCCCCTGCCTTATGCCTAGCCAGCACTTGTGCCCCTGCCTTATGCCTAGCCAGCACTTGTGCCCCTGCCTTATGCCTAGCCAGCACTTGTGCCCCTGCCTTATGCCTAGCCAGCACTTGTGCCCCTGCCTTATGCCTAGCCTGCACGTGTGCCCCTGCCTTATTCCTAGCCTGCACGTGTGCCCCTGCCTTATGCCTAGCCTGCACGTGTGCCCCTGCCTTATGCCTAGCATGCACTTGTGCCCCTGCCTTATGCCTAGCCTGCACTTGTGCCCCTGCCTTATGCCTAGCCTGCACTTGTGCCCCTGCCTTATGCCTAGCCTGCACTTGTGCCCCTGCCTTATGCCTAGCCTGCACTTGTGCCCCTGCCTTATGCCTAGCCTGCACTTGTGCCCCTGCCTTATGCCTAGCCCGCACTTGTGCCCCTGCCTTATGCCTAGCCCGCACGTGTGCCCCTGCCTTATGCCTAGCCCGCACGTGTGCCCCTGCCTTATGCCTATCCCGCACGTGTGCCCCTGTCTTATGCCTAGCCCGCACTTGTGCCCCTGCCTTATGCCTAGCCCGCACTTGTGCCCCTGCCTTATGCCTAGCCCGCACTTGTGCCCCTGCCTTATGCCTAGCCCGCACTTGTGCCCCTGCCTTATGCCTAGCCCGCACTTGTGCCCCTGCCTTATGCCTAGCCCGCACTTGTGCCCCTGCCTTATGCCTAGCCCGCACTTGTGCCCCTGCCTTATGCCTAGCCCGCACTTGTGCCCCTGCCTTATGCCTAGCCCGCACTTGTGCCCCTGCCTTATGCCTAGCCCGCACTTGTGCCCCTGCCTTATGCCTAGCCCGCACTTGTGCCCCTGCCTTATGCCTAGCCCGCACTTGTGCCCCTGCCTTATGCCTAGCCCGCACTTGTGCCCCTGCCTTATGCCTAGCCCGCACTTGTGCCCCTGCCTTATGCCTAGCCCGCACTTGTGCCCCTGCCTTATGCCTAGCCCGCACTTGTGCCCCTGCCTTATGCCTAGCCCGCACTTGTGCCCCTGCCTTATGCCTAGCCCGCACTTGTGCCCCTGCCTTATGCCTAGCCCGCACTTGTGCCCCTGCCTTATGCCTAGCCCGCACTTGTGCCCCTGCCTTATGCCTAGCCCGCACTTGTGCCCCTGCCTTATGCCTAGCCCGCACTTGTGCCCCTGCCTTATGCCTAGCCCGCACTTGTGCCCCTGCCTTATGCCTAGCCCGCACTTGTGCCCCTGCCTTATGCCTAGCCCGCACTTGTGCCCCTGCCTTATGCCTAGCCCGCACTTGTGCCCCTGCCTTATGCCTAGCCCGCACTCTTGCCCCTGCCTTATGCCTAGCCCGCACTCTTGCCCCTGCCTTATGCCTAGCCCGCACTCTTGCCCCTGCCTTATGCCTAGCCCGCACTCTTGCCCCTGCCTTATGCCTAGCCAGCACTTTTGCCCCTGCCTTATGCCTAGCCAGCACTTGTGCCCCTGCCTTATGCCTAGCCAGCACTTGTGCCCCTGCCTTATGCCTAGCCAGCACTTGTGCCCCTGCCTTATGCCTAGCCAGCACTTGTGCCCCTGCCTTATGCCTAGCCAGCACTTGTGCCCCTGCCTTATGCCTAGCCAGCACTTGTGCCCCTGCCTTATGCCTAGCCAGCACTTGTGCCCCTGCCTTATGCCTAGCCAGCACTTGTGCCCCTGCCCTATGCCTAGCCAGCACTTGTGCAACTGCCCTATGCCTAGCCAGCACTTGTGCCCCTGCCCTATGCCTAGCCAGCACTTGTGCCCCTGCCTTATGCCTAGCCAGCACTTGTGCCCCTGCCTTATGCCTAGCCAGCACTTGTGCCACTGCCTTATGCCTAGCCCGCACTTGTGCCCCTGCCTTATGCCTAGCCCGCACTTGTGCCCAGCCCGCACTTGTGCCCCTGCCTTATGCCTAGCCCGCACTTGTGCCCCTGCCTTATGCCTAGCCAGCACTTGTGCCCCTGCCTTATGCCTAGCCCGCACTTGTGCCCCTGCCTTATGCCTAGCCCGCACTTGTGCCCCTGCCTTATGCCTAGCCCGCACTTGTGCCCCTGCCTTATGCCTAGCCAGCACTTGTGCCCCTGCCTTATGCCTAGCCAGCACTTGTGCCCCTGCCTTATGCCTAGCCAGCACTTGTGCCCCTGCCTTATGCATAGCCAGCACTTGTGCCCCTGCCTTATGCCTAGCCAGCACTTGTGCCGCTGCCTTATGCCTAGCCAGCACTTGTGCCCCTGCCCTATGCCTAGCCAGCACTTGTGCAACTGCCCTATGCCTAGCCAGCACTTGTGCCCCTGCCCTATGCCTAGCCAGCACTTGTGCCCCTGCCCTATGCCTAGCCAGCACTTGTGCCACTGCCTTATGCCTAGCCAGCACTTGTGCCCCTGCCTTATGCATAGCCAGCACTTGTGCCCCTGCCTTATGCCTAGCCAGCACTTGTGCCCCTGCCCTATGCCTAGCCAGCACTTGTGCAACTGCCCTATGCCTAGCCAGCACTTGTGCCCCTGCCCTATGCCTAGCCAGCACTTGTGCCCCTGCCCTATGCCTAGCCAGCACTTGTGCCCCTGCCTTATGCCTAGCCAGCACTTGTGCCCCTGCCTTATGCCTAGCCAGCACTTGTGCCCCTGCCCTATGCCTAGCCAGCACTTGTGCAACTGCCCTATGCCTAGCCAGCACTTGTGCCCCTGCCCAATGCCTAGCCAGCACTTGTGCCCCTGCCCAATGCCTAGCCAGCACTTGTGCCCCTGCCCTATGCCTAGCCAGCACTTGTGCCCCTGCCTTATGCCTAGCCTGCACTTGTGCCACTGCCTTATGCCTAGCCCGCACTTGTGCCCCTGCCTTATGCCTAGCCCGCACTTGTGCCCCTGCCTTATGCCTAGCCCGCACTTGTGCCCCTGCCTTATGCCTAGCCCGCACTTGTGCCCCTGCCTTATGCCTAGCCCGCACTTGTGCCCCTGCCTTATGCCTAGCCCGCACTTGTGCCCCTGCCTTATGCCTAGCCCGCACTTGTGCCCCTGCCTTATGCCTAGCCCGCACTTGTGCCCCTGCCTTATGCCTAGCCCGCACTTGTGCCCCTGCCTTATGCCTAGCCCGCACTTGTGCCCCTGCCTTATGCCTAGCCCGCACTTGTGCCCCTGCCTTATGCCTAGCCCGCACTTGTGCCCCTGCCTTATGCCTAGCCCGCACTTGTGCCCCTGCCTTATGCCTAGCCCGCACTTGTGCCCCTGCCTTATGCCTAGCCCGCACTTGTGCCCCTGCCTTATGCCTAGCCCGCACTTGTGCCCCTGCCTTAAGCCTAGCCCGCACTTGTGCCTCTGCCTTAAGCCTAGCCCGCACTTTTGCCCCTGCCTTATGCCTAGCCCGCTCTTGTGCCCCTGCCTTATGCCTAGCCCGCTCTTGTGCCCCTGCCTTATGCCTAGCCCGCTCTTGTGCCCCTGCCTCATGCCTAGCCAGCACTTGTGCCCCTGCCTTATGCCTAGCCAGCACCTGTGCCCCTGCCTTATGCCTAGCCAGCACCTGTGCCCCTGCCTTATGCCTAGCCAGCACCTGTGCCCCTGCCTTATGCCTATCCAGCACCTGTGCCCCTGCCTTATGCCTATCCAGCACCTGTGCCCCTGCCTTATGCCTAGCCAGCACGTGTGCCCCTGTCTTATGCCTTGCCAGCACGTGTGCCCCTTCCTTATGCCTAGCCAGCACTTGTGCCCCTGCCTTATGCCTAGCCAGCACTTGTGCCCCTGCCTTATGCCTAGCCAGCACTTGTGCCCCTGCCTTATGCCTAGCCAGCACTTGTGCCCCTGCCTTATGCCTAGCCAGCACTTGTGCCCCTGCCTTATGCCTAGCCAGCACTTGTGCCCCTGCCTTATGCCTAGCCAGCACTTGTGCCCCTGCCTTATGCCTAGCCAGCACTTGTGCCCCTGCCTTATGCCTAGCCAGCACTTGTGCCCCTGCCTTATGCCTAGCCAGCACTTGTGCCCCTGCCTTATGCCTAGCCAGCACTTGTGCCCCTGCCTTATGCCTAGCCAGCACTTGTGCCCCTGCCTTATGCCTAGCCAGCACTTGTGCCCCTGCCTTATGCCTAGCCAGCACTTGTGCCCCTGCCTTATGCCTAGCCAGCACTTGTGCCCCTGCCTTATGCCTAGCCAGCACTTGTGCCCCTGCCTTATGCCTAGCCAGCACTTGTGCCCCTGCCTTATGCCTAGCCAGCACTTGTGCCCCTGCCTTATGCCTAGCCAGCACTTGTGCCCCTGCCTTATGCCTAGCCAGCACTTGTGCCCCTGCCTTATGCCTAGCCAGCACTTGTGCCCCTGCCTTATGCCTAGCCAGCACTTGTGCCCCTGCCTTATGCCTAGCCAGCACTTGTGCCCCTGCCTTATGCCTAGCCAGCACTTGTGCCCCTGCCTTATGCCTAGCCAGCACTTGTGCCCCTGCCTTATGCCTAGCCAGCACTTGTGCCCCTGCCTTATGCCTAGCCAGCACTTGTGCCCCTGCCTTATGCCTAGCCAGCACTTGTGCCCCTGCCTTATGCCTAGCCAGCACTTGTGCCCCTGCCTTATGCCTAGCCAGCACTTGTGCCCCTGCCTTATGCCTAGCCAGCACTTGTGCCCCTGCCTTATGCCTAGCCAGCACTTGTGCCCGTGCCTTATGCCTAGCCAGCACTTGTGCCCCTGCCTTATGCCTAGCCAGCACTTGTGCCCCTGCCTTATGCCTAGCCAGCACTTGTGCCCCTGCCTTATGCCTAGCCAGCACTTGTGCCCCTGCCTTATGCCTAGCCAGCACTTGTGCCCCTGCCTTATGCCTAGCCAGCACTTGTGCCCCTGCCTTATGCCTAGCCAGCACTTGTGCCCCTGCCTTATGCCTAGCCAGCACTTGTGCCCCTGCCTTATGCCTAGCCAGCACTTGTGCCCTTGCCTTATGCCTAGCCAGCACTTGTGCCCCTGCCTTATGCCTAGCCAGCACTTGTGCCCCTGCCTTATGCCTAGCCAGCACTTGTGCCCCTGCCTTATGCCTAGCCAGCACTTGTGCCCCTGCCTTATGCCTAGCCAGCACTTGTGCCCCTGCCTTATGCCTAGCCAGCACTTGTGCCCCTGCCTTATGCCTAGCCAGCACTTGTGCCCCTGCCTTATGCCTAGCCAGCACTTGTGCCCCTGCCTTATGCCTAGCCAGCACTTGTGCCCCTGCCTTATGCCTAGCCAGCACTTGTGCCCCTGCCTTATGCCTAGCCAGCACTTGTGCCCCTGCATTATGCCTAGCCAGCACTTGTGCCCCTGCCTTATGCCTAGCCAGCACTTGTGCCCCTGCCTTATGCCTAGCCAGCACTTGTGCCCCTGCCTTATGCCTAGCCAGCACTTGTGCCCCTGCCTTATGCCTAGCCAGCACTTGTGCCCCTGCCTTATGCCTAGCCAGCACTTGTGCCCCTGCCTTATGCCTAGCCAGCACTTGTGCCCCTGCCTTATGCCTAGCCAGCACTTGTGCCCCTGCCTTATGCCTAGCCAGCACTTGTGCCTCTGCCTTATGCCTAGCCAGCACTTGTGCCCCTGCCTTATGCCTAGCCAGCACTTGTGCCCCTGCCTTATGCCTAGCCAGCACTTGTGCCCCTGCCTTATGCCTAGCCAGCACTTGTGCCCCTGCCTTATGCCTAGCCAGCACTTGTGCCCCTGCCTTATGCCTAGCCAGCACTTGTGCCCCTGCCTTATGCCTAGCCAGCACTTGTGCCCCTGCCTTATGCCTAGCCAGCACTTGTGCCCCTGCCTTATGCCTAGCCAGCACTTGTGCCCCTGCCTTATGCCTAGCCAGCACTTGTGCCACTGCCTTATGCCTAGCCAGCACTTGTGCCCCTGCCTTATGCCTAGCCAGCACTTGTGCCCCTGCCTTATGCCTAGCCAGCACTTGTGACCCTGACTTATGCCTAGCCAGCACTTGTGCCCCTGCCTTATGCATGGGGGTTATGGAGTGGCTCCGCACTGTACAACAAAGTACAGAGTAGAGGGGTGAAAGCTAGCTCTTCACCCCTAAGGGTGCCTATCCCTTTATGCAAAGAGTGCAAAGAGTTAGCCGTATGCCTTATGTGTAGCCATCACTTGTGCCCCTGCCTTATGCCTAGCCTGCACTTGTGCACCTCCCTTATGCCTAGCCTGCATTTGTGCCCCTGCCTTATGCCTAGCCTGCATTTGTGCCCCTGCCTTATGCCTAGCCTGCACTTGTGCCCCTGCCTTATGCCTAGCCTGCACTTGTGCCCCTGCCTTATGCCTAGCCTGCACTTGTGCCCCTGCCTTATGCCTAGCCTGCACTTGTGCCCCTGCCTTATGCCTAGCCTGCACTTGTGCCCCTGCCTTATGCCTAGCCTGCACTTGTGCCCCTGCCTTATGCCTAGCCTGCACTTGTGCCCCTGCCTTATGCCTAGCCTGCACTTGTGCCCCTGCCTTATGCCTAGCCTGCACTTGTGCCCCTGCCTTATGCCTAGCCTGCACTTGTGCCCCTGCCTTATGCCTAGCCTGCACTTGTGCCCCTGCCTTATGCCTAGCCTGCACTTGTGCCCCTGCCTTATGCCTAGCCTGCACTTGTGCCCCTGCCTTATGCCTAGCCTGCACTTGTGCCCCTGCCTTATGCCTAGCCTGCACTTGTGCCCCTGCCTTATGACTAGCCTGCATTTGTGCCCCTGCCTTATGCCTAGCCTGCACTTGTGCCCCTGCCTTATGCCTAGCCTGCACTCGTGCCCCTGCCTTATGCCTAGCCAGCACTTGTGCCCCTGCCTTATGCCTAGCCAGCACTTGTGCCCCTGCCTTATGCCTAGCCAGCACTTGTGCCCCTGCCTTATGCCTAGCCAGCACTTGTGCCCCTGCCTTATGCCTAGCCAGCACTTGTGCCCCTGCCTTATGCGTAGCCAGCACTTGTGCCCCTGCCTTATGCCTAGCCAGCACTTGTGCCCCTGCCTTATGCCTAGCCTGCACTTGTGCCCCTGCCTTATGCCTAGCCTGCACTTGTGCCCCTGCCTTATGCCTAGCCTGCACTTGTGCCCCTGCCTTATGCCTAGCCTGCACTTGTGCCCCTGCCTTATGCCTAGCCTGCACTCGTGCCCCTGCCTTATGCCTAGCCAGCACTCGTGCCCCTGCCTTATGCCTAGCCAGCACTTGTGCCCCTGCCTTATGCCTAGCCAGCACTTGTGCCCCTGCCTTATGCCTAGCCAGCACTTGTGCCCCTGCCTTATGCGTAGCCAGCACTTGTGCCCCTGCCTTATGCGTAGCCAGCACTTGTGCCCCTGCCTTATGCGTAGCCAGCACTTGTGCCCCTGCCTTATGCCTAGCCAGCACTTGTGCCCCTGCCTTATGCCTAGCCTGCACTTGTGCCCCTGCCTTATGCCTAGCCAGCACTTGTGCCCCTGCCTTATGCCTAGCCAGCACTTGTGCCCCTGCCTTATGCATAGCCAGCACTTGTGCCCCTGCCTTATGCCTAGCCTGCACTTGTGCCCCTGCCTTATGCCTAGCCTGCACTTGTGCCCCTGCTTTCTGCCTAGCCTGCACTTGTGCCCCTGCCTTATGCCTAGCCTGCACTTTTGCCCCTGCCTTATGCATAGCCAGCACTTGTGCCCCTGCCTTATGCCTAGCCTGCACTTGTGCCCCTGCCTTATGCCTAGCCTGCACTTGTGCCCCTGCTTTCTGCCTAGCCTGCACTTGTGCCCCTGCCTTATGCCTAGCCTGCACTTTTGCCCCTGCCTTATGCCTAGCCTGCACGTGTGCCCCTGCCTTATGCCTAGCCTGCACTTGTGCCCCTGCCTTATTCCTAGCCTGCACTTGTGCCCCTGCCTTATGCCTAGCCTGCACTTGTGCCCCTGCCTTATGCCTAGCCTGCACTTGTGCCCCTGCCTTATGCCTAGCCTGCACTTGTGCTCCTGCCTTATGCCTAGCCTGCATGTGTGCCCCTGCCTTATGCCTAGCTAGCACTTGTGCCCCTGCCTTATGCCTAGCCAGCACTTGTGCCCCTGCCTTATGCCTAGCCAGCACTTGTGCCCCTGCCTTATGCCTAGCCAGCACTTGTGCCCCTGCCTTATGCGTAGCCAGCACTTGTGCCCCTGCCTTATGCCTAGCCAGCACTTGTGCCCCTGCCTTATGCCTAGCCTGCACTTGTGCCTAGCCTGCACTTGTGCCCCTGCCTTATGCCTAGCCTGCACTTGTGCCCCTGCCTTATGCCTAGCCTGCACGTGTGCCCCTGCCTTATGCCTAGCCTGCACTTGTGCCCCTGCCTTATGCCTAGCCTGCACTTGTGCCCCTGCCTTATGCCTAGCCTGCACTTGTGCCCCTGCCTTATGCATAGCCAGCACTTGTGCCCCTGCCTTATGCCCAGCCAGCACTTGTGCCCCTGCCTTATGCCTAGCCTGCACTTGTGCCCCTGCCTTATGCCCAGCCTGCACTTGTGCCCCTGCCTTATGCCTAGCCTGCACTTGTGCCCCTGCCTTATGCCTAGCCTGCACTTGTGCCCCTGCCTTATGCCTAGCCTGCACTTGTGCCCCTGCCTTATGCCTAGCCTGCACTTGTGCCCCTGCCTTATGCCTAGCCTGCACTTGTGCCCCTGCCTTATGCCTAGCCTGCACGTGTGCCCCTGCCTTATGCCTAGCCTGCACGGGTGCCCCTGCCTTATGCCTAGCCAGCACTTGTGCCCCTTGCATTATTGTTTTTTTGTCTTTAGCTTCATGTTAGTTATGCACACAGGGCAGGCTTTACGCTCTTCGCTCTTGTCCCGTCTGAATGCACATCCACGACTGTAATTGGGGACGAAGGCATTACCCATTTGCGGAGGACAGACAAGATGTGCCTGGTCGCTTGGAGCATGGGGGTTATGGAGTGGCTCCGCACTGTACAACAAAGTACAGAGTAGAGGGGTGAAAGCTAGCTCTTCACCCCTAAGGGTGCCTATCCCTTTATGCAAAGAGTGCAAAGAGTTAGCCGTATGCCTTATGTGTAGCCATCACTTGTGCCCCTGCCTTATGCCTAGCCTGCACTTGTGCACCTCCCTTATGCCTAGCCTGCACTATGTGCCCCTGCCTTATGCCTAGCCTGCACTTGTGCCCCTGCCTTATGCCTAGCCTGCATTTGTGCCCCTGCCTTATGCCTAGCCTGCATTTGTGCCCCTGCCTTATGCCTAGCCTGCATTTGTGCCCCTGCCTTATGCCTAGCCTGCATTTGTGCCCCTGCCTTATGCCTAGCCTGCACTTGTGCCCCTGCCTTATGCCTAGCCTGCACTTGTGCCCCTGCCTTATGCCTAGCCAGCACTTGTGCCCCTGCCTTATGCCTAGCCAGCACCTGTGCCCCTGCCTTATGCCTAGCCAGCACTTGTGCCCCTGCCTTATGCCTAGCCAGCACTTGTGCCCCTGCCTTATGCCTAGCCAGCACTTGTGCCCCTGCCTTATGCCTAGCCAGCACTTGTGCCCCTGCCTTATGCCTAGCCAGCACTTGTGCCCCTGCCTTATGCCTAGCCTGCACTTGTGCACCTGCCTTATGCCTAGCCTGCACTTGTGCACCTGCCTTATGCCTAGCCTGCACTTGTGCCCCTGCCTTATGCCTAGCCAGCACTTGTGCCCCTGCCTTATGCCTAGCCAGCACTTGTGCCCCTGCCTTATGCCTAGCCAGCACTTGTGCCCCTGCCTTATGCCTAGCCAGCACTTGTGCCCCTGCCTTATGCCTAGCCAGCACTTGTGCCCCTGCCTTATGCCTAGCCTGCACTTGTGCACCTGCCTTATGCCTAGCCTGCACTTGTGCACCTGCCTTATGCCTAGCCTGCACTTGTGCCCCTGCCTTATGCCTAGCCTGCACTTGTTCCCATGCCTTAAGCCTTAGCCAGCACTTGTGCCCATGCCTTAAGCCTTAGCCAGCACTTGTGCCCATGCCTTAAGCCTTAGCCAGCACTTGTGCCCATGCCTTAAGCCTTAGCCAGCACTTGTGCCCATGCCTTAAGCCTTAGCCAGCACTTGTGCCCATGCCTTAAGCCTTAGCCAGCACTTGTGCCCATGCCTTAAGCCTTAGCCAGCACTTGTGCCCATGCCTTAAGCCTTAGCCAGCACTTGTGCCCCAGCCTTATGCCTAGCCAGCACTTGTGCCCCTGCCTTATGCCTAGCCTGCACTTGTGCCCCTGCCTTCTGCCTAGCCTGCACTTGTGCCCCTGCCTTATGCCTAGCCTGCACTTGTGCCCCTGCCTTATGCCTAGCCTGCACTTGTGCCCCTGCCTTATGCCTAGCCTGCACTTGTGCCTTTGCCTTATGCCTAGCCTGCACTTGTGCCTTTGCCTTATGCCTAGCCTGCACTTGTGCCCCTGCCTTATGCCTAGCCTGCACTTGTGCCCCTGCCTTATGCCTAGCCTGCATTTGTGGCCCTGCCTTATGCCTAGCCTGCACTTGTGCCCCTGCCTTATGCCTAGCCTGCACTTGTGCCCCTGCCTTATGCCTAGCCTGCACGTGAGCCCCTGCCTTATGCCTAGCCTGCACTTGTGCCCCTGCCTTATGCCTAGCCTGCACTTGTGCCCCTGCCTTATGCCTAGCCAGCACTTGTGCCCCTGCCTTATGCCTAGCATGCACGTGTGCCCCTGCCTTATGCCTAGCCTGCACTAGTGCCCCTGCCTTATGCCTAGCCTGCACTAGTGCCCCTGCCTTATGCCTAGCCTGCACTTGTGCCCCTGCCTTATGCCTAGCCTGCACTTGTGCCCCTGCCTTATGCCTACCCTGCACTTGTGTGCCCCTGCCTTATGCCTAGCCAGCACGTGTGCCCCTGCCTTATGCCTCGCCTGCACTTGTGCCCCTGCCTTATGCCTAGCCAGCACTTGTGCCACTGCCTTATGCCTAGCCAGCACTTGTGCCCCTGCCTTATGCCTAGCCAGCACTTGTGCCCCTGCCTTATGCCTAGCCAGCACTTGTGCCCCTGCCTTATGCCTAGCCAGCACTTGTGCCCCTGCCTTATGCCTACCCAGCACTTGTGCCCCTGCCTTATGCCTAGCCAGCACTTGTGCCCCTGCCTTATGCCTAGCCAGCACTTGTGCCCCTGCCTTATGCCTAGCCAGCACTTGTGCCCCTGCCTTATGCCTAGCCAGCACTTGTGCCCCTGCCTTATGCCTAGCCAGCACTTGTGCCCCTGCCTTATGCCTAGCCAGCACTTGTGCCCCTGCCTTATGCCTAGCCAGCACTTGTGCCCCTGCCTTATGCCTAGCCTGCACTTGTTCCCCTGCCTTATGCCTAGCCTGCACTTGTGCCCCTGCCTTATGCCTAGCCAGCACTTGTGCCACTGCCTTATGCCTAGCCAGCACTTGTGCCCCTGCCTTATGCCTAGCCAGCACTTGTGCCCCTGCCTTATGCCTAGCCAGCACTTGTGCCCCTGCCTTATGCCTAGCCAGCACTTGTGCCCCTGCCTTATGCCTAGCCAGCACTTGTGCCCCTGCCTTATGCCTAGCCTGCACTTGTGCCCCTGCCTTATGCCTAGCCTGCACTTGTGCCCCTGCCTTATGCCTAGCCTGCACTTGTGCCCCTGCCTTATGCCTAGCCTGCACTTGTGCCCCTGCATTATGCCTAGCCAGCACTTGTGCCCCTGCCTTATGCCTAGCCAGCACTTGTGCCCCTGCCTTATGCCTAGCCAGCACTTGTGCCCCTGCCTTATGCCTAGCCAGCACTTGTGCCCCTGCCTTATGCCTAGCCAGCACTTGTGCCCCTGCCTTTTGCCTAGCCAGCACTTGTGCCCCTGTCTTATGCCTAGCCAGCACTTGTGCCCCTGCCTTATGCCTAGCCAGCACTTGTGCCCCTGCCTTATGCCTAGCCAGCACTTGTGCCCCTGCCTTATGCCTAGCCAGCACTTGTGCCCCTGCCTTATGCCTAGCCAGCACTTGTGCCCCTGCCTTATGCCTAGCCTGCACTTGTGCCCCTGCCTTATGCCTAGCCTGCACTTGTGCCCCTGCCTTATGCCTAGCCTGCACTTGTGCCCCTGCCTTATGCCTAGCCTGCACTTGTGCCCCTGCCTTATGCCTAGCCAGCACTTGTGCCCCTGCCTTATGCCTAGCCAGCACTTGTGCCCCTGCCTTATGCCTAGCCAGCACTTGTGCCCCTGCCTTATGCCTAGCCAGCACTTGTGCCCCTGCCTTATGCCTAGCCAGCACTTGTGCCCCTGCCTTTTGCCTAGCCAGCACTTGTGCCCCTGTCTTATGCCTAGCCAGCACTTGTGCCCCTGCCTTATGCCTAGCCAGCACTTGTGCCCCTGCCTTATGTCTTGCCAGCACTTGTGCCCCTGCCTTATGCCTAGCCAGCACTTGTGCCCCTGCCTTATGCCTAGCCAGCACTTGTGCCCCTGCCTTATGCCTAGCCAGCATTTGTGCCCCTGCCTTATGCCTAGCCTGCACGTGTGCCCCTGCCTTATGCCTAGCCTGCACGTGTGCCCCTGCCTTATGCCTAGCCTTCACGTGTGCCCCTGCGTTATGCCTAGCCTGCACTTGTGCCCCTGCCTTATGCCCAGCCTGCACTTGTGCCCCTGCCTTATGCCCAGCCTGCACTTGTGCCCCTGCCTTATGCCCAGCCTGCACTTGTGCCCCTGCCTTATGCCCAGCCTGCACTTGTGCCCCTGCCTTATGCCCAGCCTGCACTTGTGCCCCTGCCTTATGCCTAGCCTGCACTTGTGCCCCTGCCTTATGCCTAGCCTGCACTTGTGCCCCTGCCTTATGCCTAGCCTGCACTTGTGCCCCTGCCGTATGCCTAGCCTGCACTTGTGCCCCTGCCGTATGCCTAGCCTGCACTTGTGCCCCTGCCTTATGCCTAGCCTGCACTTGTGCCCCTGCCTTATGCCTAGCCTGCACGTGTGCCCCTGCCTTATGCCTAGCCTGCACGTGTGCCCCTGCCTTATGCCTAGCCCGCACTTGTGCCCCTGCCTTATGCCTAGCCCGCACTTGTGCCCCTGCCTTATGCCTAGCCCGCACTTGTGCCCCTGCCTTATGCCTAGCCCGCACTTGTGCCCCTGCCTTATGCCTAGCCCGCACTTGTGCCCCTGCCTTATGCCTAGCCCGCACTTGTGCCCCTGCCTTATGCCTAGCCCGCACTTGTGCCCCTGCCTTATGCCTAGCCCGCACTTGTGCCCCTGCCTTATGCCTAGCCCGCACTTGTGCCCCTGCCTTATGCCTAGCCCGCACTTGTGCCCCTGCCTTATGCCTAGCCCGCACTTGTGCCCCTGCCTTATGCCTAGCCCGCACTTGTGCCCCTGCCTTATGCCTAGCCCGCACTTGTGCCCCTGCCTTATGCCTAGCCCGCACTTGTGCCCCTGCCTTATGCCTAGCCCGCACTTGTGCCCCTGCCTTATGCCTAGCCCGCACTTGTGCCCCTGCCTTATGCCTAGCCCGCACTTGTGCCCCTGCCTTATGCCTAGCCCGCACTTGTGCCCCTGCCTTATGCCTAGCCCGCACTTGTGCCCCTGCCTTATGCCTAGCCCGCACTTGTGCCCCTGCCTTATGCCTAGCCCGCATTTGTGCCCCTGCCTTATGCCTAGACTGCACTTGTGCCCCTGCCTTATGCCTAGCCTGCACTTGTGCCCCTGCCTTATGCCTAGCCTGCACGTGTGCCCCTGCCTTATGCCTAGCCTGCACGTGTGCCCCTGCCTCATGCCTAGCCAGCACTTGTGCCCCTGCCTTATGCCTAGCCAGCACTTGTGCCCCTGCCTTATGCCTAGCCAGCACTTGTGCCCCTGCCTTATGCCTAGCCAGCACTTGTGCCCCTGCCTTATGCCTAGCCTGCACGTGTGCCCCTGCCTTATGCCTAGCCTGCACTAGTGCCCCTGCCTTATGCCTAGCCTGCACTTGTGCCCCTGCCTTATGCCTAGCCTGCACTTGTGCCCCTGCCTTATTCCTAGCCTGCACTTGTGCCCCTGCCTTATGCCTAGCCTGCACTTGTGCCCCTGCCTTATGCCTAGCCTGCACTTGTGCTCCTGCCTTATGCCTAGCCTGCATGTGTGCCCCTGCCTTATGCCTAGCCAGCACTGGTGCCCCTGCCTTATGCCTAGCCAGCACTTGTGCCCCTGCCTTATGCCTAGCCAGCACTTGTGCCCCTGCCTTATGCCTTGTCAGCACGTGTGCCCCTGCCTTATGCCTTGCCAGCACTTGTGCCCCTGCCTTATGCCTAGCAAGCACTTGTGCCCCTGCCTTATGCCTAGCAAGCACTTGTGCCCCTGCCTTATGCCTAGCAAGCACTTGTGCCCCTGCCTTATGCCTAGCCAGCACTTGTGCCCCTGCCTTATGCCTTGCCAGCACGTGTGCCCCTGCCTTATGCCTAGCCAGCACTTGTGCCCCTGCCTTATGCCTAGCCAGCACTTGTGCCCCTGCCTTATGCCTAGCCAGCACTTGTGCCCCTGCCTTATGCCTAGCCAGCACTTGTGCCCCTGCCTTATGCCTAGCCTGCACTTGTGCCCCTGCCTTATGCCTAGCCTGCACTTGTGCCCCTTGCATTATTGTTTTTTTTGTCTTTAGCTTCATGTTAGTTATGCACACAGGGCAGGCTTTACGCTCTTCGCTCTTGTCCCGTCTGAATGCACATGCACTACTGTAATTGGGGACGAAGGCATTACCCATTTACGGTGGACAGACAAGATGTGCCTGGTCGCTTGGAGCATGGGGGTTATGGAGTGGCTCCGCACTGTACAACAAAGTACAGAGTAGAGGGGTGAAAGCTAGCTCTTCACCCCTAAGGGTGCCTATCCCTTTATGCAAAGAGTGCAAAGAGTTAGCCGTATGCCTTATGTGTAGCCATCACTTGTGTCCCTGCCTTATGCCTAGCCTGCACTTGTGCACCTGCCTTATGCCTAGCCTGCACTTGTGCCCCTGCCTTATGCCTAGCCTGCACTTGTGCCCCTGCCTTATGCCTAGCCTGCACTTGTGCCCCTGCCTTATGCCTAGCCTGCACTTGTGCCCCTGCCTTATGCCTAGCCTGCACTTGTGCCCCTGCCTTATGCCTAGCCTGCACTTGTGCCCCTGCCTTATGCCTAGCCTGCATTTGTGCCCCTGCCTTATGCCTAGCCTGCATTTGTGCCCCTGCCTTATGCCAAGCCTGCATTTGTGCCCCTGCCTTATGCCTAGCCTGCACTTGTGCCCCTGCCTTAAGCCTAGCCTGCACTTGTGCCCCTGCCTTATGCCTAGCCAGCACTTGTGCCCCTGCCTTATGCCTAGCATGCACTTGTGCCCCTGCCTTATGCCTAGCCTGCACGTGTGCCCCTGCCTTATGCCTAGCCTGCACGTGTGCCCCTGCCTTATGCCTAGCCTGCACGTGTGCCCCTGCCTTATGTCTAGCCTGCACGTGTGCCCCTGCCTTATGCCTAGCCTGCACGTGTGCCCCTGCCTTATGCCTAGCCAGCACTTGTGCCCCTGCCTTATGCCTAGCCAGCACCTGTGCCCCTGCCTTATGCCTAGCCAGCACCTGTGCCCCTGCCTTATGCCTATCCAGCACCTGTGCCCCTGCCTTATGCCTAGCCAGCACGTGTGCCCCTGCCTTATGCCTTGCCAGCACGTGTGCCCCTTCCTTATGCCTAGCAAGCACTTGTGCCCCTGCCTTATGCCTAGCCAGCACTTGTGCCCCTGCCTTATGCCTAGCCAGCACTTGTGCCCCTGCCTTATGCCTAGCCAGCACTTGTGCCCCTGCCTTATGCCTAGAGAGGACTTGTGCCCCTGCCTTATGCCTAGCCAGCACTTGTGCCCCTGCCTTATGCCTAGCCAGCACTTGTGCCCCTGCCTTATGCCTAGCCAGCACTTGTGCCCCTGCCTTATGCCTAGCCAGCACGTGTGCCCCTGCCTTATGCCTAGCCAGCACGTGTGCCCCTGCCTTATGCCTAGCCAGCACGTGTGCCCCTGCCTTATGCCTAGCCTGCACTTGTGCCCCTGCCTTATGCCTAGCCAGCACTTGTGCCCCTGCCTTATGCCTAGCCAGCACCTGTGCCCCTGCCTTATGCCTATCCAGCACCTGTGCCCCTGCCTTATGCCTAGCCTGCACTTGTGCCCCTGCCTTATGCCTAGCCAGCACTTGTGCCCCTGCCTTATGCCTAGCCCGCACTTGTGCCCCTGCCTTATGCCTAGCCCGCACTTGTGCCCCTGCCTTATGCCTAGCCCGCACTTGTGCCCCTGCCTTATGCCTAGCCCGCACTTGTGCCCCTGCCTTAAGCCTAGCCCGCACTTGTGCCTCTGCCTTAAGCCTAGCCCGCACTTTTGCCCCTGCCTTATGCCTAGCCCGCTCTTGTGCCCCTGCCTTATGCCTAGCCAGCACTTGTGCCCCTGCTTTATGCCTAGCCCGCACTTGTGCCCCTGCCTTATGCCTAGCCAGCACTTGTGCCCCTGCCTTATGCCTAGCCAGCACCTGTGCCCCTGCCTTATGCCTAGCCAGCACCTGTTCCCCTGCCTTATGCCTATCCAGCACCTGTGCCCCTGCCTTATGCCTAGCCAGCACGTGTGCCCCTGTCTTATGCCTTGCCAGCACGTGTGCCCCTTCCTTATGCCTAGCAAGCACTTGTGCCCCTGCCTTATGCCTAGCCAGCACTTGTGCCCCTGCCTTATGCCTAGCCAGCACTTGTGCCCCTGCCTTATGCCTAGCCAGCACTTGTGCCCCTGCCTTATGCCTAGCCAGCACTTGTGCCCTGCCTTATGCCTAGCCAGCACTTGTGCCCCTGCCTTATGCCTAGCCAGCACTTGTGCCCCTGTCTTATGCCTAGCCAGCACTTGTGCCCCTGCCTTATGCCTAGCCAGCACTTGTGCCCCTGCCTTATGCCTAGCCAGCACTTGTGCCCCTGCCTTATGCCTAGCCAGCACTTGTGCCCCTGCCTTATGCCTAGCCAGCACTTGTGCCCCTGCCTTATGCCTAGCCAGCACTTGTGCCCCTGCCTTATGCCTAGCCAGCACTTGTGCCCCTGCCTTATGCCTAGCCAGCACTTGTGCCCCTGCCTTATGCCTAGCCAGCACTTGTGCCCCTGCCTTATGCCTAGCCAGCACTTGTGCCCCTGCCTTATGCCTAGCCAGCACTTGTGCCCCTGCCTTATGCCTAGCCAGCACTTGTGCCCCTGCCTTATGCCTAGCCAGCACTTGTGCCCCTGCCTTATGCCTAGCCAGCACTTGTGCCCATGCCTTATGCCTAGCCAGCACTTGTGCCCCTGCCTTATGCCTAGCCAGCACTTGTGCCCCTGCCTTATGCCTAGCCAGCACTTGTGCCCCTGCCTTATGCCTAGCCAGCACTTGTGCCCCTGCCTTATGCCTAGCCAGCACTTGTGCCCCTGCCTTATGCCTAGCCAGCACTTGTGCCCCTGCCTTATGCCTAGCCAGCACTTGTGCCCCTGCCTTATGCCTAGCCAGCACTTGTGCCCCTGCCTTATGCCTAGCCAGCACTTGTGCCCCTGCCTTATGCCTAGCCAGCACTTGTGCCCCTGCCTTATGCCTAGCCAGCACTTGTGCCCCTGCCTTATGCCTAGCCAGCACTTGTGCCCCTGCCTTATGCCTAGCCAGCACTTGTGCCCCTGCCTTATGCCTAGCCAGCACTTGTGCCCCTGCCTTATGCCTAGCCAGCACTTGTGCCCCTGCCTTATGCCTAGCCAGCACTTGTGCCGCTGCCTTATGCCTAGCCAGCACTTGTGCCCCTGCCTTATGCCTAGCCAGCACTTGTGCCCCTGCCTTATGCCTAGCCAGCACTTGTGCCCCTGCCTTATGCCTAGCCAGCACTTGTGCCCCTGCCTTATGCCTAGCCAGCACTTGTGCCCCTGCCTTATGCCTAGCCAGCACTTGTGCCCCTGCCTTATGCCTAGCCAGCACTTGTGCCCCTGCCTTATGCCTAGCCAGCACTTGTGCCCCTGCCTTATGCCTAGCCAGCACTTGTGCCCCTGCCTTATGCCTAGCCAGCACTTGTGCCCCTGCCTTATGCCTAGCCAGCACTTGTGCCCCTGCCTTATGCCTAGCCAGCACTTGTGCCCCTGCCTTATGCCTAGCCAGCACTTGTGCCCCTGCCTTATGCCTAGCCAGCACTTGTGCCCCTGCCTTATGCCTAGCCTGCACTTGTGCCCCTGCCTTATGCCTAGCCAGCACTTGTGCCCCTGCCTTATGCCTAGCCAGCACTTGTGCCCCTGCCTTATGCCTAGCCAGCACTTGTGCCCCTGCCTTATGCCTAGCCAGCACTTGTGCCCCTGCCTTATGCCTAGCCAGCACTTGTGCCCCTGCCTTATGCCTAGCCAGCACTTGTGCCCCTGCCCTATGCCTAGCCAGCACTTGTGCCCCTGCCCTATGCCTAGCCAGCACTTGTGCCCCTGCCCTATGCCTAACCAGCACTTGTGCCCTTGCCCTATGCCTAGCCAGCACTTGTGTCCCTGCCCTATGCCTAGCCAGCACTTGTGCCCCTGCCTTATGCCTAGCCAGCACTTGTGCCCCTGCCTTATGCCTAGCCAGCACTTGTGCCCCTGCCTTATGCCTAGCCAGCACTTGTGCCCCTGCCTTATGCCTAGCCTGCACTTGTGCCCCTGCCTTATGCCTAGCCTGCACGTGTGCCCCTGCCTTATGCCTAGCCAGCACTTGTGCCCCTGCCTTATGCCTAGCCTGCACTTGTGCCCCTTGCATTATTGTTTTTTTGTCTTTAGCTTCATGTTGGTTATGCACACAGGGCAGGCTTTACGCTATTCGCTCTTGTCCCGTCTGAATGCACATGCACGACTGTAATTGGGGACGAAGGCATTACCCATTTACGGAGGACAGACAAGATGTGCCTGGTCGCTTGGAGCATGGGGGTTATGGAGTGGCTCCGCACTGTACAACAAAGTACAGAGTAGAGGGGTGAAAGCTAGCTCTTCACCCCTAAGGGTGCCTATCCCTTTATGCAAAGAGTGCAAAGAGTTAGCCGTATGCCTTATGTATAGCCATCACTTGTGCCCCTGCCTTAAGCCTAGCCTGCATAGGTGCCCCTGCCTTATGCCTAGCCTGCACTTGTGCCCCTGCCTTATGCCTAGCCTGCACTTGTGCCCCTGCCTTATGCCTAGCCTGCACTTGTGCCCCTGCCTTATGCCTAGCCCGCACTTGTGCCCCTGCCTTATGCCTAGCCCGCACTTGTGCCCCTGCCTTATGCCTAGCCCGCACGTTTGCCCCTGCCTTATGCCTAGCCCGCACGTGTGCCCCTGCCTTATGCCTAGCCCGCACTTGTGCCCCTGCCTTATGCCCCTGCCTTATGCCTAGCCCGCACTTGTGCCCCTGCCTTATGCCTAGCCCGCACTTGTGCCCCTGCCTTATGCCTAGCCCGCACTTGTGCCCCTGCCTTATGCCTAGCCCGCACTTGTGCCCCTGCCTTATGCCTAGCCCGCACTTGTGCCCCTGCCTTATGCCTAGCCCGCACTTGTGCCCCTGCCTTATGCCTAGCCAGCACTTGTGCCCCTGCCTTATGCCTAGCCAGCACTTGTGCCCCTGCCTTATGCCTAGCCAGCACTTGTGCCCCTGCCTTATGCCTAGCCAGCACTTGTGCCCCTGCCTTATGCCTAGCCAGCACTTGTGCCCCTGCCTTATGCCTTGCCAGCACGTGTGCCCCTGCCTTATGCCTTGCCAGCACTTGTGCCCCTGCCTTATGCCTAGCAAGCACTTGTGCCCTTGCCTTATGCCTAGCCAGCACTTGCGCCCCTGCCTTATGCCTAGCCAGCACTTGCGCCCCTGCCTTATGCCTAGCCAGCACTTGCGCCCCTGCCTTATGCCTAGCCAGCACTTGCGCCCCTGCCTTATGCCTAGCCAGCACTTGTGCCCCTGCCTTATGCCTAGCCAGCACTTATGCCTAGCCAGCACTTGTGCCCCTGCCTTATGCCTAGCCAGCACTTGTGCCCCTGCCTTATGCCTAGCCAGCACTTGTGCCCCTGCCTTATGCCTAGCCAGCACTTGTGCCCCTGCCTTATGCCTAGCCAGCACTTGTGCCCCTGCCTTATGCCTAGCCAGCACTTGTGCCCCTGCCTTATGCCTAGCCAGCACTTGTGCCCCTGCCTTATGCCTAGCCTGCACGTGTGCCCCTGCCTTATGCCTAGCCTGCACGTGTGCCCCTGCCTTATTCCTAGCCTGCACGTGTGCACCTGCCTTATGCCTAGCCTGCACGTGTGCCCCTGCCTTATGCCTAGCCTGCACTTGTGCCCCTGCCTTATGCCTAGCCTGCACTTGTGCCCCTGCCTTATGCCTAGCCTGCACTTGTGCCCCTGCCTTATGCCTAGCCTGCACTTGTGCCCCTGCCTTATGCCTAGCCTGCACTTGTGCCCCTGCCTTATGCCTAGCCTGCACTTGTGCCCCTGCCTTATGCCTAGCCTGCACTTGTGCCCCTGCCTTATGCCTAGCCTGCACTTGTGCCCCTGCCTTATGCCTAGCCTGCACTTGTGCCCCTGCCTTATGCCTAGCCTGCACTTGTGCCCCTGCCTTATGCCTAGCCTGCACTTGTGCCCCTGCCTTATGCCTAGCCTGCACTTGTGCCCCTGCCTTATGCCTAGCCCGCACTTGTGCCCCTGCCTTATGCCTAGCCCGCACGTGTGCCCCTGCCTTATGCCTAGCCCGCACGTGTGCCCCTGCCTTATGCCTAGCCCGCACGTGTGCCCCTGCCTTATGCCTAGCCCGCACTTGTGCCCCCCTGCCTTATGCCTAGCCCGCACTCGTGCCCCTGCCTTATGCCTAGCCCGCACTCGTGCCCCTGCCTTATGCCTAGCCCGCACTCGTGCCCCTGCCTTATGCCTAGCCCGCACTCGTGCCCCTGCCTTATGCCTAGCCCGCACTCGTGCCCCTGCCTTATGCCTAGCCCGCACTCGTGCCCCTGCCTTATGCCTAGCCCGCACTCGTGCCCCTGCCTTATGCCTAGCCCGCACTCGTGCCCCTGCCTTATGCCTAGCCCGCACTCGTGCCCCTGCCTTATGCCTAGCCCGCACTTGTGCCCCTGCCTTATGCCTAGCCCGCACTTGTGCCCCTGCCTTATGCCTCTGCCTTATGCCTAGCCCGCACTTGTGCCCCTGCCTTATGCCTAGCCCGCACTTGTGCCCCTGCCTTATGCCTAGCCCGCACTTGTGCCCCTGCCTTATGCCTAGCCCGCACTCTTGCCCCTGCCTTATGCCTAGCCCGCACTTGTGCCCCTGCCTTATGCCTAGCCCGCACTTGTGCCCCTGCCTTATGCCTAGCCCGCACTTGTGCCCCTGCCTTATGCCTAGCCCGCACTTGTGCCCCTGCCTTATGCCTAGCCTGCACTTGTGCCCCTGCCTTATGCCTAGCCTGCACTTCTGCCCCTGCCTTATGCCTAGCCTGCACTTCTGCCCCTGCCTTATGCCTAGCCTGCACTTCTGCCCCTGCCTTATGCCAAGCCCGCACTTGTGCCCCTGCCTTATGCCTAGCCCGCACGTGTGCCCCTGCCTTATGCCTAGCCCGCACGTGTGCCCCTGCCTTATGCCTAGCCCGCACTTGTGCCCCTGCCTTATGCCTAGCCCGCACTTGTGCCCCTGCCTTATGCCTAGCCCGCACTTATGCCCCTGCCTTATGCCTAGCCCGCACTTGTGCCCCTGCCTTATGCCTGGCCCGCACTTGTGCCCCTGCCTTATGCCTAGCCCGCACTTGTGCCCCTGCCTTATGCCTAGCCTGCACTTGTGCCCCTGCCTTATGCCTAGCCTGCACTTGTGCCCCTGCCTTATGCCTAGCCTGCACTTGTGCCCCTGCCTTATGCCTAGCCAGCACTTGTGCCCCTGCCTTATGCCTAGCCTGCACTTGTGCCCCTGCCTTATGCCTAGCCTGCACTTGTGCCCCTGCCTTATGCCTAGCCTGCACTTGTGCCCCTTGCATTATTGTTTTTTTGTCTTTAGCTTCATGTTGGTTATGCACACAGGGCAGGCTTTACGCTCTTCGCTCTTGTCCCGTCTGAATGCACATGCACGACTGTAATTGGGGACGAAGGCATTACCCATTTACGGAGGACAGACAAGATGTGCCTGGTCGCTTGGAGCATGGGGGTTATGGAGTGGCTCCGCACTGTACAACAAAGTACAGAGTAGAGGGGTGAAAGCTAGCTCTTCACCCCTAAGGGTGCCTATCCCTTTATGCAAAGAGTGCAAAGAGTTAGCCGTATGCCTTATGTGTAGCCATCACTTGTGCCCCTGCCTTAAGCCTAGCCTGCATAGGTGCCCCTGCCTTATGCCTAGCATGCACTTGTGCCTCTGCCTTATGCCTAGCCAGCACTTGTGCCCCTGCATTATGCCTAGCCAGCACATGTGCCCCTGAATTATGCCTAGCCAGCACTTGTGCTCCTGCCTTATGCCTAGCCAGCACTTGTGCCCCTGCCTTATGCCTAGCCAGCACTTGTGCCCCTGCCTTATGCCTAGCCAGCACTTGTGCCCCTGCCTTATGCCTAGCCAGCACTTGTGCCCCTGCCTTTTGCCTAGCCAGCACTTGTGCCCCTGCCTTATGCCTAGCCAGCACTTGTGCCCCTGCCCTATGCCTAGCCAGCACTTGTGCCCCTGCCCTATGCCTAGCCAGCACTTGTGCCCCTGCCCTATGCCTAGCCAGCACTTGTGCCCCTGCCCTATGCCTAGCCAGCACTTGTGCCCCTTCCTTATGCCTAGCCAGCACTTGTGCCCCTGCATTATGCCTAGCCCGCACTTGTGCCCCTGCCATATGCCTAGCCCGCACTTGTGCCCCTGCCTTATGCCTAGCCCGCACTTGTGCCCCTGCCTTATGCCTAGCCCGCACTTGTGCCCCTGCCTTATGCCTAGCCAGCACTTGTGCCCCTGCCTTATGCCTAGCCTGCACTTGTGCCCCTGCCGTATGCCTAGCCAGCACTTGTGCCCCTGCCTTATGCCTAGCCAGCACTTGTGCCCCTGCCTTATGCCTAGCCAGCACTTGTGCCCCTGCCTTATGCCTAGCCAGCACTTGTGCCCCTGCCTTATGCCTAGCCAGCACTTGTGCCCCTGCCTTATGCCTAGCCACCACTTGTGCCCCTGCCTTATGCCTAGCCAGCACTTGTGCCCCTGCCCTATGCCTAGCCAGCACTTGTGCCCCTGCCCTATGCCTAACCAGCACTTGTGCCCCTGCCCTATGCCTAGCCAGCACTTGTGCCCCTGCCCAATGCCTAGCCAGCACTTGTGCCCCTGCCTTATGCCTAGCCAGCACTTGTGCCCCTGCTTTATGCCTAGCCAGCACTTGTGCCCCTGCCTTATGCCTAGCCAGCACTTGTGCCCCTGCCTTATGCCTAGCCTGCACTTGTGCCCCTGCCTTATGCCTAGCCTGCACTTGTGCCCCTGCCTTATGCCTAGCCTGCACGTGTGCCCCTGCCTTATGCCTAGCCAGCACTTGTGCCCCTGCCTTATGCCTAGCCTGCACTTGTGCCCCTTGCATTATTGTTTTTTTGTCTTTAGCTTCATGTTGGTTATGCACACAGGGCAGGCTTTACGCTATTCGCTCTTGTCCCGTCTGAATGCACATGCACGACTGTAATTGGGGACGAAGGCATTACCCATTTACGGAGGACAGACAAGATGTGCCTGGTCGCTTGGAGCATGGGGGTTATGGAGTGGCTCCGCACTGTACAACAAAGTACAGAGTAGAGGGGTGAAAGCTAGCTCTTCACCCCTAAGGGTGCCTATCCCTTTATGCAAAGAGTGCAAAGAGTTAGCCGTATGCCTTATGTATAGCCATCACTTGTGCCCCTGCCTTAAGCCTAGCCTGCATAGGTGCCCCTGCCTTATGCCTAGCTTGCACTTGTGCCTCTGCCTTATGCCTAGCCAGCACTTGTGCCCCTGCCTTATGCCTAGCCAGCACTTGTGCCCCTGCCTTATGCCTAGCCAGCACTTGTGCCCCTGCCTTATGCCTAGCCAGCACTTGTGCCCCTGCCTTATGCCTAGCCAGCACTTGTGCCCCTGCCTTATGCCTAGCCAGCACTTGTGCCCCTGCCTTATGCCTAGCCAGCACTTGTGCCCCTGCCTTATGCCTAGCCAGCACTTGTGCCCCTGCCTTATGCCTAGCCAGCACTTGTCCCCCTGAATTATGCCTAGCCAGCACTTGTGTACCTGCCTTATGCCTAGCCAGCACTTGTGCCCCTGCCTTATGCATAGCCAGCACTTGTGCCCCTGCCTTATGCCTAGCCAGCATTTGTGCCCCTGCCTTATGCCTAGCCAGCACTTGTGCCCCTGCCTTATGCCTAGCCAGCACTTGTGCCCCTGCCTTATGCCTAGCCAGCACTTGTGCCCCTGCCTTATGCCTAGCCAGCACTTGTGCCCCTGCCTTATGCCTAGCCAGCACTTGTGCCCCTGCCTTATGCCTAGCCAGCACTTGTGCCCCTGCCTTATGCCTAGCCTGCACTTGTGCCCGCGCCTTATGCCTAGCCTGCACTTGTGCCCCTGCCTTATGCCTAGCCTGCACTTGTGCCCCTGCCTTATGCCTAGCCTGCACTTGTGCCCCTGCCTTATGCCTAGCCTGCACTTGTGCCCCTGCCTTATGCCTAGCCTGCACTTGTGCCCCTGCCTTATGCCTAGCCTGCACTTGTGCCCCTGCCTTATGCCTAGCCTGCACTTGTGCCCCTGCCTTATGCCTAGCCTGCACTTGTGCCCCTGCCTTATGCCTAGCCCGCACTTGTGCCCCTGCCTTTTGCCTAGCCCGCACTTGTGCCCCTGCCTTATGCCTAGCCCGCACGTTTGCCCCTGCCTTATGCCTAGCCCGCACGTGTGCCCCTGCCTTATGCCTAGCCCGCACGTGTACCCCTGCCTTATGCCTAGCCCGCACTTGTGCCCCTGCCTTATGCCTAGCCCGCACTTGTGCCCCTGCCTTATGCCCCTGCCTTATGCCTAGCCCGCACTTGTGCCCCTGCCTTATGCCTAGCCCGCACTTGTGCCCCTGCCTTATGCCTAGCCCGCACTTGTGCCCCTGCCTTATGCCTAGCCCGCACTTGTGCCCCTGCCTTATGCCTAGCCCGCACTTGTGCCCCTGCCTTATGCCTAGCCCGCACTTGTGCCCCTGCCTTATGCCTAGCCCGCACTTGTGCCCCTGCCTTATGCCTAGCCCGCACTTGTGCCCCTGCCTTATGCCTAGCCCGCACTTGTGCCCCTGCCTTATGCCTAGCCCGCACTTGTGCCCCTGCCTTATGCCTAGCCCGCACTTGTGCCCCTGCCTTATGCCTAGCCCGCACTTGTGCCCCTGCCTTATGCCTAGCCCGCACTTGTGCCCCTGCCTTATGCCTAGCCCGCACTTGTGCCCCTGCCTTATGCCTAGCCCGCACTTGTGCCTCTGCCTTATGCCTAGCCCGCACTTGTGCCTCTGCCTTATGCCTAGCCCGCACTTGTGCCCCTGCCTTATGCCTAGCCCGCACTTGTGCCCCTGCCTTATGCCTAGCCTGCACTTGTGCCCCTGCCTTATGCCTAGCCTGCACTTGTGCCCCTGCCTTATGCCTAGCCTGCACTTGTGCCCCTGCCTTATGCCTAGCCAGCACTTGTGCCCCTGCCTTATGCCTAGCCTGCATTTGTGCCCCTGCCTTATGCCTAGCCTGCACTTGTGCCCCTGCCTTATGCCTAGCCTGCACTTGTGCCCCTGCCTTATGCCTATCATGCACTTGTGCCCCTGCCTTATGCCTAGCCTGCACGTGTGCCCCTGCCTTATGCCTAGCCTGCACGTGTGCCCCTGCCTTATGCCTAGCCTGCACGTGTGCCCCTGCCTTATGCCTAGCCTGCACGTGTGCCCCTGCCTTATGCCTAGCCTGCACGTGTGCCCCTGCCTTATGCCTAGCCTGCACGTGTGCCCCTGCCTTATGCCTAGCCTGCACGTGTGCCCCTGCCTTATGCCTAGCCAGCACTTGTGCCCCTGTCTTATGCCTAGCCAGCACCTGTGCCCCTGCCTTATGCCTAGCCAGCACCTGTGCCCCTGCCTTATGCCTATCCAGCACCTGTGCCCCTGCCTTATGCCTAGCCAGCACGTGTGCCCCTGCCTTATGCCTTACCAGCACGTGTGCCCCTTCCTTATGCCTAGCAAGCACTTGTGCCCCTGCCTTATGCCTAGCCAGCACTTGTGCCCCTGCCTTATGCCTAGTCAGCACTTGTGCCCCTGCCTTATACCTAGCCAGCACTTGTGCCCCTGCCTTATGCCTAGCCAGCACTTGTGCCCCTGCCTTATGCCTAGCCAGCACTTGTGCCCCTGCCTTATGCCTAGCCAGCACTTGTGCCCCTGCCTTATGCCTAGCCAGCACTTGTGCCCCTGCCTTATGCCTAGCCAGCACTTGTGCCCCTGCCTTATGCCTAGCCAGCACTTGTGCCCCTGCCTTATGCCTAGCCAGCACTTGTGCCCCTGCCTTATGCCTAGCCAGCACTTGTGCCCCTGCCTTATGCCTAGCCAGCACTTGTGCCCCTGCCTTATGCCTAGCCAGCACTTGTGCCCCTGCCTTATGCCTAGCCAGCACTTGTGCCCCTGCCTTATGCCTAGCCAGCACTTGTGCCCCTGCCTTATGCCTAGTCAGCACTTGTGCCCCTGCCTTATGCCTAGCCAGCACTTGTGCCGCTGCCTTATGCCTAGCCAGCACTTGTGCCCCTGCCTTATGCCTAGCCAGCACTTGTGACCCTGCCTTATGCCTAGCCAGCACTTGTGCCCCTGCCTTATGCCTAGCCAGCACTTGTGCCCCTTGCATTATTGTTTTTTTGTCTTTAGCTTCATGTTAGTTATGCGCACAGGGCAGGCTTTACGCTCTTCGCTCTTGTCCCATCTGAATGCACATGCACGACTGTAATTGGGGACGAAGGCATTACCCATTTACGGAGGACAGACAAGATGTGCCTGGTCGCTTGGAGCATGGGGGTTATGGAGTGGCTCCGCACTGTACAACAAAGTACAGAGTAGAGGGGTGAAAGCTAGCTCTTCACCCCTAAGGGTGCCTATCCCTTTATGCAAAGAGTGCAAAGAGTTAGCCGTATGCCTTATGTGTAGCCATCACTTGTGCCCCTGCCTTATGCCTAGCCTGCACTTGTGCTCCTGCCTTATGCCTAGCCTGCACTTGTGCCCCTGCCTTATGCCTAGCCTGCACTTGTGCCCCTGCCTTATGCCTAGCCTGCACTTGTGCCCCTGCCTTATGCCTAGCCTGCACTTGTGCCCCTGCCTTATGCCTAGCCTGCACTTGTGCCCCTGCCTTATGCCTAGCCTGCACTTGTGCCCCTGCCTTATGCCTAGCCTGCACTTGTGCCCCTGCCTTATGCCTAGCCTGCATTTGTGCCCCTGCCTTATGCCTAGCCTGCATTTGTGCCCCTGCCTTATGCCTAGCCTGCACTTGTGCCCCTGCCTTATGCCTAGCCTGCACTTGTGCCCCTGCCTTATGCCTAGCCTGCACTTGTGCCCCTGCCTTATGCCTAGCCTGCACTTGTGCCCCTGCCTTATGCCTAGCCTGCACTTGTGCCCCTGCCTTATGCCTAGCCTGCACGTGTGCCCCTGCCTTATGCCTAGCCTGCACGTGTGCCCCTGCCTTATGCCTAGCCTGCACGTGTGCCCCTGCCTTATGCCTAGCCTGCACGTGTGCCCCTGCCTTAAGCCTAGCCTGCACGTGTGCCCCTGCCTTAAGCCTAGCCTGCACGTGTGCCCCTGCCTTATGCCTAGCCTGCACGTGTGCCCCTGCCTTATGCCTAGCCTGCACGTGTGCCCCTGCCTTATGCCTAGCCAGCACTTGTGCCCCTGCCTTATGCCTAGCCAGCACCTGTGCCCCTGCCTTATGCCTAGCCTGCACGTGTGCCCCTGCCTTATGCCTAGCCTGCACGTGTGCCCCTGCCTTATGCCTAGCCTGCACGTGTGCCCCTGCCTTATGCCTAGCCTGCACGTGTGCCCCTGCCTTATGCCTAGCCTGCACTTGTGCCCCTGCCTTATGCCTAGCCTGCACTTGTGCCCCTGCCTTATGCCTAGCCCGCACTTATGCCTAGCCAGCACTTGTGCCCCTGCCTTATGCCTAGCCAGCACTTGTGCCCCTGCCTTATGCCTAGCCAGCACTTATGCCTAGCCAGCACTTGTGCCCCTGCCTTATGCCTAGCCAGCACTTGTGCCCTTGCCTTATGCCTAGCCAGCACTTGTGCCCCTGCCTTATGCCTAGCCAGCACTTGTGCCCCTGCCTTATGCCTAGCCAGCACTTGTGCCCCTGCCTTATGCCTAGCCTGCACGTGTGCCCCTGCCTTATGCCTAGCCTGCACGTGTGCCCCTGCCTTATTCCTAGCCTGCACGTGTGCACCTGCCTTATGCCTAGCCTGCACGTGTGCCCCTGCCTTATGCCTAGCCTGCACTTGTGCCCCTGCCTTATGCCTAGCCTGCACTTGTGCCCAGCCTGCACTTGTGCCCCTGCCTTATGCCTAGCCTGCACTTGTGCCCCTGCCTTATGCCTAGCCTGCACTTGTGCCCCTGCCTTATGCCTAGCCTGCACTTGTGCCCCTGCCTTATGCCTAGCCTGCACTTGTGCCCCTGCCTTATGCCTAGCCTGCACTTGTGCCCCTGCCTTATGCCTAGCCTGCACTTGTGCCCCTGCCTTATGCCTAGCCTGCACTTGTGCCCCTGCCTTATGCCTAGCCTGCACTTGTGCCCCTGCCTTATGCCTAGCCTGCACTTGTGCCCCTGCCTTATGCCTAGCCCGCACTTGTGCCCCTGCCTTATGCCTAGCCCGCACGTGTGCCCCTGCCTTATGCCTAGCCCGCACGTGTGCCCCTGCCTTATGCCTAGCCCGCACGTGTGCCCCTGCCTTATGCCTAGCCCGCACTTGTGCCCCCCTGCCTTATGCCTAGCCCGCACTCGTGCCCCTGCCTTATGCCTAGCCCGCACTCGTGCCCCTGCCTTATGCCTAGCCCGCACTCGTGCCCCTGCCTTATGCCTAGCCCGCACTCGTGCCCCTGCCTTATGCCTAGCCCGCACTCGTGCCCCTGCCTTATGCCTAGCCCGCACTCGTGCCCCTGCCTTATGCCTAGCCCGCACTCGTGCCCCTGCCTTATGCCTAGCCCGCACTCGTGCCCCTGCCTTATGCCTAGCCCGCACTCGTGCCCCTGCCTTATGCCTAGCCCGCACTTGTGCCCCTGCCTTATGCCTAGCCCGCACTTGTGCCCCTGCCTTATGCCTCTGCCTTATGCCTAGCCCGCACTTGTGCCCCTGCCTTATGCCTAGCCCGCACTTGTGCCCCTGCCTTATGCCTAGCCCGCACTTGTGCCCCTGCCTTATGCCTAGCCCGCACTCTTGCCCCTGCCTTATGCCTAGCCCGCACTTGTGCCCCTGCCTTATGCCTAGCCCGCACTTGTGCCCCTGCCTTATGCCTAGCCCGCACTTGTGCCCCTGCCTTATGCCTAGCCCGCACTTGTGCCCCTGCCTTATGCCTAGCCTGCACTTGTGCCCCTGCCTTATGCCTAGCCTGCACTTCTGCCCCTGCCTTATGCCTAGCCTGCACTTCTGCCCCTGCCTTATGCCTAGCCTGCACTTCTGCCCCTGCCTTATGCCAAGCCCGCACTTGTGCCCCTGCCTTATGCCTAGCCCGCACGTGTGCCCCTGCCTTATGCCTAGCCCGCACGTGTGCCCCTGCCTTATGCCTAGCCCGCACTTGTGCCCCTGCCTTATGCCTAGCCCGCACTTGTGCCCCTGCCTTATGCCTAGCCCGCACTTATGCCCCTGCCTTATGCCTAGCCCGCACTTGTGCCCCTGCCTTATGCCTGGCCCGCACTTGTGCCCCTGCCTTATGCCTAGCCCGCACTTGTGCCCCTGCCTTATGCCTAGCCTGCACTTGTGCCCCTGCCTTATGCCTAGCCTGCACTTGTGCCCCTGCCTTATGCCTAGCCAGCACTTGTGCCCCTGCCTTATGCCTAGCCTGCACTTGTGCCCCTGCCTTATGCCTAGCCTGCACTTGTGCCCCTGCCTTATGCCTAGCCTGCACTTGTGCCCCTTGCATTATTGTTTTTTTGTCTTTAGCTTCATGTTGGTTATGCACACAGGGCAGGCTTTACGCTCTTCGCTCTTGTCCCGTCTGAATGCACATGCACGACTGTAATTGGGGACGAAGGCATTACCCATTTACGGAGGACAGACAAGATGTGCCTGGTCGCTTGGAGCATGGGGGTTATGGAGTGGCTCCGCACTGTACAACAAAGTACAGAGTAGAGGGGTGAAAGCTAGCTCTTCACCCCTAAGGGTGCCTATCCCTTTATGCAAAGAGTGCAAAGAGTTAGCCGTATGCCTTATGTGTAGCCATCACTTGTGCCCCTGCCTTAAGCCTAGCCTGCATAGGTGCCCCTGCCTTATGCCTAGCATGCACTTGTGCCTCTGCCTTATGCCTAGCCAGCACTTGTGCCCCTGCATTATGCCTAGCCAGCACATGTGCCCCTGAATTATGCCTAGCCAGCACTTGTGCTCCTGCCTTATGCCTAGCCAGCACTTGTGCCCCTGCCTTATGCCTAGCCAGCACTTGTGCCCCTGCCTTATGCCTAGCCAGCACTTGTGCCCCTGCCTTATGCCTAGCCAGCACTTGTGCCCCTGCCTTTTGCCTAGCCAGCACTTGTGCCCCTGCCTTATGCCTAGCCAGCACTTGTGCCCCTGCCCTATGCCTAGCCAGCACTTGTGCCCCTGCCCTATGCCTAGCCAGCACTTGTGCCCCTGCCCTATGCCTAGCCAGCACTTGTGCCCCTGCCCTATGCCTAGCCAGCACTTGTGCCCCTTCCTTATGCCTAGCCAGCACTTGTGCCCCTGCATTATGCCTAGCCCGCACTTGTGCCCCTGCCATATGCCTAGCCCGCACTTGTGCCCCTGCCTTATGCCTAGCCCGCACTTGTGCCCCTGCCTTATGCCTAGCCCGCACTTGTGCCCCTGCCTTATGCCTAGCCAGCACTTGTGCCCCTGCCTTATGCCTAGCCTGCACTTGTGCCCCTGCCGTATGCCTAGCCAGCACTTGTGCCCCTGCCTTATGCCTAGCCAGCACTTGTGCCCCTGCCTTATGCCTAGCCAGCACTTGTGCCCCTGCCTTATGCCTAGCCAGCACTTGTGCCCCTGCCTTATGCCTAGCCAGCACTTGTGCCCCTGCCTTATGCCTAGCCACCACTTGTGCCCCTGCCTTATGCCTAGCCAGCACTTGTGCCCCTGCCCTATGCCTAGCCAGCACTTGTGCCCCTGCCCTATGCCTAACCAGCACTTGTGCCCCTGCCCTATGCCTAGCCAGCACTTGTGCCCCTGCCCAATGCCTAGCCAGCACTTGTGCCCCTGCCTTATGCCTAGCCAGCACTTGTGCCCCTGCTTTATGCCTAGCCAGCACTTGTGCCCCTGCCTTATGCCTAGCCAGCACTTGTGCCCCTGCCTTATGCCTAGCCTGCACTTGTGCCCCTGCCTTATGCCTAGCCTGCACTTGTGCCCCTGCCTTATGCCTAGCCTGCACGTGTGCCCCTGCCTTATGCCTAGCCAGCACTTGTGCCCCTGCCTTATGCCTAGCCTGCACTTGTGCCCCTTGCATTATTGTTTTTTTGTCTTTAGCTTCATGTTGGTTATGCACACAGGGCAGGCTTTACGCTATTCGCTCTTGTCCCGTCTGAATGCACATGCACGACTGTAATTGGGGACGAAGGCATTACCCATTTACGGAGGACAGACAAGATGTGCCTGGTCGCTTGGAGCATGGGGGTTATGGAGTGGCTCCGCACTGTACAACAAAGTACAGAGTAGAGGGGTGAAAGCTAGCTCTTCACCCCTAAGGGTGCCTATCCCTTTATGCAAAGAGTGCAAAGAGTTAGCCGTATGCCTTATGTATAGCCATCACTTGTGCCCCTGCCTTAAGCCTAGCCTGCATAGGTGCCCCTGCCTTATGCCTAGCTTGCACTTGTGCCTCTGCCTTATGCCTAGCCAGCACTTGTGCCCCTGCCTTATGCCTAGCCAGCACTTGTGCCCCTGCCTTATGCCTAGCCAGCACTTGTGCCCCTGCCTTATGCCTAGCCAGCACTTGTGCCCCTGCCTTATGCCTAGCCAGCACTTGTGCCCCTGCCTTATGCCTAGCCAGCACTTGTGCCCCTGCCTTATGCCTAGCCAGCACTTGTGCCCCTGCCTTATGCCTAGCCAGCACTTGTGCCCCTGCCTTATGCCTAGCCAGCACTTGTGCCCCTGCCTTATGCCTAGCCAGCACTTGTCCCCCTGAATTATGCCTAGCCAGCACTTGTGTACCTGCCTTATGCCTAGCCAGCACTTGTGCCCCTGCCTTATGCATAGCCAGCACTTGTGCCCCTGCCTTATGCCTAGCCAGCATTTGTGCCCCTGCCTTATGCCTAGCCAGCACTTGTGCCCCTGCCTTATGCCTAGCCAGCACTTGTGCCCCTGCCTTATGCCTAGCCAGCACTTGTGCCCCTGCCTTATGCCTAGCCAGCACTTGTGCCCCTGCCTTATGCCTAGCCAGCACTTGTGCCCCTGCCTTATGCCTAGCCAGCACTTGTGCCCCTGCCTTATGCCTAGCCTGCACTTGTGCCCGCGCCTTATGCCTAGCCTGCACTTGTGCCCCTGCCTTATGCCTAGCCTGCACTTGTGCCCCTGCCTTATGCCTAGCCTGCACTTGTGCCCCTGCCTTATGCCTAGCCTGCACTTGTGCCCCTGCCTTATGCCTAGCCTGCACTTGTGCCCCTGCCTTATGCCTAGCCTGCACTTGTGCCCCTGCCTTATGCCTAGCCTGCACTTGTGCCCCTGCCTTATGCCTAGCCTGCACTTGTGCCCCTGCCTTATGCCTAGCCCGCACTTGTGCCCCTGCCTTTTGCCTAGCCCGCACTTGTGCCCCTGCCTTATGCCTAGCCCGCACGTTTGCCCCTGCCTTATGCCTAGCCCGCACGTGTGCCCCTGCCTTATGCCTAGCCCGCACGTGTACCCCTGCCTTATGCCTAGCCCGCACTTGTGCCCCTGCCTTATGCCTAGCCCGCACTTGTGCCCCTGCCTTATGCCCCTGCCTTATGCCTAGCCCGCACTTGTGCCCCTGCCTTATGCCTAGCCCGCACTTGTGCCCCTGCCTTATGCCTAGCCCGCACTTGTGCCCCTGCCTTATGCCTAGCCCGCACTTGTGCCCCTGCCTTATGCCTAGCCCGCACTTGTGCCCCTGCCTTATGCCTAGCCCGCACTTGTGCCCCTGCCTTATGCCTAGCCCGCACTTGTGCCCCTGCCTTATGCCTAGCCCGCACTTGTGCCCCTGCCTTATGCCTAGCCCGCACTTGTGCCCCTGCCTTATGCCTAGCCCGCACTTGTGCCCCTGCCTTATGCCTAGCCCGCACTTGTGCCCCTGCCTTATGCCTAGCCCGCACTTGTGCCCCTGCCTTATGCCTAGCCCGCACTTGTGCCCCTGCCTTATGCCTAGCCCGCACTTGTGCCCCTGCCTTATGCCTAGCCCGCACTTGTGCCTCTGCCTTATGCCTAGCCCGCACTTGTGCCTCTGCCTTATGCCTAGCCCGCACTTGTGCCCCTGCCTTATGCCTAGCCCGCACTTGTGCCCCTGCCTTATGCCTAGCCTGCACTTGTGCCCCTGCCTTATGCCTAGCCTGCACTTGTGCCCCTGCCTTATGCCTAGCCTGCACTTGTGCCCCTGCCTTATGCCTAGCCAGCACTTGTGCCCCTGCCTTATGCCTAGCCTGCATTTGTGCCCCTGCCTTATGCCTAGCCTGCACTTGTGCCCCTGCCTTATGCCTAGCCTGCACTTGTGCCCCTGCCTTATGCCTATCATGCACTTGTGCCCCTGCCTTATGCCTAGCCTGCACGTGTGCCCCTGCCTTATGCCTAGCCTGCACGTGTGCCCCTGCCTTATGCCTAGCCTGCACGTGTGCCCCTGCCTTATGCCTAGCCTGCACGTGTGCCCCTGCCTTATGCCTAGCCTGCACGTGTGCCCCTGCCTTATGCCTAGCCTGCACGTGTGCCCCTGCCTTATGCCTAGCCTGCACGTGTGCCCCTGCCTTATGCCTAGCCAGCACTTGTGCCCCTGTCTTATGCCTAGCCAGCACCTGTGCCCCTGCCTTATGCCTAGCCAGCACCTGTGCCCCTGCCTTATGCCTATCCAGCACCTGTGCCCCTGCCTTATGCCTAGCCAGCACGTGTGCCCCTGCCTTATGCCTTACCAGCACGTGTGCCCCTTCCTTATGCCTAGCAAGCACTTGTGCCCCTGCCTTATGCCTAGCCAGCACTTGTGCCCCTGCCTTATGCCTAGTCAGCACTTGTGCCCCTGCCTTATGCCTAGCCAGCACTTGTGCCCCTGCCTTATGCCTAGCCAGCACTTGTGCCCCTGCCTTATGCCTAGCCAGCACTTGTGCCCCTGCCTTATGCCTAGCCAGCACTTGTGCCCCTGCCTTATGCCTAGCCAGCACTTGTGCCCCTGCCTTATGCCTAGCCAGCACTTGTGCCCCTGCCTTATGCCTAGCCAGCACTTGTGCCCCTGCCTTATGCCTAGCCAGCACTTGTGCCCCTGCCTTATGCCTAGCCAGCACTTGTGCCCCTGCCTTATGCCTAGCCAGCACTTGTGCCCCTGCCTTATGCCTAGCCAGCACTTGTGCCCCTGCCTTATGCCTAGCCAGCACTTGTGCCCCTGCCTTATGCCTAGCCAGCACTTGTGCCCCTGCCTTATGCCTAGCCAGCACTTGTGCCCCTGCCTTATGCCTAGCCAGCACTTGTGCCGCTGCCTTATGCCTAGCCAGCACTTGTGCCCCTGCCTTATGCCTAGCCAGCACTTGTGACCCTGCCTTATGCCTAGCCAGCACTTGTGCCCCTGCCTTATGCCTAGCCAGCACTTGTGCCCCTTGCATTATTGTTTTTTTGTCTTTAGCTTCATGTTAGTTATGCGCACAGGGCAGGCTTTACGCTCTTCGCTCTTGTCCCATCTGAATGCACATGCACGACTGTAATTGGGGACGAAGGCATTACCCATTTACGGAGGACAGACAAGATGTGCCTGGTCGCTTGGAGCATGGGGGTTATGGAGTGGCTCCGCACTGTACAACAAAGTACAGAGTAGAGGGGTGAAAGCTAGCTCTTCACCCCTAAGGGTGCCTATCCCTTTATGCAAAGAGTGCAAAGAGTTAGCCGTATGCCTTATGTGTAGCCATCACTTGTGCCCCTGCCTTATGCCTAGCCTGCACTTGTGCTCCTGCCTTATGCCTAGCCTGCACTTGTGCCCCTGCCTTATGCCTAGCCTGCACTTGTGCCCCTGCCTTATGCCTAGCCTGCACTTGTGCCCCTGCCTTATGCCTAGCCTGCACTTGTGCCCCTGCCTTATGCCTAGCCTGCACTTGTGCCCCTGCCTTATGCCTAGCCTGCACTTGTGCCCCTGCCTTATGCCTAGCCTGCACTTGTGCCCCTGCCTTATGCCTAGCCTGCATTTGTGCCCCTGCCTTATGCCTAGCCTGCATTTGTGCCCCTGCCTTATGCCTAGCCTGCACTTGTGCCCCTGCCTTATGCCTAGCCTGCACTTGTGCCCCTGCCTTATGCCTAGCCTGCACTTGTGCCCCTGCCTTATGCCTAGCCTGCACTTGTGCCCCTGCCTTATGCCTAGCCTGCACTTGTGCCCCTGCCTTATGCCTAGCCTGCACGTGTGCCCCTGCCTTATGCCTAGCCTGCACGTGTGCCCCTGCCTTATGCCTAGCCTGCACGTGTGCCCCTGCCTTATGCCTAGCCTGCACGTGTGCCCCTGCCTTAAGCCTAGCCTGCACGTGTGCCCCTGCCTTAAGCCTAGCCTGCACGTGTGCCCCTGCCTTATGCCTAGCCTGCACGTGTGCCCCTGCCTTATGCCTAGCCTGCACGTGTGCCCCTGCCTTATGCCTAGCCAGCACTTGTGCCCCTGCCTTATGCCTAGCCAGCACCTGTGCCCCTGCCTTATGCCTAGCCTGCACGTGTGCCCCTGCCTTATGCCTAGCCTGCACTTGTGCCCCTGCCTTATGCCTAGCCTGCACTTGTGCCCCTGCCTTATGCCTAGCCTGCACTTGTGCCCCTTGCATTATTGTTTTTTTGTCTTTAGCTTCATGTTGGTTATGCACACAGGGCAGGCTTTACGCTCTTCGCTCTTGTCCCGTCTGAATGCACATGCACGACTGTAATTGGGGACGAAGGCATTACCCATTTACGGAGGACAGACAAGATGTGCCTGGTCGCTTGGAGCATGGGGGTTATGGAGTGGCTCCGCACTGTACAACAAAGTACAGAGTAGAGGGGTGAAAGCTAGCTCTTCACCCCTAAGGGTGCCTATCCCTTTATGCAAAGAGTGCAAAGAGTTAGCCGTATGCCTTATGTGTAGCCATCACTTGTGCCCCTGCCTTAAGCCTAGCCTGCATAGGTGCCCCTGCCTTATGCCTAGCATGCACTTGTGCCTCTGCCTTATGCCTAGCCAGCACTTGTGCCCCTGCATTATGCCTAGCCAGCACTTGTGCCCCTGAATTATGCCTAGCCAGCACTTGTGCTCCTGCCTTATGCCTAGCCAGCACTTGTGCCCCTGCCTTATGCCTAGCCAGCACTTGTGCCCCTGCCTTATGCCTAGCCAGCACTTGTGCCCCTGCCTTATGCCTAGCCAGCACTTGTGCCCCTGCCTTATGCCTAGCCAGCACTTGTGCCCCTGCCTTTTGCCTAGCCAGCACTTGTGCCCCTGCCTTATGCCTAGCCAGCACTTGTGCCCCTGCCCTATGCCTAGCCAGCACTTGTGCCCCTGCCCTATGCCTAGCCAGCACTTGTGCCCCTGCCCTATGCCTAGCCAGCACTTGTGCCCCTGCCCTATGCCTAGCCAGCACTTGTGCCCCTGCCCTATGCCTAGCCAGCACTTGTGCCCCTGCCTTATGCCTAGCCAGCACTTGTGCCCCTGCCTTATGCCTAGCCCGCACTTGTGCCCCTGCCATATGCCTAGCCCGCACTTGTGCCCCTGCCTTATGCCTAGCCCGCACTTGTGCCCCTGCCTTATGCCTAGCCCGCACTTGTGCCCCTGCCTTATGCATAGCCAGCACTTGTGCCCCTGCCTTATGCCTAGCCAGCACTTGTGCCCCTGCCTTATGCCTAGCCAGCACTTGTGCCCCTGCCTTATGCCTAGCCAGCACTTGTGCCCCTGCCTTATGCCTAGCCAGCACTTGTGCCCCTGCCTTATGCCTAGCCAGCACTTGTGCCCCTGCCTTATGCCTAGCCAGCACTTGTGCCCCTGCCTTATGCCTAGCCAGCACTTGTGCCCCTGCCTTATGCCTAGCCAGCACTTGTGCCCCTGCCTTATGCCTAGCCAGCACTTGTGCCCCTGCCTTATGCCTAGCCAGCACTTGTGCCCCTGCCTTATGCCTAGCCAGCACTTGTGCCCCTGCCTTATGCCTAGCCAGCACTTGTGCCCCTGCCTTATGCCTAGCCAGCACTTGTGCCCCTGCCTTATGCCTAGCCAGCACTTGTGCCCCTGCCTTATGCCTAGCCAGCACTTGTGCCCCTTCCTTATGCCTAGCCAGCACTTGTGCCCCTGCCTTATGCCTAGCCAGCACTTGTGCCCCTGCCTTATGCCTAGCCAGCACTTGTGCCCCTGCCTTATGCCTAGCCAGCACTTGTGCCCCTGCCTTATGCCTAGCCAGCACTTGTGCCCCTGCCTTATGCCTAGCCTGCACTTGTGCCCCTGCCTTATGCCTAGCCAGCACTTGTGCCCCTGCCTTATGCCTAGCCAGCACTTGTGCCCCTGCCTTATGCCTAGCCAGCACTTGTGCCCCTGCCTTATGCCTAGCCAGCACTTGTGCCCCTGCCTTATGCCTAGCCAGCACTTGTGCCCCTGCCTTATGCCTAGCCAGCACTTGTGCCCCTGCCTTATGCCTAGCCAGCACTTGTGCCCCTGCCTTATGCCTAGCCAGCACTTGTGCCCCTGCCCTATGCCTAGCCAGCACTTGTGCCCCTGCCCTATGCCTAACCAGCACTTGTGCCCCTGCCCTATGCCTAGCCAGCACTTGTGCCCCTGCCCTATGCCTAGCCAGCACTTGTGCCCCTGCCTTATGCCTAGCCAGCACTTGTGCCCCTGCCTTATGCCTAGCCAGCACTTGTGCCCCTGCCTTATGCCTAGCCAGCACTTGTGCCCCTGCCTTATGCCTAGCCTGCACTTGTGCCCCTGCCTTATGCCTAGCCTGCACTTGTGCCCCTGCCTTATGCCTAGCCTGCACGTGTGCCCCTGCCTTATGCCTAGCCAGCACTTGTGCCCCTGCCTTATGCCTAGCCTGCACTTGTGCCCCTTGCATTATTGTTTTTTTGTCTTTAGCTTCATGTTGGTTATGCACACAGGGCAGGCTTTACGCTATTCGCTCTTGTCCCGTCTGAATGCACATGCACGACTGTAATTGGGGACGAAGGCATTACCCATTTACGGAGGACAGACAAGATGTGCCTGGTCGCTTGGAGCATGGGGGTTATGGAGTGGCTCCGCACTGTACAACAAAGTACAGAGTAGAGGGGTGAAAGCTAGCTCTTCACCCCTAAGGGTGCCTATCCCTTTATGCAAAGAGTGCAAAGAGTTAGCCGTATGCCTTATGTATAGCCATCACTTGTGCCCCTGCCTTAAGCCTAGCCTGCATAGGTGCCCCTGCCTTATGCCTAGCTTGCACTTGTGCCTCTGCCTTATGCCTAGCCAGCACTTGTGCCCCTGCCTTATGCCTAGCCAGCACTTGTGCCCCTGCCTTATGCCTAGCCAGCACTTGTGCCCCTGCCTTATGCCTAGCCAGCACTTGTGCCCCTGCCTTATGCCTAGCCAGCACTTGTGCCCCTGCCTTATGCCTAGCCAGCACTTGTGCCCCTGCCTTATGCCTAGCCAGCACTTGTGCCCCTGCCTTATGCCTAGCCAGCACTTGTGCCCCTGCCTTATGACTAGCCAGCACTTGTGCCCCTGCCTTATGCCTAGCCAGCACTTGTGCCCCTGCCTTATGCCTAGCCAGCACTTGTCCCCCTGAATTATGCCTAGCCAGCACTTGTGTCCCTGCCTTATGCCTAGCCAGCACTTGTGCCCCTGCCTTATGCATAGCCAGCACTTGTGCCCCTGCCTTATGCCTAGCCAGCATTTGTGCCCCTGCCTTATGCCTAGCCAGCATTTGTGCCCCTGCCTTATGCCTAGCCAGCATTTGTGCCCCTGCCTTATGCCTAGCCAGCACTTGTGCCCCTGCCTTATGCCTAGCCAGCACTTGTGCCCCTGCCTTATGCCTAGCCAGCACTTGTGCCCCTGCCTTATGCCTAGCCAGCACTTGTGCCCCTGCCTTATGCCTAGCCAGCACTTGTGCCCCTGCCTTATGCCTAGCCAGCACTTGTGCCCCTGCCTTATGCCTAGCCTGCACTTGTGCCCCTGCCTTATGCCTAGCCTGCACTTGTGCCCCTGCCTTATGCCTAGCCTGCACTTGTGCCCCTGCCGTATGCCTAGCCTGCACTTGTGCCCCTGCCTTATGCCTAGCCTGCACTTGTGCCCCTGCCTTATGCCTAGCCTGCACTTGTGCCCCTGCCTTATGCCTAGCCTGCACTTGTGCCCCTGCCTTATGCCTAGCCCGCACTTGTGCCCCTGCCTTATGCCTAGCCCGCACTTGTGCCCCTGCCTTATGCCTAGCCCGCACGTTTGCCCCTGCCTTATGCCTAGCCCGCACGTGTGCCCCTGCCTTATGCCTAGCCCGCACATGTACCCCTGCCTTATGCCTAGCCCGCACTTGTGCCCCTGCCTTATGCCTAGCCCGCACTTGTGCCCCTGCCTTATGCCTAGCCAGCACTTGTGCCCCTGCCTTATGCCTAGCCAGCACTTGTGCCCCTGCCTTTTGCCTAGCCAGCACTTGTGCCCCTGCCTTATGCCTAGCCAGCACTTGTGCCCCTGCCCTATGCCTAGCCAGCACTTGTGCCCCTGCCCTATGCCTAGCCAGCACTTGTGCCCCTGCCCTATGCCTAGCCAGCACTTGTGCCCCTGCCCTATGCCTAGCCAGCACTTGTGCCCCTGCCCTATGCCTAGCCAGCACTTGTGCCCCTGCCTTATGCCTAGCCAGCACTTGTGCCCCTGCCTTATGCCTAGCCCGCACTTGTGCCCCTGCCATATGCCTAGCCCGCACTTGTGCCCCTGCCTTATGCCTAGCCCGCACTTGTGCCCCTGCCTTATGCCTAGCCAGCACTTGTGCCCCTGCCTTATGCCTAGCCAGCACTTGTGCCCCTGCCTTATGCCTAGCCAGCACTTGTGCCCCTGCCTTATGCCTAGCCAGCACTTGTGCCCCTGCCTTATGCCTAGCCAGCACTTGTGCCCCTGCCTTATGCCTAGCCAGCACTTGTGCCCCTGCCTTATGCCTAGCCAGCACTTGTGCCCCTGCCTTATGCCTAGCCAGCACTTGTGCCCCTGCCTTATGCCTAGCCAGCACTTGTGCCCCTGCCTTATGCCTAGCCAGCACTTGTGCCCCTGCCTTATGCCTAGCCAGCACTTGTGCCCCTGCCTTATGCCTAGCCAGCACTTGTGCCCCTGCCTTATGCCTAGCCAGCACTTGTGCCCCTGCCTTATGCCTAGCCAGCACTTGTGCCCCTGCCTTATGCCTAGCCAGCACTTGTGCCCCTGCCTTATGCCTAGCCAGCACTTGTGCCCCTGCCTTATGCCTAGCCAGCACTTGTGCCCCTGCTTTATGCCTAGCCAGCACTTGTGCCCCTGCTTTATGCCTAGCCAGCACTTGTGCCCCTGCCTTATGCCTAGCCAGCACTTGTGCCCCTGCCTTATGCCTAGCCAGCACTTGTGCCCCTGCCTTATGCCTAGCCAGCACTTGTGCCCCTGCCTTATGCCTAGCCAGCACTTGTGCCCCTGCCTTATGCCTAGCCTGCACTTGTGCCCCTGCCTTATGCCTAGCCAGCACTTGTGCCCCTGCCTTATGCCTAGCCAGCACTTGTGCCCCTGCCTTATGCCTAGCCAGCACTTGTGCCCCTGCCTTATGCCTAGCCAGCACTTGTGCCCCTGCCTTATGCCTAGCCAGCACTTGTGCCCCTGCCTTATGCCTAGCCAGCACTTGTGCCCCTGCCTTATGCCTAGCCAGCACTTGTGCCCCTGCCCTATGCCTAGCCAGCACTTGTGCCCCTGCCCTATGCCTAACCAGCACTTGTGCCCCTGCCCTATGCCTAGCCAGCACTTGTGCCCCTGCCCTATGCCTAGCCAGCACTTGTGCCCCTGCCTTATGCCTAGCCAGCACTTGTGCCCCTGCCTTATGCCTAGCCAGCACTTGTGCCCCTGCCTTATGCCTAGCCAGCACTTGTGCCCCTGCCTTATGCCTAGCCTGCACTTGTGCCCCTGCCTTATGCCTAGCCTGCACGTGTGCCCCTGCCTTATGCCTAGCCTGCACGTGTGCCCCTGCCTTATGCCTAGCCAGCACTTGTGCCCCTGCCTTATGCCTAGCCTGCACTTGTGCCCCTTGCATTATTGTTTTTTTGTCTTTAGCTTCATGTTGGTTATGCACACAGGGCAGGCTTTACGCTATTCGCTCTTGTCCCGTCTGAATGCACATGCACGACTGTAATTGGGGACGAAGGCATTACCCATTTACGGAGGACAGACAAGATGTGCCTGGTCGCTTGGAGCATGGGGGTTATGGAGTGGCTCCGCACTGTACAACAAAGTACAGAGTAGAGGGGTGAAAGCTAGCTCTTCACCCCTAAGGGTGCCTATCCCTTTATGCAAAGAGTGCAAAGAGTTAGCCGTATGCCTTATGTATAGCCATCACTTGTGCCCCTGCCTTAAGCCTAGCCTGCATAGGTGCCCCTGCCTTATGCCTAGCTTGCACTTGTGCCTCTGCCTTATGCCTAGCCAGCACTTGTGCCCCTGCCTTATGCCTAGCCAGCACTTGTGCCCCTGCCTTATGCCTAGCCAGCACTTGTGCCCCTGCCTTATGCCTAGCCAGCACTTGTGCCCCTGCCTTATGCCTAGCCAGCACTTGTGCCCCTGCCTTATGCCTAGCCAGCACTTGTGCCCCTGCCTTATGCCTAGCCAGCACTTGTGCCCCTGCCTTATGCCTAGCCAGCACTTGTGCCCCTGCCTTATGACTAGCCAGCACTTGTGCCCCTGCCTTATGCCTAGCCAGCACTTGTGCCCCTGCCTTATGCCTAGCCAGCACTTGTCCCCCTGAATTATGCCTAGCCAGCACTTGTGTCCCTGCCTTATGCCTAGCCAGCACTTGTGCCCCTGCCTTATGCATAGCCAGCACTTGTGCCCCTGCCTTATGCCTAGCCAGCATTTGTGCCCCTGCCTTATGCCTAGCCAGCACTTGTGCCCCTGCCTTATGCCTAGCCAGCACTTGTGCCCCTGCCTTATGCCTAGCCAGCACTTGTGCCCCTGCCTTATGCCTAGCCAGCACTTGTGCCCCTGCCTTATGCCTAGCCAGCACTTGTGCCCCTGCCTTATGCCTAGCCAGCACTTGTGCCCCTGCCTTATGCCTAGCCTGCACTTGTGCCCCTGCCTTATGCCTAGCCTGCACTTGTGCCCCTGCCTTATGCCTAGCCTGCACTTGTGCCCCTGCCTTATGCCTAGCCTGCACTTGTGCCCCTGCCGTATGCCTAGCCTGCACTTGTGCCCCTGCCTTATGCCTAGCCTGCACTTGTGCCCCTGCCTTATGCCTAGCCTGCACTTGTGCCCCTGCCTTATGCCTAGCCCGCACTTGTGCCCCTGCCTTATGCCTAGCCCGCACGTTTGCCCCTGCCTTATGCCTAGCCCGCACGTGTGCCCCTGCCTTATGCCTAGCCCGCACGTGTACCCCTGCCTTATGCCTAGCCCGCACTTGTGCCCCTGCCTTATGCCTAGCCCGCACTTGTGCCCGTGCCTTATGCCCCTGCCTTATGCCTAGCCCGCACTTGTGCCCCTGCCTTATGCCTAGCCCGCACTTGTGCCCCTGCCTTATGCCTAGCCCGCACTTGTGCCCCTGCCTTATGCCTAGCCCGCACTTGTGCCCCTGCCTTATGCCTAGCCCGCACTTGTGCCCCTGCCTTATGCCTAGCCCGCACTTGTGCCCCTGCCTTATGCCTAGCCCGCACTTGTGCCCCTGCCTTATGCCTAGCCCGCACTTGTGCCCCTGCCTTATGCCTAGCCCGCACTTGTGCCCCTGCCTTATGCCTAGCCCGCACTTGTGCCCCTGCCTTATGCCTAGCCCGCACTTGTGCCCCTGCCTTATGCCTAGCCCGCACTTGTGCCCCTGCCTTATGCCCCTGCCTTATGCCCCTGCCTTATGCCTAGCCCGCACTTGTGCCCCTGTCTTATGCCTAGCCCGCACTTGTGCCCCTGCCTTATGCCTAGCCCGCACTTGTGCCCCTGCCTTATGCCTAGCCCGCACTTGTGCCCCTGCCTTATGCCTAGCCCGCACTTGTGCCCCTGCCTTATGCCTAGCCCGCACTTGTGCCCCTGCCTTATGCCTAGCCCGCACTTGTGCCCCTGCCTTATGCCTAGCCCGCACTTGTGCCCCTGCCTTATGCCTAGCCCGCACTTGTGCCCCTGCCTTATGCCTAGCCCGCACTTGTGCCCCTGCCTTATGCCTAGCCCGCACTTGTGCCCCTGCCTTATGCCTAGCCCGCACTTGTGCCCCTGCCTTATGCCTAGCCCGCACTTGTGCCCCTGCCTTATGCCTAGCCCGCACTTGTGCCCCTGCCTTATGCCTAGCCCGCACTTGTGCCCCTGCCTTATGCCTAGCCCGCACTTGTGCCCCTGCCTTATGCCTAGCCCGCACTTGTGCCCCTGCCTTATGCCTAGCCCGCACTTGTGCCTCTGCCTTATGCCTAGCCCGCACTTGTGCCCCTGCCTTATGCCAAGCCCGCACTTGTGACCCTGCCTTATGCCCAGCCTGCACTTGTACCCCTGCCTTATGCCTAGCCTGCACTTGTGCCCCTGCCTTATGCCTAGCCAGCACTTGTGCCCCTGCCTTATGCCTAGCCAGCACTTGTGCCCCTGCCTTATGCCTAGCCAGCACTTGTGCCCCTGCCCTATGCCTAGCCAGCACTTGTATTCCTGCCCTATGCCTAGCCAGCACTTGTGCCCCTGCCTTATGCCTAGCCAGCACTTGTGCCCCTGCCTTATGCCTAGCCCGCACTTGTGCCCCTGCCTTATGCCTAGCCCGCACTTGTGCCCCTGCCTTATGCCCCTGCCTTATACCTAGCCCGCACTTGTGCCCCTGCCTTATGCCTAGCCAGCACCTGTGCCCCTGCCTTATGCCTAGCCAGCACCTGTGCCCCTGCCTTATGCCTAGCCAGCACCTGTGCCCCTGCCTTATGCCTAGCCCGCACCTGTGCCCCTGCCTTATGCCTAGCCCGCACCTGTGCCCCTGCCTTATGCCTAGCCCGCACCTGTGCCCCTGCCTTATGCCTAGCCCGCACCTGTGCCCCTGCCTTATGCCTAGCCCGCACCTGTGCCCCTGCCTTATGCCTAGCCCGCACTTGTGCCCCTGCCTTATGCCTAGCCAGCACTTGTGCCCCTGCCTTATGCCTGGCCAGCACTTGTGCCCCTGCCTTATGCCTAGCCAGCACTTGTGCCCCTGCCTTATGCCTAGCCAGCACTTGTGCCCCTGCCTTATGCCTAGCCAGCACTTGTGCCCCTGCCTTATGCCTAGCCAGCACTTGTGCCCCTGCCTTATGCCTAGCCAGCACTTGTGCCCCTGCCTTATGCCTAGCCAGCACTTGTGCCCCTGCCTTATGCCTAGCCAGCACTTGTGCCCCTGCCTTATGCCTAGCCAGCACTTGTGCCCCTGCCTTATGCCTAGCCTGCACGTGTGCCCCTGCCTTATGCCTATCCTGCAAGTGTGCCCCTGCCTTATGCCTAGCCGGCAAGTGTGCCCCTGCCTTATGCCTAGCCGGCACTTGTGCCCCTGCCTTATGCCTAGCCGGCACGTGTGCCCCTGCCTTATGCCTAGCCTGCACGTGTGCCCCTGCCTTATGCCTAGCCTGCACGTGTGCCCCTGCCTTATGCCTAGCCTGCACGTGTGCCCCTGCCTTATGCCTAGCCTGCACTTGTGCCCCTGCCTTATGCCTAGCCTGCACTTGTGCCCCTGCCTTATGCCTAGCCTGCACTTGTGCCCCTGCCTTATGCCTAGCCTGCACTTGTGCCCCTGCCTTATGCCTAGCCTGCACTTGTGCCCCTTGCATTATTGTTTTTTTGTCTTTAGCTTCATGTTGGTTATGCACACAGGGCAGGCTTTACGCTCTTCGCTCTTGTCCCGTCTGAATGCACATGCACGACTGTAATTGGGGACGAAGGCATTACCCATTTACGGAGGACAGACAAGATGTGCCTGGTCGCTTGGAGCATGGGGGTTATGGAGTGGCTCCGCACTGTACAACAAAGTACAGAGCAGAGGGGTGAAAGCTAGCTCTTCACCCCTAAGGGTGCCTATCCCTTTATGCAAAGAGTGCAAAGAGTTAGCCGTATGCCTTATGTGTAGCCATCACTTGTGCCCCTGCCTTAAGCCTAGCCTGCATAGGTGCCCCTGCCTTATGCCTAGCTTGCACTTGTGCCTCTGCCTTATGCCTAGCCAGCACTTGTGCCCCTGCATTATGCCTAGCCTGCACTTGTGCCCCTGAATTATGCCAAGCCAGCACTTGTGCCCCTGCCTTATGCCTAGCCTGCACTTGTGCCCCTGCCTTATGCCTAGCCTGCACTTGTGCCCCTGCCTTATGCCTAGCCTGCACTTGTGCCCCTTGCATTATTGTTTTTTTGTCTTTAGCTTCATGTTGGTTATGCACACAGGGCAGGCTTTACGCTCTTCGCTCTTGTCCCGTCTGAATGCACATGCACGACTGTAATTGGGGACGAAGGCATTACCCATTTACGGAGGACAGACAAGATGTGCCTGGTCGCTTGGAGCATGGGGGTTATGGAGTGGCTCCGCACTGTACAACAAAGTACAGAGTAGAGGGGTGAAAGCTAGCTCTTCACCCCTAAGGGTGCCTATCCCTTTATGCAAAGAGTGCAAAGAGTTAGCCGTATGCCTTATGTGTAGCCATCACTTGTGCCCCTGCCTTAAGCCTAGCCTGCATAGGTGCCCCTGCCTTATGCCTAGCTTGCACTTGTGCCTCTGCCTTATGCCTAGCCAGCACTTGTGCCCCTGCATTATGCCTAGCCAGCACTTGTGCCCCTGCCTTATGCCTAGCCAGCACTTGTGCCCCTGCTTAATGCCTAGCCAGCACTTGTGCCCCTGCCTTATGCCTAGCCAGCACTTGTGCCCCTGCCTTATGCCTAGCCAGCACTTGTGCCCCTGCCTTATGCCTAGCCAGCACTTGTGCCCCTGCCTTATGCCTAGCCAGCACTTGTGCCCCTGCCTTATGCCTAGCCAGCACTTGTGCCCCTGCTTAATGCCTAGCCAGCACTTGTGCCCCTGCCTTATGCCTAGCCAGCACTTGAGCCCCTGCCTTATGCCTAGCCAGCACTTGAGCCCCTGCCTTATGCCTAGCCAGCACTTGAGCCCCTGCCTTATGCCTAGCCAGCACTTGTGCCCCTGCCTTATGCCTAGCCAGCACTTGTGCCCCTGCCCTATGCCTAGCCAGCACTTGTGCCCCTGCCTTATGCCTAGCCAGCACTTGTGCCCCTGCCTTATGCCTAGCCAGCACTTGTGCCCCTGCCTTATGCCTAGCCAGCACTTGTGCCCCTGCCTTATGCCTAGCCAGCACTTGTGCCCCTGCCTTATGCCTAGCCAGCACTTGTGCCCCTGCCTTATGCCTAGCCTGCACGTGTGCCCCTGCCTTATGCCTAGCCTGCACGTGTGCCCCTGCCTTATGCTTAGCCAGCACTTGTGCCCCTGCCTTATGCCTAGCCTGCACGTGTGCCCCTGCCTTATGCCTAGCCTGCACGTGTGCCCCTTGCATTATTGTTTTTTTGTCTTTAGCTTCATGTTGGTTATGCACACAGGGCAGGCTTTACGCTCTTCGCTATTGTCCCGTCTGAATGCACATGCACGACTGTAATTGGGGACGAAGGCATTACCCATTTACGGAGGACAGACAAGATGTGCCTGGTCGTTTGGAGCATGGGGGTTATGGAGTGGCTCCGCACTGTACAACAAAGTACAGAGTAGAGGGGTGAAAGCTAGCTCTTCACCCCTAAGGGTGCCTATCCCTTTATGCAAAGAGTGCACAGAGTTAGCCGTATGCCTTATGTGTAGCCATCACTTGTGCCCCTGCCTTAAGCTTAGCCTGCATAGGTGCCCCTGCCTTATGCCTAGCTTGCACTTGTGCCTCTGCCTTATGCCTAGCCAGCACTTGTGCCCCTGCATTATGCCTAGCCAGCACTTGTGCCCCTGAATTATGCCTAGCCAGCACTTGTGCCCCTGCCTTATGCCTAGCCAGCACTTGTGCCCCTGCCTTATGCCTAGCCAGCACTTGTGCCCCTGCCTTATGGCTAGCCAGTACTTGTGCCCCTGCCTTATGCCTAGCCAGCACTTGTGCCCCTGCCTTATGCCTAGCCAGCAGTTGTGTCCCTGCCTTATGCCTAGCCAGCACTTGTGCCCCTGCCCTATGCCTAGCCAGCACTTGTGCCCCTGCCCTATGCCTAGCCAGCACTTGTGCCCCTGCCCTATGCCTAGATAGCACTTGTGCCCCTGCCCTATGCCTAGATAGCACTTGTGCCCCTGCCCTATGCCTATATAGCACTTGTGCCCCTGCCCTATGCCTAGATAGCACTTGTGCCCCTGCCCTATGCCTATCCAGCACTTGTGCCCCTGCCCTATGCCTAGCCAGCACTTGTGCCCCTGCCCTCTGCCTAGCTAGCACTTGTGCCCCTGCCTTATGCCTAGCCCGCACTTGTGCCCCTGCCTTATGCCTAGCCCGCACTTGTGCCCAGCCCGCACTTGTGCCCCTGCCTTATGCCTAGCCCGCACTTGTGCCCCTGCCTTATGCCTAGCCCGCACTTGTGCCCCTGCCTTATGCCTAGCCCGCACTTGTGCCCCTGCCTTATGCCTAGCCCGCACTTGTGCCCCTGCCTTATGCCTAGCCCGCACTTGTGCCCCTGCCTTATGCCTAGCCCGCACTTGTGCCCCTGCCTTATGCCTAGCCCGCACTTGTGCCCCTGCCTTATGCCTAGCCCGCACTTGTGCCCCTGCCTTATGCCTAGCCCGCACTTGTGCCCCTGCCTTATGCCTAGCCCGCACTTTTGCCCCTGCCTTATGCCTAGCCCGCACTTGTGCCCCTGCCTTATGCCTAGCCAGCACTTGTGCCCCTGCCTTATGCCCCTGCCTTATGCCTAGCCAGAACTTGTGCCCCTGCCTTATGCCTAGCCAGCACTTGTGCCCCTGCCTTATGCCTAGCCAGCACTTGTGCCCCTGCCTTATGCCTAGCCAGCACTTGTGCCCCTGCCTTATGCCTAGCCAGCACTTGTGCCCAGGCCTTAAGCCTAGCCCGCACTTGTGCCCAGGCCTTAAGCGTAGCCCGCTCTTGTGCCCAGGCCTTAAGCCTAGCCCGCACGTGTGCCCAGGCCTTAAGCCTAGCCCGCACTTGTGCCCAGGCCTTAAGCCTAGCCCGCACTTGTGCCCAGGCCTTAAGCCTAGCCTGCACTTTTGAGCCCCTTGAATGCTTGTTTGTTTGTTTTTGTCTTCAGCTTCATGTTGGTTATGCACATAGGGCCAGCTTTACGCTCTTCGCTCTTGTCCCGTCTGAATGCGCATGCACGACTGTAATTGGGGAAGAAGGCATTACCCATTTACGGAGGACAGACAAGAAGTGCCTGGTCGCTTGGAGCATGGGGTTATGGAGAGGCTCCGCACTGTACAACAAAGGATCTAGTCCTAAATGTCCAAGTACAGAGTAGAGGGGTGAAAGCTAGCTCTTCACCCCTATGGGTGCCTAACCCTTTATGCAAAGAGTGCAAAGAGTTAGCTGTATGCCTTAAGCCTAGCCAGCACTTGTGCCCATGCCTTAAGCCTAGCCAGCACTTGTGCCCCCCTGCCTTGATCCTAGCCAGCACTGCACTTGTGCCCATGCCTTAAGCCTAGCCCGCACTTGTGCCCAGGCCTTAAACCTAGCCTGCACTTGTGCCCAGGCCTTAAGCCTAGCTGGCACTTGTGCCCATGCCTTAAGCCTAGCCAGCACTTGTGCCCCCTGCCTTGATCCTAGCCAGTACTGCACTTGTGCCCAAGCCTTAAGCCTAGCCCGCACTTGTGCCCCGGCCTTAAGCCTAGCCCGCACTTGTGCCCCGGCCTTAAGCCTAGCCCGCACTTGTGCCCCGGCCTTAAGCCTAGCCCGCACTTGTGTCCAGGCCTTGATCCTAGCCAGCACTCTCTGTCTATTGCTCTCTTTTATCAGCCAATCCCCGTCCTGCTGTCAGTCTATTCTCTCTGTTATCAGCCATTCCCGTCCTGTGTTCAGTCTATTTCTCTCTGTTATCAGCCATTCCCCTGTCCTGCTGTCACTCTATTCTCTCTGTTATCAGCCATTCTCCATCCCGCTGTCAGTCTATTTCTCTCTGTTATCAGACATTCTCCTGTCCTGCTGTCAGTCTATTTCTCTCTTTTATCAGCCAATCCCGGTCCTGCTGTCAGTCTATTTCTCTCTGTTTTCAGCCATTCCACGTCCTGCTGTCAGTCTATTTCTCTCTGTTATCAGCCATTCCCTCGTCCTGCTCTCAGTCTATTTCTCTCTGTTATCAGCCATTCCCCGTCCTGCTGTCTGTCTATTCTCTCTGTTATCAGCCATTCCCCATCTTGCTGTCCGTCTATTTCTCTGTTATCAGCCATTCTCCTGTCCTGCTGTCAGTCTATTCTCTCTGTTTTCAGCCATTCCCCGTCCTGCTGTCAGTCTATTTCTCTCTGTTATCAGCCAATCTCGTCCTGCTGTCAGTCTATTTCTCTCTGTTATCAGCCATTCCCCATGCCACTGTCAGTCTATTTCTCTCTGTTATCAGCCATTCCCCCGTCCTGCTGTCAGTCTATTTCTCTCTGTTATCAGCCATTCCCCCGTCCTTCTGGCAGTCTATTTCTCTCTGTTATCAGCCAATCCCGGTCCTGCTGTCAGTCTATTTCTCTCTGTTATCAGCCATTCCCCCTTACTGCTGTCAGTCTATTTCTCTCTGTTATCAGCCATTCCCCGTCCTGCTGTCTGTCTATTCTCTCTGTTATCAGCCATTCCCCATCTTGCTGTCCGTCTATTTCTCTGTTATCAGCCATTCTCCTGTCCTGCTGTCAGTCTATTCTCTCTGTTATCAGCCATTCCACTGTCCTGTGTTCAGTCTATTTCTCTCTGTTATCAACCATTCCCCTATCCTGCTGTCAGTCTATTCTCTGTTATCAGCCATTCCCCATCCCGCTGTCAGTCTATTTCTCTCTATCAGCCATTCTCCTGTCCTGCTGTCAGTCTATTTCTCTCTTTTATCAGCCAATCCCCGTCCTGCTGTCAGTCTATTCTCTCTGTTATCAGCCATTCCTCTGTCCTGCTGTCAGTCTATTCTCTCTGTTATCAGCCATTCCCCCGTCCTGTTGTCACTCTATTTCTCTCTGTTATCAGCCATTCCCCTGTCCTGCTGTCAGTCTATCAGTCTATTCTCTCTGTTATCAGCCATTCCCCTGTTCTGCTGTCAGTCTATTCTCTCTGTTATCAGCCATTCCCCTGTCCTTCTGGCAGTCTATTTCTCTCTGTTATCAGCCAATCCCGGTCCTGCTGTCAGTCTATTTCTCTCTGTTATCAGCCATTCCCCCTTACTACTGTCAGTCTATTTCTCTCTGTTTTCAGCCATTCCCCGTCCTGCTGTCAGTCTATTTCTCTCTGTTATCAGCCAATCTCGTCCTGCTGTCAGTCTATTTCTCTCTGTTATCAGCCAATCTCGTCCTGCTGTCAGTCTATTTCTCTCTGTTATCAGCCATTCCCCATGCCGCTGTCAGTCTATTTCTCTCTGTTATCAGCCATTCCCCCGTCCTGCTGTCAGTCTATTTCTCTCTGTTATCAGCCATTCCCCCGTCCTTCTGGCAGTCTATTTCTCTCTGTTATCAGCCAATCCCGGTCCTGCTGTCAGTCTATTTCTCTCTGTTATCAGCCATTCCCCCTTACTGCTGTCAGTCTATTTCTCTCTGTTTTCAGCCATTCCCAGTCCTGCTGTCAGTCTTTTTCTCTCTGCTATCAGCCATTCCCCTGTCCTGCTGTCAGTCTATTTCTCTCTGTTATCAGCCAATCTCGTCCTGCTGTCAGTCTATTTCTCTCTGTTATCAGCCATTCCCCATGCCACTGTCAGTCTATTTCTCTCTGTTATCAGCCATTCCCCCGTCCTGCTGTCAGTTTATTTCTCTCTGTTATCAGCCATTCCCCCGTCCTGCTGTCAGTCTATTTCTCTCTGTTATCAGCCATTCCCCGTCCTGCTGTCTGTCTATTCTCTCTGTTATCAGCCATTCCCCATCCCGCTGTCAGTCTATTTCTCTCTGTTATCAGCCATTCCCCATCTTGCTGTCCGTCTATTTCTCTTTTATCAGCGATTCTCCTGTCCTGCTGTCAGTCTATTCTCTCTGTTATCAGCCATTCCCCTGTCCTGTGTTCAGTCTATTTCTCTCTGTTATCAACCATTCCCCTGTCCTGCTGTCAGTCTATTCTCTCTGTTATCAGCCATTCCCCATCCCGCTGTCAGTCTATTTCTCTCTATCAGCCATTCTCCTGTCCTGCTGTCAGTCTATTTCTCTCTTTTATCAGCCAATCCCCGTCCTGCTGTCAGTCTATTCTCTCTGTCAGCCATTCCTCTGTCCTGCTGTCAGTCTATTCTCTCTGTTATCAGCCATTCCCCCATCCTGCTGTCAGTCTATTCTCTCTGTTATCAGCCATTCCCCCGTCCTGTTGTCAGTCTATTTCTCTCTCTTATCAGCCATTCCCCTGTCCTGCTGTCAGTCTATTCTCTCTGCTATCAGCCATTCCCCTGTTCTGCTGTCAGTCTATTGTCTCTGTTATCAGCCATTCCCCTGTCCTTCTGGCAGTCTATTTCTCTCTGTTATCAGCCAATCCCGGTCCTGCTGTCAGTCTATTTCTCTCTGTTATCAGCCATTCCCCCTTACTGCTGTCAGTCTATTTCTCTCTGTTATCAGCCATTCCCCTGTCCTGCTGTCAGTCTATTTCTCTCTGTTATCAGCCAATCTCGTCCTGCTGTCAGTCTATTTCTCTCTGTTATCAGCCATTCCCCATGCCGCTGTCAGTCTATTTCTCTCTGTTATCTGCCATTCCCCCATCCTGCTGTCAGTCTATTTCTCTCTGTTATCAGCCATTCCCCCGTCCTGCTGTCAGTCTATTTCTCTCTGTTATCAGCCATTCCCCTGTCCTGCTGTCAGTCTATTTCTCTCTGTTAGCAGCCAATCCCCATCCTGCTGTCAGTCTATTTCTCTCTGTTATCAGCCATTCCCCCGTCCTGCTGTCAGTCTATTTCTCTCTGTTATCAGCCATTCCCCCGTCCTGCTGTCAGTCTATTTCTCTCTGTTATCAGCCATTCCCCATCCCGCTGTCAGTCTATTTCTCTGTTATCAGCCATTCCCCATCCCGCTGTCAGTCTATTTCTCTCTGTTATCAGCCATTCCCCATCTTGCTGTCAGTCTATTTCTCTGTTATCAGCCATTCCCCTGTCCTGCTGTCAGTCTATTTCTCTCTGTTAACAGCCATTCCCCATCCCGCTGTCAGTCTATTTCTCTCTGTTATCAGCCATTCCCTGTCCTGCTGTCAGTCTATTTCTCTCTGTTATCAGCCATTCCCCGTCCTGCTGTCTGTCTATTTCTCTCTGTTATCAGCCATTCCCCCGTCCTGCTGTCAGTCTATTTCTCTCTGTTATCAGCCATTCCCTTGTCCTGCTCTCAGTCTATTTCTCTCTGTTATCAGCCATTCCCCATCCCGCTGTCAGTCTATTCTCTCTGTTATCAGCCATTCCCCATTCCGCTGTCAGTCTATTCTCTCTGTTATCAGCCATTCCCCATTCCGCTGTCAGTCTATTCTCTCTGTTATCAGCCATTCCCCATCCCGCTGTCAGTCTATTTCTCTCTGTTATCAGCCATTCTCCTGTCCTGCTGTCAGTCTATTTTTCTCTTTTATCAGCCATTCCCCCGTCCTGCTGTCAGTCTATTCTCTCTGTTATCAGCCATTCCCCTGTCCTTCTGGCAGTCTATTTCTATCTGTTATCAGCCAATCCCGGTCCTGCTGTCAGTCTATTTCTCTCTGTTATCAGCCATTCCCCCTTACTGCTGTCAGTCTATTTCTCTCTGTTATCAGCCATTCCCCTGTCCTGCTGTCAGTCTATTTCTCTCTGTTATCAGCCAATCTCGTCCTGCTGTCAGTCTATTTCTCTCTGTTATCAGCCATTCCCCATGCCGCTGTCAGTCTATTTCTCTCTGTTATCTGCCATTCCCCCATCCTGCTGTCAGTCTATTTCTCTCTGTTATCAGCCATTCCCCCGTCCTGCTGTCAGTCTATTTCTCTCTGTTATCAGCCATTCCCCTGTCCTGCTGTCAGTCTATTTCTCTCTGTTAGCAGCCAATCCCCATCCTGCTGTCAGTCTATTTCTCTCTGTTATCAGCCATTCCCCCGTCCTGCTGTCAGTCTATTTCTCTCTGTTATCAGCCATTCCCCCGTCCTGCTGTCAGTCTATTTCTCTCTGTTATCAGCCATTCCCCATCCCGCTGTCAGTCTATTTCTCTGTTATCAGCCATTCCCCATCCCGCTGTCAGTCTATTTCTCTCTGTTATCAGCCATTCCCCATCTTGCTGTCAGTCTATTTCTCTGTTATCAGCCATTCCCCTGTCCTGCTGTCAGTCTATTTCTCTCTGTTAACAGCCATTCCCCATCCCGCTGTCAGTCTATTTCTCTCTGTTATCAGCCATTCCCTGTCCTGCTGTCAGTCTATTTCTCTCTGTTATCAGCCATTCCCCGTCCTGCTGTCTGTCTATTTCTCTCTGTTATCAGCCATTCCCCCGTCCTGCTGTCAGTCTATTTCTCTCTGTTATCAGCCATTCCCTTGTCCTGCTCTCAGTCTATTTCTCTCTGTTATCAGCCATTCCCCATCCCGCTGTCAGTCTATTCTCTCTGTTATCAGCCATTCCCCATTCCGCTGTCAGTCTATTCTCTCTGTTATCAGCCATTCCCCATTCCGCTGTCAGTCTATTCTCTCTGTTATCAGCCATTCCCCATCCCGCTGTCAGTCTATTTCTCTCTGTTATCAGCCATTCTCCTGTCCTGCTGTCAGTCTATTTTTCTCTTTTATCAGCCATTCCCCCGTCCTGCTGTCAGTCTATTCTCTCTGTTATCAGCCATTCCCCATCCTGCTGTCAGTCTATTTCTATCTGTTATCAGCCATTCCCCTGTCCTGCTGCCAGTCTATTTCTCTCTGTTATCAGCCATTCCCCTGTCCTGCTGTCAGTCTATTGCTCTCTGTTATCAGCCATTCCCCGTCCTGCAGTCAGTCTATTTCTCTCTGTTATCAGCCATTCCCCGTCCTGCTCTGTCTATTTCTCTCTGTTATCAGCCATTCCCCATCCTGCTGTCTGTCTATTTCTCTCTGTTATCAGGCATTCCCTTGTCCTGCTCTCAGTCTATTTCTCTCTATCAGCCATTCCCCGTCCTGCTCTCAGTCTATTTCTCTCTGTTATCAGCCATTCCCCATCCCGCTGTCAGTCTATTCTCTCTGTTATCAGCCATTCCCCATCCCGCTGTCAGTCTATTTCTCTCTGTTATCAGCCATTCTCCTGTCCTGCTGTCAGTCTATTTCTCTCTGTTATCAGCCAATCCCCGTCCTGCTGTCAGTCTATTGCTCTCTGTTATCAGCCATTTCCCCGTCCTGCTGTCAGTCTATTTCTCTCTGTTATCAGCCATTCCACGTCCTGCTGTCAGTCTATTTCTCTCTGTTATCAGCCATTCCCCATCTTGCTGTCCGTCTATTTCTCTGTTATCAGCCATTCTCCTGTCCTGCTGTCAGTCTATTCTCTCTGTTATCAGCCATTCCCCATCCCGCTGTCAGTCTATTTCTCTCTATCAGCCATTCTCCTGTCCTGCTGTCAGTCTATTTCTCTCTTTTATCAGCCAATCCCCGTCCTGCTGTCAGTCTATTCTCTCTGTTATCAGCCATTCCTCTGTCCTGCTGTCAGTCTATTCTCTCTGTTATCAGCCATTCCCCATCCCGCTGTCAGTCTATTTCTCTCTATCAGCCATTCTCCTGTCCTGCTGTCAGTCTATTTCTCTCTTTTATCAGCCAATCCCCGTCCTGCTGTCAGTCTATTCTCTCTGTTATCAGCCATTCCTCTGTCCTGCTGTGAGTCTATTCTCTCTTTTATCAGCCATTCCCCCATCCTGCTGTCAGTCTATTCTCTCTGTTATCAGCCATTCCCCCGTCCTGTTGTCAGTCTATTTCTCTCTGTTATCAGCCATTCCCCTGTCCTGCTGTCAGTCTATTCTCTCTGTTATCAGCCATTCCCCTGTTCTGCTGTCAGTCTATTCTCTCTGTTATCAGCCATTCCCCTGTCCTTCTGGCAGTCTATTTCTCTCTGTTATCAGCCAATCCCGGGCCTGCTGTCAGTCTATTTCTCTCTGTTTTCAGCCATTCCCCGTCCTGCTGTCAGTCTATTTCTCTCTGTTATCAGCCAATCTCGTCCTGCTGTCAGTCTATTTCTCTCTGTTATCAGCCATTCCCCATGCCGCTGTCAGTCTATTTCTCTCTGTTATCAGCCATTCCCCCGTCCTGCTGTCAGTCTATTTCTCTCTGTTATCAGCCATTCCCCCGTCCTGCTGTCAGTCTATTTCTCTCTGTTGTCAGCCATTCCCCTATTCTGCTGTCAGTCTATTCTCTCTGTTATCAGCCATTCCCCTGTCCTTCTGGCAGTCTATTTCTCTCTGTTATCAGCCAATCCCGGTGCTGCTGTCAGTCTATTTCTCTCTGTTATCAGCCATTCCCCTTACTGCTGTCAGTCTATTTCTCTCTGTTTTCAGCCATTCCCCGTCCTGCTGTCAGTCTATTTCTCTCTGCTATCAGCCATTCCCCTGTCCTGCTGTCAGTCTATTTCTCTCTGTTATCAGCCAATCTCGTCCTGCTGTCAGTCTATTTCTCTCTGTTATCAGCCATTCCCCATGCCGCTGTCAGTCTATTTCTCTCTGTTATCAGCCATTCCCCCGTCCTGCTGTCAGTTTATTTCTCTCTGTTATCAGCCATTCCCCCGTCCTGCTGTCAGTCTATTTCTCTCTGTTATCAGCCATTCCCCTGTCCTGCTGTCAGTCTATTTCTCTCTGTTAACAGCCAATCCCTATCCTGCTGTCAGTCTATTTCTCTCTGTTATCAGCCATTCCCCCGTCCTGCTGTCAGTCTATTTCTCTCTGTTATCAGCCATTCCCCATCCCGCTGTCAGTCTATTTCTCTCTGTTATCAGCCATTCCCCATCTTGCTGTCAGTCTATTTCTCTGTTATCAGCCATTCCCCTGTCCTGCTGTCAGTCTATTTCTCTCTGTTAACAGCCATTCCCCATCCCGCTGTCAGTCTATTTCTCTCTGTTATCAGCCATTCCCTGTCCTGCTGTCAGTCTATTTCTCTCTCTTATCAGCCATTCCCCGTCCTGCTGTCAGTCTATTTCTCTCTGTTATCAGCCATTTCCCGTCCTGCTCTCAGTCTATTTCTCTCTGTTATCAGCCATTCCCCATCCCGCTGTCAGTCTATTCTCTCTGTTATCAGCCATTCCCAATCCCGCTGTCAGTCTATTCTCTCTGTTATCAGCCATTCCCCATCCCGCTGTCAGTCTATTTCTCTCTGTTATCAGCCATTCCCCCGTCCTGCTGTCAGTCTATTCTCTCTGTTATCAGCCATTCCCCATCCCGCTGTCAGTCTATTTTTCTCTTTTATCAGCCATTCCCCCGTCCTGCTGTCAGTCTATTCTCTCTGTTATCAGCCATTCCCCCGTCCTGTTGTCAGTCTATTTCTCTCTATCAGCCATTCCCCATCCTGCTGTCAGTCAATTTCTTTCTGTTATCAGCCATTCCCCTGTCCTGCTGTCAGTCTTTTTCTCTCTGTTATCAGCCAATCCCCGTCCTGCTGTCAGTTTATTTCTCTCTGTTATCAGCCATTCCCCTGTCCTGCTGTTAGTCTATTTCTCTCTGTTAATAGCCATTCCCCATCCCGCTGTCAGTCTATTTCTCTCTGTTATCAGCCATTCCCTGTCCTGCTGTCAGTCTATTTCTCTCTGTTATCAGCCATTCTCCGTCCTGCTGTCAGGCTATTTATCCCTGTTATCAGCCATTCCCCCGTCATGCTGTCAGTCTATTCTCTCTGTTATCAGCCATTCCCTGTCCTGCTGTCAGTCTATTTCTCTCTGTTATCAGCCATTCCCCGTCCTGCTGTCAGTCTATTTCTCTCTGTTATCAGCCATTCCCTCGTCCTGCTCTCAGTCTATTTCTCTCTGTTATCAGCCATTCCCCGTCCTGCTGTCTGTCTATTCTCTCTGTTATCAGCCATTCCCCATCCCGCTGTCAGTCTATTTCTCTCTGTTATCAGCTATTCCCCATCTTGCTGTCCGTCTATTTCTCTTTTATCAGCCATTCTCCTGTCCTGCTGTCAGTCTATTCTCTCTGTTATCAGCCATTCCCCTGTCCTGTGTTCAGTCTATTTCTCTCTGTTATCAACCATTCCCCTGTCCTGCTGTCAGTCTATTCTCTCTGTTATCAGCCATTCCCCATCCCGCTGTCAGTCTATTTCTCTCTATCAGCCATTCTCCTGTCCTGCTGTCAGTCTATTTCTCTCTTTTATCAACCAATCCCCGTCCTGCTGTCAGTCTATTCTCTCTGTTATCAGCCATTCCTCTGTCCTGCTGTCAGTCTATTCTCTCTGTTATCAGCCATTCCCCCATCCTGCTGTCAGTCTATTCTCTCTGTTATCAGCCATTCCCCCGTCCTGTTGTCAGTCTATTTCTCTCTCTTATCAGCCATTCCCCTGCCCTGCTGTCAGTCTATTCTCTCTGCTATCAGCCATTCCCCTGTTCTGCTGTCAGTCTATTCTCTCTGTTATCAGCCATTCCCCTGTCCTTCTGGCAGTCTATTTCTCTCTGTTATCAGCCAATCCCGGTCCTGCTGTCAGTCTATTTCTCTCTGTTATCAGCCATTCCCCCTTACTGCTGTCAGTCTATTTCTCTCTATCAGCCATTCTCCTGTCCTGCTGTCAGTCTATTTCTCTCTTTTATCAGCCAATCCCCGTCCTGCTGTCAGTCTATTCTCTCTGTTATCAGCCATTCCCCCATCCTGCTGTCAGTCTATTCGCTCTGTTATCAGCCATTCCCCCGTCCTGTTGTCAGTCTATTTCTCTCTGTTATCAGCCATTCCCCTGTCCTGCTGTCAGTCTATTCTCTCTGCTATCAGCCATTCCCCTGTTCTGCTGTCAGTCTATTCTTTCTGTTATCAGCCATTCCCCTGTCCTTCTGGCAGTCTATTTCTCTCTGTTATCAGCCCATCCCGGTCCTGCTGTCAGTCTATTTCTCTCTGTTATCAGCCATTTCCCCTTACTGCTGTCAGTCTATTTCTCTCTGTTTTCAGCCATTCCACGTCCTGCTGTCAGTCTATTTCTCTCTGTTATCAGCCATTCCCTCGTCCTGCTCTCAGTCTATTTCTCTCTGTTATCAGCCATTCCCCGTCCTGCTGTCTGTCTATTCTCTCTGTTATCAGCCATTCCCCATCTTGCTGTCCGTCTATTTCTCTGTTATCAGCCATTCTCCTGTCCTGCTGTCAGTCTATTCTCTCTGTTATCAGCCATTCCCCTGTCCTGTGTTCAGTCTATTTCTCTCTGTTATCAACCATTCCCCTGTCCTGCTGTCAGTCTATTCTCTCTGTTATCAGCCATTCCCCATCCCGCTGTCAGTCTATTTCTCTCTGTTATCAGCCATTCCCCTGTCCTGCTGTCAGTCTATCAGTCTATTCTCTCTGTTATCAGCCATTCCCCTGTTCTGCTGTCAGTCTATTCTCTCTGTTATCAGCCATTCCCCTGTCCTTCTGGCAGTCTATTTCTCTCTGTTATCAGCCAATCCCGGTCCTGCTGTCAGTCTATTTCTCTCTGTTTTCAGCCATTCCCCGTCCTGCTGTCAGTCTATTTCTCTCTGTTTTTAGCCATTCCCCGTCCTGCTGTCAGTCTATTTCTCTCTGTTATCAGCCAATCCCGGTCCTGCTGTCAGTCTATTTCTCTCTGTTTTCAGCCATTACCCTTACTGCTGTCAGTCTATTTCTCTCTGTTTTCAGCCATTCCCCGTCCTGCTGTCAGTCTATTTCTCTCTGTTATCAGCCAATCTCGTCCTGCTGTCAGTCTATTTCTCTCTGTTATCAGCCATTCCCCATGCCGCTGTCAGTCTATTTCTCTCTGTTATCAGCCATTCCCCCGTCATGCTGTCAGTCTATTTCTCTCTGTTATCAGCCATTCCCCCGTCCTGCTGTCAGTCTATTTCTCTCTGTTATCAGCCATTCCCCTATTCTGCTGTCAGTCTATTCTCTCTGTTATCAGCCATTCCCCTGTCCTTCTGGCAGTCTATTTCTCTCTGTTATCAGCCAATCTCGTCCTGCTGTCAGTCTATTTCTCTCTGTTATCAGCCATTCCCCATGCCGCTGTCAGTCTATTTCTCTCTGTTATCTGCCATTCCCCCGTCCTGCTGTCAGTCTATTTCTCTCTGTTATCAGCCATTCCCCCGTCCTGCTGTCAGTCTATTTCTCTCTGTTATCAGCCATTCCCCCTTACTGCTGTCAGTCTATTTCTCTCTGTTTTCAGCCATTCCCCGTCCTGCTGTCAGTCTTTTTCTCTCTGCTATCAGCCATTCCCCTGTCCTGCTGTCAGTCTATTTCTCTCTGTTATCAGCCAATCTCGTCCTGCTGTCAGTCTATTTCTCTCTGTTATCAGCCATTCCCCATGCCGCTGTCAGTCTATTTCTCTCTGTTATCAGCCATTCCCCCGTCCTGCTGTCAGTTTATTTCTCTCTGTTATCAGCCATTCCCCCGTCCTGCTGTCAGTCTATTTATCTCTGTTATCAGCCATTCCCCTGTCCTGCTGTCAGTCTATTTCTCTCTGTTAACAGCCAATCCCCATCCTGCTGTCAGTCTATTTCTCTCTGTTATCAGCCATTCCCCCGTCCTGTTGTCATTCTATTTCTCTCTATCAGCCATTCCCCATCCTGCTGTCAGTCTATTTCTTTCTGTTATCAGCCATTCCCCTGTCCTGCTGTCAGTCTTTTTCTCTCTGTTATCAGCCAATCCCCGTCCTGCTGTCAGTCTATTGCTCTCTGTTATCAGCCATTTCCCCGTCCTGCAGTCAGTCTATTTCTCTCTGTTAACAGCCAATCCCTATCCTGCTGTCAGTTTATTTCTCTCTGTTATCAGCCATTCTCCGTCCTGCTGTCAGGCTATTTATCCCTGTTATCAGCCATTCCCCCGTCATGCTGTCAGTCTATTTCTCTCTGTTATCAGCCATTCCCCTGTCCTGCTGTCAGTCTATTCTCTCTGCTATCAGCCATTCCCCTGTTCTGCTGTCAGTCTATTCTTTCTGTTATCAGCCATTCCCCTGTCCTTCTGGCAGTCTATTTCTCTCTGTTATCAGCCCATCCCGGTCCTGCTGTCAGTCTATTTCTCTCTGTTATCAGCCATTCCCCCTTACTGCTGTCAGTCTATTTCTCTCTGTTTTCAGCCATTCCACGTCCTGCTGTCAGTCTATTTCTCTCTGTTATCAGCCATTCCCTCGTCCTGCTCTCAGTCTATTTCTCTCTGTTATCAGCCATTCCCCGTCCTGCTGTCTGTCTATTCTCTCTGTTATCAGCCATTCCCCATCTTGCTGTCCGTCTATTTCTCTGTTATCAGCCATTCTCCTGTCCTGCTGTCAGTCTATTCTCTCTGTTATCAGCCATTCCCCTGTCCTGTGTTCAGTCTATTTCTCTCTGTTATCAACCATTCCCCTGTCCCGCTGTCAGTCTATTCTCTCTGTTATCAGCCATTCCCCATCCCGCTGTCAGTCTATTTCTCTCTATCAGCCATTCTCCTGTCCTGCTGTCAGTCTATTTCTCTCTGTTATCAGCCATTCCCCTGTCCTGCTGTCAGTCTATCAGTCTATTCTCTCTGTTATCAGCCATTCCCCTGTTCTGCTGTCAGTCTATTCTCTCTGTTATCAGCCATTCCCCTGTCCTTCTGGCAGTCTATTTCTCTCTGTTATCAGCCAATCCCGGTCCTGCTGTCAGTCTATTTCTCTCTGTTTTCAGCCATTCCCCGTCCTGCTGTCAGTCTATTTCTCTCTGTTTTTAGCCATTCCCCGTCCTGCTGTCAGTCTATTTCTCTCTGTTATCAGCCAATCCCGGTCCTGCTGTCAGTCTATTTCTCTCTGTTTTCAGCCATTACCCTTACTGCTGTCAGTCTATTTCTCTCTGTTTTCAGCCATTCCCCGTCCTGCTGTCAGTCTATTTCTCTCTGTTATCAGCCAATCTCGTCCTGCTGTCAGTCTATTTCTCTCTGTTATCAGCCATTCCCCATGCCGCTGTCAGTCTATTTCTCTCTGTTATCAGCCATTCCCCCGTCATGCTGTCAGTCTATTTCTCTCTGTTATCAGCCATTCCCCCGTCCTGCTGTCAGTCTATTTCTCTCTGTTATCAGCCATTCCCCTATTCTGCTGTCAGTCTATTCTCTCTGTTATCAGCCATTCCCCTGTCCTTCTGGCAGTCTATTTCTCTCTGTTATCAGCCAATCTCGTCCTGCTGTCAGTCTATTTCTCTCTGTTATCAGCCATTCCCCATGCCGCTGTCAGTCTATTTCTCTCTGTTATCTGCCATTCCCCCGTCCTGCTGTCAGTCTATTTCTCTCTGTTATCAGCCATTCCCCCGTCCTGCTGTCAGTCTATTTCTCTCTGTTATCAGCCATTCCCCCTTACTGCTGTCAGTCTATTTCTCTCTGTTTTCAGCCATTCCCCGTCCTGCTGTCAGTCTTTTTCTCTCTGCTATCAGCCATTCCCCTGTCCTGCTGTCAGTCTATTTCTCTCTGTTATCAGCCAATCTCGTCCTGCTGTCAGTCTATTTCTCTCTGTTATCAGCCATTCCCCATGCCGCTGTCAGTCTATTTCTCTCTGTTATCAGCCATCCCCCGTCCTGCTGTCAGTTTATTTCTCTCTGTTATCAGCCATTCCCCCGTCCTGCTGTCAGTCTATTTATCTCTGTTATCAGCCATTCCCCTGTCCTGCTGTCAGTCTATTTCTCTCTGTTAACAGCCAATCCCCATCCTGCTGTCAGTCTATTTCTCTCTGTTATCAGCCATTCCCCCGTCCTGTTGTCAGTCTATTTCTCTCTATCAGCCATTCCCCATCCTGCTGTCAGTCTATTTCTTTCTGTTATCAGCCATTCCCCTGTCCTGCTGTCAGTCTTTTTCTCTCTGTTATCAGCCAATCCCCGTCCTGCTGTCAGTCTATTGCTCTCTGTTATCAGCCATTTCCCCGTCCTGCAGTCAGTCTATTTCTCTCTGTTAACAGCCAATCCCTATCCTGCTGTCAGTTTATTTCTCTCTGTTATCAGCCATTCTCCGTCCTGCTGTCAGGCTATTTATCCCTGTTATCAGCCATTCCCCCGTCATGCTGTCAGTCTATTCTCTCTGTTATCAGCCATTCCCTGTCCTGCTGTCAGTCTATTTCTCTCTGTTATCAGCCATTCCCCATCCCGCTGTCAGTCTATTTCTCTTTTATCAGCCATTCTCCTGTCCTGCTGTCAGTCTATTCTCTCTGTTATCAGCCATTCTCCTGTCCTGCTGTCTGTCTATTCTCTCTGTTATCAGCCAATCCCGGTCCTGCTGTCAGTCTATTTCTCTCTGTTATCAACCATTCCCCTGTCCTGCTGTCAGTCTATTCTCTCTGTTATCAGCCATTCCCCATCCCACTGTCAGTCTATTTCTCTCTATCAGCCATTCTCCTGTCCTGCTGTCAGTCTATTTCTCTCTTTTATCAGCCAATCCCCGTCCTGCTGTCAGTCTATTCTCTCTGTTATCAGCCATTCCTCTGTCCTGCTGTCAGTCTATTCTCTCTGTTATCAGCCATTCCCCCATCCTGCTGTCAGTCTATTCTCTCTGTTATCAGCCATTCCCCCGTCCTGTTGTCAGTCTATTTCTCTCTCTTATCAGCCATTCCCCTGTCCTGCTGTCAGTCTATTCTCTCTGCTATCAGCCATTCCCCTGTTCTGCTGTCAGTCTATTCTCTCTGTTATCAGCCATTCCCCTGTCCTTCTGGCAGTCTATTTCTCTCTGTTATCAGCCAATCCCGGTCCTGCTGTCAGTCTATTTCTCTCTGTTATCAGCCATTCCCCCTTACTGCTGTCAGTCTATTTCTCTCTGTTATCAGCCATTCCCCTGTCCTGCTGTCAGTCTATTTCTCTCTGTTATCAGCCAATCTCGTCCTGCTGTCAGTCTATTTCTCTCTGTTATCAGCCATTCCCCATGCCGCTGTCAGTCTATTTCTCTCTGTTATCTGCCATTCCCCCGTCCTGCTGTCAGTCTATTTCTCTCTGTTATCAGCCATTCCCCCGTCCTGCTGTCAGTCTATTTCTCTCTGTTATCAGCCATTCCCCTGTCCTGCTGTCAGTCTATTTCTCTCTGTTAACAGCCAATCCCCATCCTGCTGTCAGTCTATTTCTCTCTGTTATCAGCCATTCCCCCGTCCTGCTGTCAGTCTATTTCTCTCTGTTATCAGCCATTCCCCATCCCGCTGTCAGTCTATTTCTCTGTTATCAGCCATTCCCCATCCCGCTGTCAGTCTATTTCTCTCTGTTATCAGCCATTCCCCATCTTGCTGTCAGTCTATTCTCTCTGTTATCAGCCATTCCTCTGTCCTGCTGTGAGTCTATTCTCTCTTTTATCAGCCATTCCCCCATCCTGCTGTCAGTCTATTCTCTCTGTTATCAGCCATTCCCCCGTCCTGTTGTCAGTCTATTTCTCTCTGTTATCAGCCATTCCCCTGTCCTGCTGTCAGTCTATTCTCTCTGTTATCAGCCATTCCCCTGTTCTGCTGTCAGTCTATTCTCTCTGTTATCAGCCATTCCCCTGTCCTTCTGGCAGTCTATTTCTCTCTGTTATCAGCCAATCCCGGGCCTGCTGTCAGTCTATTTCTCTCTGTTTTCAGCCATTCCCCGTCCTGCTGTCAGTCTATTTCTCTCTGTTATCAGCCAATCTCGCCCTGCTGTCAGTCTATTTCTCTCTGTTATCAGCCATTCCCCATGCCGCTGTCAGTCTATTTCTCTCTGTTATCAGCCATTCCCCCGTCCTGCTGTCAGTCTATTTCTCTCTGTTATCAGCCATTCCCCCGTCCTGCTGTCAGTCTATTTCTCTCTGTTGTCAGCCATTCCCCTATTCTGCTGTCAGTCTATTCTCTCTGTTATCAGCCATTCCCCTGTCCTTCTGGCAGTCTATTTCTCTCTGTTATCAGCCAATCCCGGTGCTGCTGTCAGTCTATTTCTCTCTGTTATCAGCCATTCCCCTTACTGCTGTCAGTCTATTTCTCTCTGTTTTCAGCCATTCCCCGTCCTGCTGTCAGTCTATTTCTCTCTGCTATCAGCCATTCCCCTGTCCTGCTGTCAGTCTATTTCTCTCTGTTATCAGCCAATCTCGTCCTGCTGTCAGTCTATTTCTCTCTGTTATCAGCCATTCCCCATGCCGCTGTCAGTCTATTTCTCTCTGTTATCAGCCATTCCCCCGTCCTGCTGTCAGTTTATTTCTCTCTGTTATCAGCCATTCCCCCGTCCTGCTGTCAGTCTATTTCTCTCTGTTATCAGCCATTCCCCTGTCCTGCTGTCAGTCTATTTCTCTCTGTTAACAGCCAATCCCTATCCTGCTGTCAGTCTATTTCTCTCTGTTATCAGCCATTCCCCCGTCCTGCTGTCAGTCTATTTCTCTCTGTTATCAGCCATTCCCCATCCCATTGTCAGTCTATTTCTCTCTGTTATCAGCCATTCCCCATCTTGCTGTCAGTCTATTTCTCTGTTATCAGCCATTCCCCTGTCCTGCTGTCAGTCTATTTCTCTCTGTTAACAGCCATTCCCCATCCCGCTGTCAGTCTATTTCTCTCTGTTATCAGCCATTCCCTGTCCTGCTGTCAGTCTATTTCTCTCTCTTATCAGCCATTCCCCGTCCTGCTGTCAGTCTATTTCTCTCTGTTATCAGCCATTTCCCGTCCTGCTCTCAGTCTATTTCTCTCTGTTATCAGCCATTCCCCATCCCGCTGTCAGTCTATTCTCTCTGTTATCAGCCATTCCACATCCCGCTGTCAGTCTATTCTCTCTGTTATCAGCCATTCCCCATCCCGCTGTCAGTCTATTTCTCTCTGTTATCAGCCATTCCCCCGTCCTGCTGTCAGTCTATTCTCTCTGTTATCAGCCATTCCCCATCCCGCTGTCAGTCTATTTTTCTCTTTTATCAGCCATTCCCCCGTCCTGCTGTCAGTCTATTCTCTCTGTTATCAGCCATTCCCCCGTCCTGTTGTCAGTCTATTTCTCTCTATCAGCCATTCCCCATCCTGCTGTCAGTCAATTTCTTTCTGTTATCAGCCATTCCCCTGTCCTGCTGTCAGTCTTTTTCTCTCTGTTATCAGCCAATCCCCGTCCTGCTGTCAGTTTATTTCTCTCTGTTATCAGCCATTCCCCTGTCCTGCTGTTAGTCTATTTCTCTCTGTTAATAGCCATTCCCCATCCCGCTGTCAGTCTATTTCTCTCTGTTATCAGCCATTCCCCGTCCTGCTGTCAGTCTATTTCTCTCTGTTATCAGCCATTCTCCGTCCTGCTGTCAGGCTATTTATCCCTGTTATCAGCCATTCCCCCGTCATGCTGTCAGTCTATTCTCTCTGTTATCAGCCATTCCCTGTCCTGCTGTCAGTCTATTTCTCTCTGTTATCAGCCATTCCCCGTCCTGCTGTCAGTCTATTTCTCTCTGTTATCAGCCATTCCCTCGTCCTGCTCTCAGTCTATTTCTCTCTGTTATCAGCCATTCCCCGTCCTGCTGTCTGTCTATTCTCTCTGTTATCAGCCATTCCCCATCCCGCTGTCAGTCTATTTCTCTCTGTTATCAGCCATTCCCCATCTTGCTGTCCGTCTATTTCTCTTTTATCAGCCATTCTCCTGTCCTGCTGTCAGTCTATTCTCTCTGTTATCAGCCATTCCCCTGTCCTGTGTTCAGTCTATTTCTCTCTGTTATCAACCATTCCCCTGTCCTGCTGTCAGTCTATTCTCTCTGTTATCAGCCATTCCCCATCCCGCTGTCAGTCTATTTCTCTCTATCAGCCATTCTCCTGTCCTGCTGTCAGTCTATTTCTCTCTTTTATCAGCCAATCCCCGTCCTGCTGTCAGTCTATTCTCTCTGTTATCAGCCATTCCTCTGTCCTGCTGTCAGTCTATTCTCTCTGTTATCAGCCATTCCCCCATCCTGCTGTCAGTCTATTCTCTCTGTTATCAGCCATTCCCCCGTCCTGTTGTCAGTCTATTTCTCTCTCTTATCAGCCATTCCCCTGCCCTGCTGTCAGTCTATTCTCTCTGCTATCAGCCATTCCCCTGTTCTGCTGTCAGTCTATTCTCTCTGTTATCAGCCATTCCCCTGTCCTTCTGGCAGTCTATTTCTCTCTGTTATCAGCCAATCCCGGTCCTGCTGTCAGTCTATTTCTCTCTGTTATCAGCCATTCCCCCTTACTGCTGTCAGTCTATTTCTCTCTATCAGCCATTCTCCTGTCCTGCTGTCAGTCTATTTCTCTCTTTTATCAGCCAATCCCCGTCCTGCTGTCAGTCTATTCTCTCTGTTATCAGCCATTCCCCCATCCTGCTGTCAGTCTATTCTCTCTGTTATCAGCCATTCCCCAGTCCTGTTGTCAGTCTATTTCTCTCTGTTATCAGCCATTCCCCTGTCCTGCTGTCAGTCTATTCTCTCTGCTATCAGCCATTCCCCTGTTCTGCTGTCAGTCTATTCTTTCTGTTATCAGCCATTCCCCTGTCCTTCTGGCAGTCTATTTCTCTCTGTTATCAGCCCATCCCGGTCCTGCTGTCAGTCTATTTCTCTCTGTTATCAGCCATTCCCCCTTACTGCTGTCAGTCTATTTCTCTCTGTTTTCAGCCATTCCACGTCCTGCTGTCAGTCTATTTCTCTCTGTTATCAGCCATTCCCTCGTCCTGCTCTCAGTCTATTTCTCTCTGTTATCAGCCATTCCCCGTCCTGCTGTCTGTCTATTCTCTCTGTTATCAGCCATTCCCCATCTTGCTGTCCGTCTATTTCTCTGTTATCAGCCATTCTCCTGTCCTGCTGTCAGTCTATTCTCTCTGTTATCAGCCATTCCCCTGTCCTGTGTTCAGTCTATTTCTCTCTGTTATCAACCATTCCCCTGTCCTGCTGTCAGTCTATTCTCTCTGTTATCAGCCATTCCCCATCCCGCTGTCAGTCTATTTCTCTCTATCAGCCATTCTCCTGTCCTGCTGTCAGTCTATTTCTCTCTTTTATCAGCCAATCCCCGTCCTGCTGTCAGTCTATTCTCTCTGTTATCAGCCATTCCTCTGTCCTACTGTCAGTCTATTCTCTCTGTTATCAGCCATTCCCCCGTCCTGTTGTCAGTCTATTTCTCTCTGTTATCAGCCATTCCCCTGTCCTGCTGTCAGTCTATCAGTCTATTCTCTCTGTTATCAGCCATTCCCCTGTTCTGCTGTCAGTCTATTCTCTCTGTTATCAGCCATTCCCCTGTCCTTCTGGCAGTCTATTTCTCTCTGTTATCAGCCAATCCCGGTCCTGCTGTCAGTCTATTTCTCTCTGTTTTCAGCCATTCCCCGTCCTGCTGTCAGTCTATTTCTCTCTGTTTTTAGCCATTCCCCGTCCTGCTGTCAGTCTATTTCTCTCTGTTATCAGCCAATCCCGGTCCTGCTGTCAGTCTATTTCTCTCTGTTTTCAGCCATTACCCTTACTGCTGTCAGTCTATTTCTCTCTGTTTTCAGCCATTCCCCGTCCTGCTGTCAGTCTATTTCTCTCTGTTATCAGCCAATCTCGTCCTGCTGTCAGTCTATTTCTCTCTGTTATCAGCCATTCCCCATGCCGCTGTCAGTCTATTTCTCTCTGTTATCAGCCATTCCCCCGTCATGCTGTCAGTCTATTTCTCTCTGTTATCAGCCATTCCCCCGTCCTGCTGTCAGTCTATTTCTCTCTGTTATCAGCCATTCCCCTATTCTGCTGTCAGTCTATTCTCTCTGTTATCAGCCATTCCCCTGTCCTTCTGGCAGTCTATTTCTCTCTGTTATCAGCCAATCCCGGTGCTGCTGTCAGTCTATTTCTCTCTGTTATCAGCCAATCCCCTATTCTGCTGTCAGTCTATTCTCTCTGTTATCAGCCATTCCCCTGTCCTTCTGGCAGTCTATTTCTCTCTGTTATCAGCCAATCCCGGTGCTGCTGTCAGTCTATTTCTCTCTGTTATCAGCCAATCCCGGTCCTGCTGTCAGTCTATTTCTCTCTGTTATCAGCCAATCTCGTCCTGCTGTCAGTCTATTTCTCTCTGTTATCAGCCATTCCCCATGCCGCTGTCAGTCTATTTCTCTCTGTTATCAGCCATTCCCCCGTCCTGCTGTCAGTTTATTTCTCTCTGTTATCAGCCATTCCCCCGTCCTGCTGTCAGTCTATTTCTCTCTGTTATCAGCCATTCCCCTGTCCTGCTGTCAGTCTATTTCTCTCTGTTAACAGCCAATCCCCATCCTGCTGTCAGTCTATTTCTCTCTGTTATCAGCCATTCCCCCGTCCTGTTGTCAGTCTATTTCTCTCTATCAGCCATTCCCCATCCTGCTGTCAGTCTATTTCTTTCTGTTATCAGCCATTCCCCTGTCCTGCTGTCAGTCTTTTTCTCTCTGTTATCAGCCAATCCCCGTCCTGCTGTCAGTCTATTGCTCTCTGTTATCAGCCATTTCCCCGTCCTGCAGTCAGTCTATTTCTCTCTGTTAACAGCCAATCCCTATCCTGCTGTCAGTTTATTTCTCTCTGTTATCAGCCATTCTCCGTCCTGCTGTCAGGCTATTTATCCCTGTTATCAGCCATTCCCCCGTCATGCTGTCAGTCTATTCTCTCTGTTATCAGCCATTCCCTGTCCTGCTGTCAGTCTATTTCTCTCTGTTATCAGCCATTCCCCATCCCGCTGTCAGTCTATTTCTCTTTTATCAGCCATTCTCCTGTCCTGCTGTCAGTCTATTCTCTCTGTTATCAGCCATTCTCCTGTCCTGCTGTCTGTCTATTCTCTCTGTTATCAGCCAATCCCGGTCCTGCTGTCAGTCTATTTCTCTCTGTTATCAACCATTCCCCTGTCCTGCTGTCAGTCTATTCTCTCTGTTATCAGCCATTCCCCATCCCACTGTCAGTCTATTTCTCTCTATCAGCCATTCTCCTGTCCTGCTGTCAGTCTATTTCTCTCTTTTATCAGCCAATCCCCGTCCTGCTGTCAGTCTATTCTCTCTGTTATCAGCCATTCCTCTGTCCTGCTGTCAGTCTATTCTCTCTGTTATCAGCCATTCCCCCATCCTGCTGTCAGTCTATTCTCTCTGTTATCAGCCATTCCCCCGTCCTGTTGTCAGTCTATTTCTCTCTCTTATCAGCCATTCCCCTGTCCTGCTGTCAGTCTATTCTCTCTGCTATCAGCCATTCCCCTGTTCTGCTGTCAGTCTATTCTCTCTGTTATCAGCCATTCCCCTGTCCTTCTGGCAGTCTATTTCTCTCTGTTATCAGCCAATCCCGGTCCTGCTGTCAGTCTATTTCTCTCTGTTATCAGCCATTCCCCCTTACTGCTGTCAGTCTATTTCTCTCTGTTATCAGCCATTCCCCTGTCCTGCTGTCAGTCTATTTCTCTCTGTTATCAGCCAATCTCGTCCTGCTGTCAGTCTATTTCTCTCTGTTATCAGCCATTCCCCATGCCGCTGTCAGTCTATTTCTCTCTGTTATCTGCCATTCCCCCGTCCTGCTGTCAGTCTATTTCTCTCTGTTATCAGCCATTCCCCCGTCCTGCTGTCAGTCTATTTCTCTCTGTTATCAGCCATTCCCCTGTCCTGCTGTCAGTCTATTTCTCTCTGTTAACAGCCAATCCCCATCCTGCTGTCAGTCTATTTCTCTCTGTTATCAGCCATTCCCCCGTCTTGCTGTCAGTCTATTTCTCTCTGTTATCAGCCATTCCCCATCCCGCTGTCAGTCTATTTCTCTGTTATCAGCCATTCCCCATCCCGCTGTCAGTCTATTTCTCTGTTATCAGCCATTCCCCTGTCCTGCTGTCAGTCTATTTCTCTCTGTTATCAGCCATTCCCCATCTTGCTGTCAGTCTATTTCTCTCTCTTATCAGCCATTCCCCGTCCTGCTGTCAGTCTATTTCTCTCTGTTATCAGCCATTCCCCGTCCTGCTGTCTGTCTATTTCTCTCTGTTATCAGCCATTCCCCCGTCCTGCTGTCAGTCTATTTCTCTCTGTTATCAGCCATTCCCTTGTCCTGCTCTCAGTCTATTTCTCTCTGTTATCAGCCATTCCCCATCCCGCTGTCAGTCTATTCTCTCTGTTATCAGCCATTCCCCATTCCGCTGTCAGTCTATTCTCTCTGTTATCAGCCATTCCCCATCCCGCTGTCAGTCTATTTCTCTCTGTTATCAGCCATTCTCCTGTCCTGCTGTCAGTCTATTTTTCTCTTTTATCAGCCATTCCCCCGTCCTGCTGTCAGTCTATTCTCTCTGTTATCAGCAATTCCCCATCCTGCTGTCAGTCTATTTCTATCTGTTATCAGCCATTCCCCTGTCCTGCTGCCAGTCTATTTCTCTCTGTTATCAGCCATTCCCCTGTCCTGCTGTCAGTCTATTGCTCTCTGTTATCAGCCATTCCCCGTCCTGCAGTCAGTCTATTTCTCTCTGTTAACAGCCAATCCCTATCCTGCTGTCAGTCTATTTCTCTCTGTTATCAGCCATTCCCCGTCCTGCTCTCAGTCTATTTCTCTCTGTTATCAGCCATTCCCTGTCCTGCTGTCAGTCTATTTCTCTCTCTTATCAGCCATTCCCCGAACTGCTGTCAGTCTATTTCTCTCTGTTATCAGCCATTCCCCATCCTGCTGTCTGTCTATTTCTCTCTGTTATCAGCCATTCCCTTGTCCTGCTCTCAGTCTATTTCTCTCTGTTATCAGCCATTCCCCATCCCGCTGTCAGTCTATTCTCTCTGTTATCAGCCATTCCCCATCCCGCTGTCAGTCTATTCTCTCTGTTATCAGCCATTCCCCATCCCGCTGTCAGTCTATTTCTCTCTGTTATCAGCCATTCTCCTGTCCTGCTGTCAGTCTATTTTTCTCTTTTATCAGCCATTCCCCCGTCCTGCTGTCAGTCTATTCTCTCTGTTATCAGCCATTCCCCCGTCCTGTTGTCAGTCTATTTCTCTCTATCAGCCATTCCCCATCCTGCTGTCAGTCTATTTCTATCTGTTATCAGCCATTCCCCTGTCCTGCTGCCAGTCTATTTCTCTCTGTTATCAGCCATTCCCCTGTCCTGCTGTCAGTCTATTTCTCTCTGTTATCAGCCAATCCCCGTCCTGCTGTCAGTCTATTGCTCTCTGTTATCAGCCATTTCCCCGTCCTGCTGTCAGTCTATTTCTCTCTGTTAACAGCCAATCCCAATCCTGCTGTCAGTCTATTTCCCTCTGTTATCAGCCATTCCCCCGTCCTGCTGTCAGTTTATTTCTCTCTGTTATCAGCCATTCCCCTGTCCTGCTGTTAGTCTATTTCTCTCTGTTAATAGCCATTCCCCATCCCGCTGTCAGTCTATTTCTCTCTGTTATCAGCCATTCCCTGTCCTGCTGTCAGTCTATTTCTCTCTGTTATCAGCCATTCTCCGTCCTGCTGTCAGGCTATTTATCCCTGTTATCAGCCATTCCCCCGTCATGCTGTCAGTCTATTCTCTCTGTTATCAGCCATTCCCTGTCCTGCTGTCAGTCTATTTCTCTCTGTTATCAGCCATTCCCCATCCCGCTGTCAGTCTATTTCTCTTTTATCAGCCATTCTCCTGTCCTGCTGTCAGTCTATTCTCTCTGTTATCAGCCATTCTCCTGTCCTGCTGTCTGTCTATTCTCTCTGTTATCAGCCAATCCCGGTCCTGCTGTCAGTCTATTTCTCTCTGTTATCAACCATTCCCCTGTCCTGCTGTCAGTCTATTCTCTCTGTTATCAGCCATTCCCCATCCCACTGTCAGTCTATTTCTCTCTATCAGCCATTCTCCTGTCCTGCTGTCAGTCTATTTCTCTCTTTTATCAGCCAATCCCCGTCCTGCTGTCAGTCTATTCTCTCTGTTATCAGCCATTCCTCTGTCCTGCTGTCAGTCTATTCTCTCTGTTATCAGCCATTCCCCCATCCTGCTGTCAGTCTATTCTCTCTGTTATCAGCCATTCCCCCGTCCTGTTGTCAGTCTATTTCTCTCTCTTATCAGCCATTCCCCTGTCCTGCTGTCAGTCTATTCTCTCTGCTATCAGCCATTCCCCTGTTCTGCTGTCAGTCTATTCTCTCTGTTATCAGCCATTCCCCTGTCCTTCTGGCAGTCTATTTCTCTCTGTTATCAGCCAATCCCGGTCCTGCTGTCAGTCTATTTCTCTCTGTTATCAGCCATTCCCCCTTACTGCTGTCAGTCTATTTCTCTCTGTTATCAGCCATTCCCCTGTCCTGCTGTCAGTCTATTTCTCTCTGTTATCAGCCAATCTCGTCCTGCTGTCAGTCTATTTCTCTCTGTTATCAGCCATTCCCCATGCCGCTGTCAGTCTATTTCTCTCTGTTATCTGCCATTCCCCCGTCCTGCTGTCAGTCTATTTCTCTCTGTTATCAGCCATTCCCCCGTCCTGCTGTCAGTCTATTTCTCTCTGTTATCAGCCATTCCCCTGTCCTGCTGTCAGTCTATTTCTCTCTGTTAACAGCCAATCCCCATCCTGCTGTCAGTCTATTTCTCTCTGTTATCAGCCATTCCCCCGTCCTGCTGTCAGTCTATTTCTCTCTGTTATCAGCCATTCCCCATCCCGCTGTCAGTCTATTTCTCTGTTATCAGCCATTCCCCATCCCGCTGTCAGTCTATTTCTCTGTTATCAGCCATTCCCCTGTCCTGCTGTCAGTCTATTTCTCTCTGTTATCAGCCATTCCCCATCTTGCTGTCAGTCTATTTCTCTCTCTTATCAGCCATTCCCCGTCCTGCTGTCAGTCTATTTCTCTCTGTTATCAGCCATTCCCCGTCCTGCTGTCTGTCTATTTCTCTCTGTTATCAGCCATTCCCCCGTCCTGCTGTCAGTCTATTTCTCTCTGTTATCAGCCATTCCCTTGTCCTGCTCTCAGTCTATTTCTCTCTGTTATCAGCCATTCCCCCGTCCTGTTGTCAGTCTATTTCTCTCTGTTATCAGCCATTCCCCTGTCCTGCTGTCAGTCTATCAGTCTATTCTCTCTGTTATCAGCCATTCCCCTGTTCTGCTGTCAGTCTATTCTCTCTGTTATCAGCCATTCCCCTGTCCTTCTGGCAGTCTATTTCTCTCTGTTATCAGCCAATCCCGGTCCTGCTGTCAGTCTATTTCTCTCTGTTTTCAGCCATTCCCCGTCCTGCTGTCAGTCTATTTCTCTCTGTTTTTAGCCATTCCCCGTCCTGCTGTCAGTCTATTTCTCTCTGTTATCAGCCAATCCCGGTCCTGCTGTCAGTCTATTTCTCTCTGTTTTCAGCCATTACCCTTACTGCTGTCAGTCTATTTCTCTCTGTTTTCAGCCATTCCCCGTCCTGCTGTCAGTCTATTTCTCTCTGTTATCAGCCAATCTCGTCCTGCTGTCAGTCTATTTCTCTCTGTTATCAGCCATTCCCCATGCCGCTGTCAGTCTATTTCTCTCTGTTATCAGCCATTCCCCCGTCATGCTGTCAGTCTATTTCTCTCTGTTATCAGCCATTCCCCCGTCCTGCTGTCAGTCTATTTCTCTCTGTTATCAGCCATTCCCCTATTCTGCTGTCAGTCTATTCTCTCTGTTATCAGCCATTCCCCTGTCCTTCTGGCAGTCTATTTCTCTCTGTTATCAGCCAATCCCGGTGCTGCTGTCAGTCTATTTCTCTCTGTTATCAGCCAATCCCCTATTCTGCTGTCAGTCTATTCTCTCTGTTATCAGCCATTCCCCTGTCCTTCTGGCAGTCTATTTCTCTCTGTTATCAGCCAATCCCGGTGCTGCTGTCAGTCTATTTCTCTCTGTTATCAGCCAATCCCGGTCCTGCTGTCAGTCTATTTCTCTCTGTTATCAGCCAATCTCGTCCTGCTGTCAGTCTATTTCTCTCTGTTATCAGCCATTCCCCATGCCGCTGTCAGTCTATTTCTCTCTGTTATCAGCCATTCCCCCGTCCTGCTGTCAGTTTATTTCTCTCTGTTATCAGCCATTCCCCCGTCCTGCTGTCAGTCTATTTCTCTCTGTTATCAGCCATTCCCCTGTCCTGCTGTCAGTCTATTTCTCTCTGTTAACAGCCAATCCCCATCCTGCTGTCAGTCTATTTCTCTCTGTTATCAGCCATTCCCCCGTCCTGTTGTCAGTCTATTTCTCTCTATCAGCCATTCCCCATCCTGCTGTCAGTCTATTTCTTTCTGTTATCAGCCATTCCCCTGTCCTGCTGTCAGTCTTTTTCTCTCTGTTATCAGCCAATCCCCGTCCTGCTGTCAGTCTATTGCTCTCTGTTATCAGCCATTTCCCCGTCCTGCAGTCAGTCTATTTCTCTCTGTTAACAGCCAATCCCTATCCTGCTGTCAGTTTATTTCTCTCTGTTATCAGCCATTCTCCGTCCTGCTGTCAGGCTATTTATCCCTGTTATCAGCCATTCCCCCGTCATGCTGTCAGTCTATTCTCTCTGTTATCAGCCATTCCCTGTCCTGCTGTCAGTCTATTTCTCTCTGTTATCAGCCATTCCCCATCCCGCTGTCAGTCTATTTCTCTTTTATCAGCCATTCTCCTGTCCTGCTGTCAGTCTATTCTCTCTGTTATCAGCCATTCTCCTGTCCTGCTGTCTGTCTATTCTCTCTGTTATCAGCCAATCCCGGTCCTGCTGTCAGTCTATTTCTCTCTGTTATCAACCATTCCCCTGTCCTGCTGTCAGTCTATTCTCTCTGTTATCAGCCATTCCCCATCCCACTGTCAGTCTATTTCTCTCTATCAGCCATTCTCCTGTCCTGCTGTCAGTCTATTTCTCTCTTTTATCAGCCAATCCCCGTCCTGCTGTCAGTCTATTCTCTCTGTTATCAGCCATTCCTCTGTCCTGCTGTCAGTCTATTCTCTCTGTTATCAGCCATTCCCCCATCCTGCTGTCAGTCTATTCTCTCTGTTATCAGCCATTCCCCCGTCCTGTTGTCAGTCTATTTCTCTCTCTTATCAGCCATTCCCCTGTCCTGCTGTCAGTCTATTCTCTCTGCTATCAGCCATTCCCCTGTTCTGCTGTCAGTCTATTCTCTCTGTTATCAGCCATTCCCCTGTCCTTCTGGCAGTCTATTTCTCTCTGTTATCAGCCAATCCCGGTCCTGCTGTCAGTCTATTTCTCTCTGTTATCAGCCATTCCCCCTTACTGCTGTCAGTCTATTTCTCTCTGTTATCAGCCATTCCCCTGTCCTGCTGTCAGTCTATTTCTCTCTGTTATCAGCCAATCTCGTCCTGCTGTCAGTCTATTTCTCTCTGTTATCAGCCATTCCCCATGCCGCTGTCAGTCTATTTCTCTCTGTTATCTGCCATTCCCCCGTCCTGCTGTCAGTCTATTTCTCTCTGTTATCAGCCATTCCCCCGTCCTGCTGTCAGTCTATTTCTCTCTGTTATCAGCCATTCCCCTGTCCTGCTGTCAGTCTATTTCTCTCTGTTAACAGCCAATCCCCATCCTGCTGTCAGTCTATTTCTCTCTGTTATCAGCCATTCCCCCGTCTTGCTGTCAGTCTATTTCTCTCTGTTATCAGCCATTCCCCATCCCGCTGTCAGTCTATTTCTCTGTTATCAGCCATTCCCCATCCCGCTGTCAGTCTATTTCTCTGTTATCAGCCATTCCCCTGTCCTGCTGTCAGTCTATTTCTCTCTGTTATCAGCCATTCCCCATCTTGCTGTCAGTCTATTTCTCTCTCTTATCAGCCATTCCCCGTCCTGCTGTCAGTCTATTTCTCTCTGTTATCAGCCATTCCCCGTCCTGCTGTCTGTCTATTTCTCTCTGTTATCAGCCATTCCCCCGTCCTGCTGTCAGTCTATTTCTCTCTGTTATCAGCCATTCCCTTGTCCTGCTCTCAGTCTATTTCTCTCTGTTATCAGCCATTCCCCATCCCGCTGTCAGTCTATTCTCTCTGTTATCAGCCATTCCCCATTCCGCTGTCAGTCTATTCTCTCTGTTATCAGCCATTCCCCATCCCGCTGTCAGTCTATTTCTCTCTGTTATCAGCCATTCTCCTGTCCTGCTGTCAGTCTATTTTTCTCTTTTATCAGCCATTCCCCCGTCCTGCTGTCAGTCTATTCTCTCTGTTATCAGCAATTCCCCATCCTGCTGTCAGTCTATTTCTATCTGTTATCAGCCATTCCCCTGTCCTGCTGCCAGTCTATTTCTCTCTGTTATCAGCCATTCCCCTGTCCTGCTGTCAGTCTATTGCTCTCTGTTATCAGCCATTCCCCGTCCTGCAGTCAGTCTATTTCTCTCTGTTAACAGCCAATCCCTATCCTGCTGTCAGTCTATTTCTCTCTGTTATCAGCCATTCCCCGTCCTGCTCTCAGTCTATTTCTCTCTGTTATCAGCCATTCCCTGTCCTGCTGTCAGTCTATTTCTCTCTCTTATCAGCCATTCCCCGAACTGCTGTCAGTCTATTTCTCTCTGTTATCAGCCATTCCCCATCCTGCTGTCTGTCTATTTCTCTCTGTTATCAGCCATTCCCTTGTCCTGCTCTCAGTCTATTTCTCTCTGTTATCAGCCATTCCCCATCCCGCTGTCAGTCTATTCTCTCTGTTATCAGCCATTCCCCATCCCGCTGTCAGTCTATTCTCTCTGTTATCAGCCATTCCCCATCCCGCTGTCAGTCTATTTCTCTCTGTTATCAGCCATTCTCCTGTCCTGCTGTCAGTCTATTTTTCTCTTTTATCAGCCATTCCCCCGTCCTGCTGTCAGTCTATTCTCTCTGTTATCAGCCATTCCCCCGTCCTGTTGTCAGTCTATTTCTCTCTATCAGCCATTCCCCATCCTGCTGTCAGTCTATTTCTATCTGTTATCAGCCATTCCCCTGTCCTGCTGCCAGTCTATTTCTCTCTGTTATCAGCCATTCCCCTGTCCTGCTGTCAGTCTATTTCTCTCTGTTATCAGCCAATCCCCGTCCTGCTGTCAGTCTATTGCTCTCTGTTATCAGCCATTTCCCCGTCCTGCTGTCAGTCTATTTCTCTCTGTTAACAGCCAATCCCAATCCTGCTGTCAGTCTATTTCCCTCTGTTATCAGCCATTCCCCCGTCCTGCTGTCAGTTTATTTCTCTCTGTTATCAGCCATTCCCCTGTCCTGCTGTTAGTCTATTTCTCTCTGTTAATAGCCATTCCCCATCCCGCTGTCAGTCTATTTCTCTCTGTTATCAGCCATTCCCTGTCCTGCTGTCAGTCTATTTCTCTCTGTTATCAGCCATTCTCCGTCCTGCTGTCAGGCTATTTATCCCTGTTATCAGCCATTCCCCCGTCATGCTGTCAGTCTATTCTCTCTGTTATCAGCCATTCCCTGTCCTGCTGTCAGTCTATTTCTCTCTGTTATCAGCCATTCCCCATCCCGCTGTCAGTCTATTTCTCTTTTATCAGCCATTCTCCTGTCCTGCTGTCAGTCTATTCTCTCTGTTATCAGCCATTCTCCTGTCCTGCTGTCTGTCTATTCTCTCTGTTATCAGCCAATCCCGGTCCTGCTGTCAGTCTATTTCTCTCTGTTATCAACCATTCCCCTGTCCTGCTGTCAGTCTATTCTCTCTGTTATCAGCCATTCCCCATCCCACTGTCAGTCTATTTCTCTCTATCAGCCATTCTCCTGTCCTGCTGTCAGTCTATTTCTCTCTTTTATCAGCCAATCCCCGTCCTGCTGTCAGTCTATTCTCTCTGTTATCAGCCATTCCTCTGTCCTGCTGTCAGTCTATTCTCTCTGTTATCAGCCATTCCCCCATCCTGCTGTCAGTCTATTCTCTCTGTTATCAGCCATTCCCCCGTCCTGTTGTCAGTCTATTTCTCTCTCTTATCAGCCATTCCCCTGTCCTGCTGTCAGTCTATTCTCTCTGCTATCAGCCATTCCCCTGTTCTGCTGTCAGTCTATTCTCTCTGTTATCAGCCATTCCCCTGTCCTTCTGGCAGTCTATTTCTCTCTGTTATCAGCCAATCCCGGTCCTGCTGTCAGTCTATTTCTCTCTGTTATCAGCCATTCCCCCTTACTGCTGTCAGTCTATTTCTCTCTGTTATCAGCCATTCCCCTGTCCTGCTGTCAGTCTATTTCTCTCTGTTATCAGCCAATCTCGTCCTGCTGTCAGTCTATTTCTCTCTGTTATCAGCCATTCCCCATGCCGCTGTCAGTCTATTTCTCTCTGTTATCTGCCATTCCCCCGTCCTGCTGTCAGTCTATTTCTCTCTGTTATCAGCCATTCCCCCGTCCTGCTGTCAGTCTATTTCTCTCTGTTATCAGCCATTCCCCTGTCCTGCTGTCAGTCTATTTCTCTCTGTTAACAGCCAATCCCCATCCTGCTGTCAGTCTATTTCTCTCTGTTATCAGCCATTCCCCCGTCCTGCTGTCAGTCTATTTCTCTCTGTTATCAGCCATTCCCCATCCCGCTGTCAGTCTATTTCTCTGTTATCAGCCATTCCCCATCCCGCTGTCAGTCTATTTCTCTGTTATCAGCCATTCCCCTGTCCTGCTGTCAGTCTATTTCTCTCTCTTATCAGCCATTCCCCGTCCTGCTGTCAGTCTATTTCTCTCTGTTATCAGCCATTCCCCGTCCTGCTGTCTGTCTATTTCTCTCTGTTATCAGCCATTCCCCCGTCCTGCTGTCAGTCTATTTCTCTCTGTTATCAGCCATTCCCTTGTCCTGCTCTCAGTCTATTTCTCTCTGTTATCAGCCATTCCCCATCCCGCTGTCAGTCTATTCTCTCTGTTATCAGCCATTCCCCATTCCGCTGTCAGTCTATTCTCTCTGTTATCAGCCATTCCCCATCCCGCTGTCAGTCTATTTCTCTCTGTTATCAGCCATTCTCCTGTCCTGCTGTCAGTCTATTTTTCTCTTTTATCAGCCATTCCCCCGTCCTGCTGTCAGTCTATTCTCTCTGTTATCAGCAATTCCCCATCCTGCTGTCAGTCTATTTCTATCTGTTATCAGCCATTCCCCTGTCCTGCTGCCAGTCTATTTCTCTCTGTTATCAGCCATTCCCCTGTCCTGCTGTCAGTCTATTGCTCTCTGTTATCAGCCATTCCCCGTCCTGCAGTCAGTCTATTTCTCTCTGTTAACAGACAATCCCTATCCTGCTGTCAGTCTATTTCTCTCTGTTATCAGCCATTCCCCGTCCTGCTCTCAGTCTATTTCTCTCTGTTATCAGCCATTCCCTGTCCTGCTGTCAGTCTATTTCTCTCTGTTATCAGCCATTCCCCTGTCCTGCTGTCAGTCTATTTCTCTCTGTTATCAGCCAATCCCCGTCCTGCTGTCAGTCTATTGCTCTCTGTTATCAGCCATTTCCCCGTCCTGCTGTCAGTCTATTTCTCTCTGTTAACAGCCAATCCCAATCCTGCTGTCAGTCTATTTCCCTCTGTTATCAGCCATTCCCCCGTCCTGCTGTCAGTTTATTTCTCTCTGTTATCAGCCATTCCCCTGTCCTGCTGTTAGTCTATTTCTCTCTGTTAATAGCCATTCCCCATCCCGCTGTCAGTCTATTTCTCTCTGTTATCAGCCATTCCCTGTCCTGCTGTCAGTCTATTTCTCTCTGTTATCAGCCATTCCCCGTCCTGCTGTCAGTCTATTTCTCTCTGTTATCAGCCATTCCCCATCTTGCTGTCCGTCTATTTCTCTGTTATCAGCCATTCTCCTGTCCTGCTGTCAGTCTATTCTCTCTGTTATCAGCCATTCCCCTGTCCTGTGTTCAGTCTATTTCTCTCTGTTATCAACCATTCCCCTGTCCTGCTGTCAGTCTATTCTCTCTGTTATCAGCCATTCCCCATCCCGCTGTCAGTCTATTTCTCTCTATCAGCCATTCTCCTGTCCTGCTGTCAGTCTATTTCTCTCTTTTATCAGCCAATCCCCGTCCTGCTGTCAGTCTATTCTCTCTCTTATCAGCCATTCCTCTGTCCTGCTGTCAGTCTATTCTCTCTGTTATCAGCCATTCCCCCATCCTGCTGTCAGTCTATTCTCTCTGTTATCAGCCATTCCCCCGTCCTGTTGTCAGTCTATTTCTCTCTCTTATCAGCCATTCCCCTGTCCTGCTGTCAGTCTATTCTCTCTGCTATCAGCCATTCCCCTGTTCTGCTGTCAGTCTATTCTCTCTGTTATCAGCCATTCCCCTGTCCTTCTGGCAGTCTATTTCTCTCTGTTATCAGCCAATCCCGGTCCTGCTGTCAGTCTATTTCTCTCTGTTATCAGCCATTCCCCCTTACTGCTGTCAGTCTATTTCTCTCTGTTATCAGCCATTCCCCTGTCCTGCTGTCAGTCTATTTCTCTCTGTTATCAGCCAATCTCGTCCTGCTGTCAGTCTATTTCTCTCTGTTATCAGCCATTCCCCATGCCGCTGTCAGTCTATTTCTCTCTGTTATCTGCCATTCCCCCGTCCTGCTGTCAGTCTATTTCTCTCTGTTATCAGCCATTCCCCCGTCCTGCTGTCAGTCTATTTCTCTCTGTTATCAGCCATTCCCCTGTCCTGCTGTCAGTCTATTTCTCTCTGTTAACAGCCAATCCCCATCCTGCTGTCAGTCTATTTCTCTCTGTTATCAGCCATTCCCCCGTCCTGCTGTCAGTCTATTTCTCTCTGTTATCAGCCATTCCCCATCCCGCTGTCAGTCTATTTCTCTGTTATCAGCCATTCCCCATCCCGCTGTCAGTCTATTTCTCTGTTATCAGCCATTCCCCTGTCCTGCTGTCAGTCTATTTCTCTCTGTTATCAGCCATTCCCCATCTTGCTGTCAGTCTATTTCTCTCTCTTATCAGCCATTCCCCGTCCTGCTGTCAGTCTATTTCTCTCTGTTATCAGCCATTCCCCGTCCTGCTGTCTGTCTATTTCTCTCTGTTATCAGCCATTCCCCCGTCCTGCTGTCAGTCTATTTCTCTCTGTTATCAGCCATTCCCTTGTCCTGCTCTCAGTCTATTTCTCTCTGTTATCAGCCATTCCCCATCCCGCTGTCAGTCTATTCTCTCTGTTATCAGCCATTCCCCATTCCGCTGTCAGTCTATTCTCTCTGTTATCAGCCATTCCCCATCCCGCTGTCAGTCTATTTCTCTCTGTTATCAGCCATTCTCCTGTCCTGCTGTCAGTCTATTTTTCTCTTTTATCAGCCATTCCCCCGTCCTGCTGTCAGTCTATTCTCTCTGTTATCAGCAATTCCCCATCCTGCTGTCAGTCTATTTCTATCTGTTATCAGCCATTCCCCTGTCCTGCTGCCAGTCTATTTCTCTCTGTTATCAGCCATTCCCCTGTCCTGCTGTCAGTCTATTGCTCTCTGTTATCAGCCATTCCCCGTCCTGCAGTCAGTCTATTTCTCTCTGTTAACAGCCAATCCCTATCCTGCTGTCAGTCTATTTCTCTCTGTTATCAGCCATTCCCCGTCCTGCTCTCAGTCTATTTCTCTCTGTTATCAGCCATTCCCTGTCCTGCTGTCAGTCTATTTCTCTCTGTTATCAGCCATTCCCCTGTCCTGCTGTCAGTCTATTTCTCTCTGTTATCAGCCAATCCCCGTCCTGCTGTCAGTCTATTGCTCTCTGTTATCAGCCATTTCCCCGTCCTGCTGTCAGTCTATTTCTCTCTGTTAACAGCCAATCCCAATCCTGCTGTCAGTCTATTTCCCTCTGTTATCAGCCATTCCCCCGTCCTGCTGTCAGTTTATTTCTCTCTGTTATCAGCCATTCCCCTGTCCTGCTGTTAGTCTATTTCTCTCTGTTAATAGCCATTCCCCATCCCGCTGTCAGTCTATTTCTCTCTGTTATCAGCCATTCCCTGTCCTGCTGTCAGTCTATTTCTCTCTGTTATCAGCCATTCCCCATCCTGCTGTCAGTCTATTTCTCTCTGTTATCAGCCATTCCCCATCTTGCTGTCCGTCTATTTCTCTGTTATCAGCCATTCTCCTGTCCTGCTGTCAGTCTATTCTCTCTGTTATCAGCCATTCCCCTGTCCTGTGTTCAGTCTATTTCTCTCTGTTATCAACCATTCCCCTGTCCTGCTGTCAGTCTATTCTCTCTGTTATCAGCCATTCCCCATCCCGCTGTCAGTCTATTTCTCTCTATCAGCCATTCTCCTGTCCTGCTGTCAGTCTATTTCTCTCTTTTATCAGCCAATCCCCGTCCTGCTGTCAGTCTATTCTCTCTCTTATCAGCCATTCCTCTGTCCTGCTGTCAGTCTATTCTCTCTGTTATCAGCTATTCCCCCATCCTGCTGTCAGTCTATTCTCTCTGTTATCAGCCATTCCCCCGTCCTGTTGTCAGTCTATTTCTCTCTGTTATCAGCCATTCCCCTGTCCTGCTGTCAGTCTATTCTCTCTGTTATCAGCCATTCCCCTGTTCTGCTGTCAGTCTATTCTCTCTGTTATCAGCCATTCCCCTGTCCTTCTGGCAGTCTATTTCTCTCTGTTATCAGCCAATCCCGGTCCTGCTGTCAGTCTATTTCTCTCTGTTATCAGCCATTCCCCCTTACTGCTGTCAGTCTATTTCTCTCTGTTTTCAGCCATTCCCCGTCCTGCTGTCAGTCTATTTCTCTCTGTTATCAGCCATTCCCCATGCCGCTGTCAGTCTATTTCTCTCTGTTATCAGCCATTCCCCGTCCTGCTGTCAGTCTATTTCTCTCTGTTATCAGCCATTCTCCGTCCTGCTGTCAGGCTATTTATCCCTGTTATCAGCCATTCCCCCGTCATGCTGTCAGTCTATTCTCTCTGTTATCAGCCATTCCCTGTCCTGCTGTCAGTCTATTTCTCTCTGTTATCAGCCATTCCCCGTCCTGCTGTCAGTCTATTTCTCTCTGTTATCAGCCATTCCCCATCTTGCTGTCCGTCTATTTCTCTGTTATCAGCCAATCCCCGTCCTGCTGTCAGTCTATTCTCTCTGTTATCAGCCATTCCTCTGTCCTGCTGTCAGTCTATTCTCTCTGTTATCAGCCATTCCCCCATCCTGCTGTCAGTCTATTCTCTCTGTTATCAGCCATTCCCCCGTCCTGTTGTCAGTCTATTTCTCTCTCTTATCAGCCATTCCCCTGCCCTGCTGTCAGTCTATTCTCTCTGCTATCAGCCATTCCCCTGTTCTGCTGTCAGTCTATTCTCTCTGTTATCAGCCATTCCCCTGTCCTTCTGGCAGTCTATTTCTCTCTGTTATCAGCCAATCCCGGTCCTGCTGTCAGTCTATTTCTCTCTGTTATCAGCCATTCCCCCTTACTGCTGTCAGTCTATTTCTCTCTATCAGCCATTCTCCTGTCCTGCTGTCAGTCTATTTCTCTCTTTTATCAGCCAATCCCCGTCCTGCTGTCAGTCTATTCTCTCTGTTATCAGCCATTCCCCCATCCTGCTGTCAGTCTATTCTCTCTGTTATCAGCCATTCCCCAGTCCTGTTGTCAGTCTATTTCTCTCTGTTATCAGCCATTCCCCTGTCCTGCTGTCAGTCTATTCTCTCTGCTATCAGCCATTCCCCTGTTCTGCTGTCAGTCTATTCTTTCTGTTATCAACCATTCCCCTGTCCTTCTGTCAGTCTATTTCTCTCTGTTATCAGCCATTCCCCCTTACTGCTGTCAGTCTATTTCTCTCTGTTTTCAGCCATTCCACGTCCTGCTGTCAGTCTATTTCTCTCTGTTATCAGCCATTCCCTCGTCCTGCTCTCAGTCTATTTCTCTCTGTTATCAGCCATTCCCCGTCCTGCTGTCTGTCTATTCTCTCTGTTATCAGCCATTCCCCATCTTGCTGTCCGTCTATTTCTCTGTTATCAGCCATTCTCCTGTCCTGCTGTCAGTCTATTCTCTCTGTTATCAGCCATTCCCCTGTCCTGTGTTCAGTCTATTTCTCTCTGTTATCAACCATTCCCCTGTCCTGCTGTCAGTCTATTCTCTCTGTTATCAGCCATTCCCCATCCCGCTGTCAGTCTATTTCTCTCTATCAGCCATTCTCCTGTCCTGCTGTCAGTCTATTTCTCTCTTTTATCAGCCAATCCCCGTCCTGCTGTCAGTCTATTCTCTCTGTTATCAGCCATTCCTCTGTCCTACTGTCAGTCTATTCTCTCTGTTATCAGCCATTCCCCTGTCCTGCTGTCAGTCTATCAGTCTATTCTCTCTGTTATCAGCCATTCCCCTGTTCTGCTGTCAGTCTATTCTCTCTGTTATCAGCCATTCCCCTGTCCTTCTGGCAGTCTATTTCTCTCTGTTATCAGCCAATCCCGGTCCTGCTGTCAGTCTATTTCTCTCTGTTTTCAGCCATTCCCCGTCCTGCTGTCAGTCTATTTCTCTCTGTTTTTAGCCATTCCCCGTCCTGCTGTCAGTCTATTTCTCTCTGTTATCAGCCAATCCCGGTCCTGCTGTCAGTCTATTTCTCTCTGTTTTCAGCCATTACCCTTACTGCTGTCAGTCTATTTCTCTCTGTTTTCAGCCATTCCCCGTCCTGCTGTCAGTCTATTTCTCTCTGTTATCAGCCAATCTCGTCCTGCTGTCAGTCTATTTCTCTCTGTTATCAGCCATTCCCCATGCCGCTGTCAGTCTATTTCTCTCTGTTATCAGCCATTCCCCCGTCATGCTGTCAGTCTATTTCTCTCTGTTATCAGCCATTCCCCCGTCCTGCTGTCAGTCTATTTCTCTCTGTTATCAGCCATTCCCCTATTCTGCTGTCAGTCTATTCTCTCTGTTATCAGCCATTCCCCTGTCCTTCTGGCAGTCTATTTCTCTCTGTTATCAGCCAATCCCGGTGCTGCTGTCAGTCTATTTCTCTCTGTTATCAGCCAATCCCCTATTCTGCTGTCAGTCTATTCTCTCTGTTATCAGCCATTCCCCTGTCCTTCTGGCAGTCTATTTCTCTCTGTTATCAGCCAATCCCGGTGCTGCTGTCAGTCTATTTCTCTCTGTTATCAGCCAATCCCGGTCCTGCTGTCAGTCTATTTCTCTCTGTTATCAGCCAATCTCGTCCTGCTGTCAGTCTATTTCTCTCTGTTATCAGCCATTCCCCATGCCGCTGTCAGTCTATTTCTCTCTGTTATCAGCCATTCCCCCGTCCTGCTGTCAGTTTATTTCTCTCTGTTATCAGCCATTCCCCCGTCCTGCTGTCAGTCTATTTCTCTCTGTTATCAGCCATTCCCCTGTCCTGCTGTCAGTCTATTTCTCTCTGTTAACAGCCAATCCCCATCCTGCTGTCAGTCTATTTCTCTCTGTTATCAGCCATTCCCCCGTCCTGTTGTCAGTCTATTTCTCTCTATCAGCCATTCCCCATCCTGCTGTCAGTCTATTTCTTTCTGTTATCAGCCATTCCCCTGTCCTGCTGTCAGTCTTTTTCTCTCTGTTATCAGCCAATCCCCGTCCTGCTGTCAGTCTATTGCTCTCTGTTATCAGCCATTTCCCCGTCCTGCAGTCAGTCTATTTCTCTCTGTTAACAGCCAATCCCTATCCTGCTGTCAGTTTATTTCTCTCTGTTATCAGCCATTCTCCGTCCTGCTGTCAGGCTATTTATCCCTGTTATCAGCCATTCCCCCGTCATGCTGTCAGTCTATTCTCTCTGTTATCAGCCATTCCCTGTCCTGCTGTCAGTCTATTTCTCTCTGTTATCAGCCATTCCCCATCCCGCTGTCAGTCTATTTCTCTTTTATCAGCCATTCTCCTGTCCTGCTGTCAGTCTATTCTCTCTGTTATCAGCCATTCTCCTGTCCTGCTGTCTGTCTATTCTCTCTGTTATCAGCCAATCCCGGTCCTGCTGTCAGTCTATTTCTCTCTGTTATCAACCATTCCCCTGTCCTGCTGTCAGTCTATTCTCTCTGTTATCAGCCATTCCCCATCCCACTGTCAGTCTATTTCTCTCTATCAGCCATTCTCCTGTCCTGCTGTCAGTCTATTTCTCTCTTTTATCAGCCAATCCCCGTCCTGCTGTCAGTCTATTCTCTCTGTTATCAGCCATTCCTCTGTCCTGCTGTCAGTCTATTCTCTCTGTTATCAGCCATTCCCCCATCCTGCTGTCAGTCTATTCTCTCTGTTATCAGCCATTCCCCCGTCCTGTTGTCAGTCTATTTCTCTCTCTTATCAGCCATTCCCCTGTCCTGCTGTCAGTCTATTCTCTCTGCTATCAGCCATTCCCCTGTTCTGCTGTCAGTCTATTCTCTCTGTTATCAGCCATTCCCCTGTCCTTCTGGCAGTCTATTTCTCTCTGTTATCAGCCAATCCCGGTCCTGCTGTCAGTCTATTTCTCTCTGTTATCAGCCATTCCCCCTTACTGCTGTCAGTCTATTTCTCTCTGTTATCAGCCATTCCCCTGTCCTGCTGTCAGTCTATTTCTCTCTGTTATCAGCCAATCTCGTCCTGCTGTCAGTCTATTTCTCTCTGTTATCAGCCATTCCCCATGCCGCTGTCAGTCTATTTCTCTCTCTTATCAGCCATTCCCCGTCCTGCTGTCAGTCTATTTCTCTCTGTTATCAGCCATTCCCCGTCCTGCTGTCTGTCTATTTCTCTCTGTTATCAGCCATTCCCCCGTCCTGCTGTCAGTCTATTTCTCTCTGTTATCAGCCATTCCCTTGTCCTGCTCTCAGTCTATTTCTCTCTGTTATCAGCCATTCCCCATCCCGCTGTCAGTCTATTCTCTCTGTTATCAGCCATTCCCCATTCCGCTGTCAGTCTATTCTCTCTGTTATCAGCCATTCCCCATCCCGCTGTCAGTCTATTTCTCTCTGTTATCAGCCATTCTCCTGTCCTGCTGTCAGTCTATTTTTCTCTTTTATCAGCCATTCCCCCGTCCTGCTGTCAGTCTATTCTCTCTGTTATCAGCAATTCCCCATCCTGCTGTCAGTCTATTTCTATCTGTTATCAGCCATTCCCCTGTCCTGCTGCCAGTCTATTTCTCTCTGTTATCAGCCATTCCCCTGTCCTGCTGTCAGTCTATTGCTCTCTGTTATCAGCCATTCCCCGTCCTGCAGTCAGTCTATTTCTCTCTGTTAACAGCCAATCCCTATCCTGCTGTCAGTCTATTTCTCTCTGTTATCAGCCATTCCCCGTCCTGCTCTCAGTCTATTTCTCTCTGTTATCAGCCATTCCCTGTCCTGCTGTCAGTCTATTTCTCTCTCTTATCAGCCATTCCCCGAACTGCTGTCAGTCTATTTCTCTCTGTTATCAGCCATTCCCCATCCTGCTGTCTGTCTATTTCTCTCTGTTATCAGCCATTCCCTTGTCCTGCTCTCAGTCTATTTCTCTCTGTTATCAGCCATTCCCCATCCCGCTGTCAGTCTATTCTCTCTGTTATCAGCCATTCCCCATCCCGCTGTCAGTCTATTCTCTCTGTTATCAGCCATTCCCCATCCCGCTGTCAGTCTATTTCTCTCTGTTATCAGCCATTCTCCTGTCCTGCTGTCAGTCTATTTTTCTCTTTTATCAGCCATTCCCCCGTCCTGCTGTCAGTCTATTCTCTCTGTTATCAGCCATTCCCCCGTCCTGTTGTCAGTCTATTTCTCTCTATCAGCCATTCCCCATCCTGCTGTCAGTCTATTTCTATCTGTTATCAGCCATTCCCCTGTCCTGCTGCCAGTCTATTTCTCTCTGTTATCAGCCATTCCCCTGTCCTGCTGTCAGTCTATTTCTCTCTGTTATCAGCCAATCCCCGTCCTGCTGTCAGTCTATTGCTCTCTGTTATCAGCCATTTCCCCGTCCTGCTGTCAGTCTATTTCTCTCTGTTAACAGCCAATCCCAATCCTGCTTTCAGTCTATTTCCCTCTGTTATCAGCCATTCCCCCGTCCTGCTGCCAGTTTATTTCTCTCTGTTATCAGCCATTCCCCTGTCCTGCTGTTAGTCTATTTCTCTCTGTTAATAGCCATTCCCCATCCCGCTGTCAGTCTATTTCTCTCTGTTATCAGCCATTCCCTGTCCTGCTGTCAGTCTATTTCTCTCTGTTATCAGCCATTCTCCGTCCTGCTGTCAGGCTATTTATCCCTGTTATCAGCCATTCCCCCGTCATGCTGTCAGTCTATTCTCTCTGTTATCAGCCATTCCCTGTCCTGCTGTCAGTCTATTTCTCTCTGTTATCAGCCATTCCCCATCCCGCTGTCAGTCTATTTCTCTTTTATCAGCCATTCTCCTGTCCTGCTGTCAGTCTATTCTCTCTGTTATCAGCCATTCTCCTGTCCTGCTGTCTGTCTATTCTCTCTGTTATCAGCCAATCCCGGTCCTGCTGTCAGTCTATTTCTCTCTGTTATCAACCATTCCCCTGTCCTGCTGTCAGTCTATTCTCTCTGTTATCAGCCATTCCCCATCCCACTGTCAGTCTATTTCTCTCTATCAGCCATTCTCCTGTCCTGCTGTCAGTCTATTTCTCTCTTTTATCAGCCAATCCCCGTCCTGCTGTCAGTCTATTCTCTCTGTTATCAGCCATTCCTCTGTCCTGCTGTCAGTCTATTCTCTCTGTTATCAGCCATTCCCCCATCCTGCTGTCAGTCTATTCTCTCTGTTATCAGCCATTCCCCCGTCCTGTTGTCAGTCTATTTCTCTCTCTTATCAGCCATTCCCCTGTCCTGCTGTCAGTCTATTCTCTCTGCTATCAGCCATTCCCCTGTTCTGCTGTCAGTCTATTCTCTCTGTTATCAGCCATTCCCCTGTCCTTCTGGCAGTCTATTTCTCTCTGTTATCAGCCAATCCCGGTCCTGCTGTCAGTCTATTTCTCTCTGTTATCAGCCATTCCCCCTTACTGCTGTCAGTCTATTTCTCTCTGTTATCAGCCATTCCCCTGTCCTGCTGTCAGTCTATTTCTCTCTGTTATCAGCCAATCTCGTCCTGCTGTCAGTCTATTTCTCTCTGTTATCAGCCATTCCCCATGCCGCTGTCAGTCTATTTCTCTCTGTTATCTGCCATTCCCCCGTCCTGCTGTCAGTCTATTTCTCTCTGTTATCAGCCATTCCCCCGTCCTGCTGTCAGTCTATTTCTCTCTGTTATCAGCCATTCCCCTGTCCTGCTGTCAGTCTATTTCTCTCTGTTAACAGCCAATCCCCATCCTGCTGTCAGTCTATTTCTCTCTGTTATCAGCCATTCCCCCGTCCTGCTGTCAGTCTATTTCTCTCTGTTATCAGCCATTCCCCATCCCGCTGTCAGTCTATTTCTCTGTTATCAGCCATTCCCCATCCCGCTGTCAGTCTATTTCTCTGTTATCAGCCATTCCCCTGTCCTGCTGTCAGTCTATTTCTCTCTGTTATCAGCCATTCCCCATCTTGCTGTCAGTCTATTTCTCTCTCTTATCAGCCATTCCCCGTCCTGCTGTCAGTCTATTTCTCTCTGTTATCAGCCATTCCCCGTCCTGCTGTCTGTCTATTTCTCTCTGTTATCAGCCATTCCCCCGTCCTGCTGTCAGTCTATTTCTCTCTGTTATCAGCCATTCCCTTGTCCTGCTCTCAGTCTATTTCTCTCTGTTATCAGCCATTCCCCATCCCGCTGTCAGTCTATTCTCTCTGTTATCAGCCATTCCCCATTCCGCTGTCAGTCTATTCTCTCTGTTATCAGCCATTCCCCATCCCGCTGTCAGTCTATTTCTCTCTGTTATCAGCCATTCTCCTGTCCTGCTGTCAGTCTATTTTTCTCTTTTATCAGCCATTCCCCCGTCCTGCTGTCAGTCTATTCTCTCTGTTATCAGCAATTCCCCATCCTGCTGTCAGTCTATTTCTATCTGTTATCAGCCATTCCCCTGTCCTGCTGCCAGTCTATTTCTCTCTGTTATCAGCCATTCCCCTGTCCTGCTGTCAGTCTATTGCTCTCTGTTATCAGCCATTCCCCGTCCTGCAGTCAGTCTATTTCTCTCTGTTAACAGCCAATCCCTATCCTGCTGTCAGTCTATTTCTCTCTGTTATCAGCCATTCCCCGTCCTGCTCTCAGTCTATTTCTCTCTGTTATCAGCCATTCCCTGTCCTGCTGTCAGTCTATTTCTCTCTGTTATCAGCCATTCCCCTGTCCTGCTGTCAGTCTATTTCTCTCTGTTATCAGCCAATCCCCGTCCTGCTGTCAGTCTATTGCTCTCTGTTATCAGCCATTTCCCCGTCCTGCTGTCAGTCTATTTCTCTCTGTTAACAGCCAATCCCAATCCTGCTGTCAGTCTATTTCCCTCTGTTATCAGCCATTCCCCCGTCCTGCTGTCAGTTTATTTCTCTCTGTTATCAGCCATTCCCCTGTCCTGCTGTTAGTCTATTTCTCTCTGTTAATAGCCATTCCCCATCCCGCTGTCAGTCTATTTCTCTCTGTTATCAGCCATTCCCTGTCCTGCTGTCAGTCTATTTCTCTCTGTTATCAGCCATTCCCCGTCCTGCTGTCAGTCTATTTCTCTCTGTTATCAGCCATTCCCCATCTTGCTGTCCGTCTATTTCTCTGTTATCAGCCATTCTCCTGTCCTGCTGTCAGTCTATTCTCTCTGTTATCAGCCATTCCCCTGTCCTGTGTTCAGTCTATTTCTCTCTGTTATCAACCATTCCCCTGTCCTGCTGTCAGTCTATTCTCTCTGTTATCAGCCATTCCCCATCCCGCTGTCAGTCTATTTCTCTCTATCAGCCATTCTCCTGTCCTGCTGTCAGTCTATTTCTCTCTTTTATCAGCCAATCCCCGTCCTGCTGTCAGTCTATTCTCTCTCTTATCAGCCATTCCTCTGTCCTGCTGTCAGTCTATTCTCTCTGTTATCAGCTATTCCCCCATCCTGCTGTCAGTCTATTCTCTCTGTTATCAGCCATTCCCCCGTCCTGTTGTCAGTCTATTTCTCTCTGTTATCAGCCATTCCCCTGTCCTGCTGTCAGTCTATTCTCTCTGTTATCAGCCATTCCCCATCCCGCTGTCAGTCTATTTCTCTCTATCAGCCATTCTCCTGTCCTGCTGTCAGTCTATTTCTCTCTTTTATCAGCCAATCCCCGTCCTGCTGTCAGTCTATTCTCTCTCTTATCAGCCATTCCTCTGTCCTGCTGTCAGTCTATTCTCTCTGTTATCAGCCATTCCCCCATCCTGCTGTCAGTCTATTCTCTCTGTTATCAGCCATTCCCCCGTCCTGTTGTCAGTCTATTTCTCTCTCTTATCAGCCATTCCCCTGTCCTGCTGTCAGTCTATTCTCTCTGCTATCAGCCATTCCCCTGTTCTGCTGTCAGTCTATTCTCTCTGTTATCAGCCATCCCCCTGTCCTTCTGGCAGTCTATTTCTCTCTGTTATCAGCCAATCCCGGTCCTGCTGTCAGTCTATTTCTCTCTGTTATCAGCCATTCCCCCTTACTGCTGTCAGTCTATTTCTCTCTGTTATCAGCCATTCCCCTGTCCTGCTGTCAGTCTATTTCTCTCTGTTATCAGCCAATCTCGTCCTGCTGTCAGTCTATTTCTCTCTGTTATCAGCCATTCCCCATGCCGCTGTCAGTCTATTTCTCTCTGTTATCTGCCATTCCCCCGTCCTGCTGTCAGTCTATTTCTCTCTGTTATCAGCCATTCCCCCGTCCTGCTGTCAGTCTATTTCTCTCTGTTATCAGCCATTCCCCTGTCCTGCTGTCAGTCTATTTCTCTCTGTTAACAGCCAATCCCCATCCTGCTGTCAGTCTATTTCTCTCTGTTATCAGCCATTCCCCCGTCCTGCTGTCAGTCTATTTCTCTCTGTTATCAGCCATTCCCCATCCCGCTGTCAGTCTATTTCTCTGTTATCAGCCATTCCCCATCCCGCTGTCAGTCTATTTCTCTGTTATCAGCCATTCCCCTGTCCTGCTGTCAGTCTATTTCTCTCTGTTATCAGCCATTCCCCATCTTGCTGTCAGTCTATTTCTCTCTCTTATCAGCCATTCCCCGTCCTGCTGTCAGTCTATTTCTCTCTGTTATCAGCCATTCCCCGTCCTGCTGTCTGTCTATTTCTCTCTGTTATCAGCCATTCCCCCGTCCTGCTGTCAGTCTATTTCTCTCTGTTATCAGCCATTCCCTTGTCCTGCTCTCAGTCTATTTCTCTCTGTTATCAGCCATTCCCCATCCCGCTGTCAGTCTATTCTCTCTGTTATCAGCCATTCCCCATTCCGCTGTCAGTCTATTCTCTCTGTTATCAGCCATTCCCCATCCCGCTGTCAGTCTATTTCTCTCTGTTATCAGCCATTCTCCTGTCCTGCTGTCAGTCTATTTTTCTCTTTTATCAGCCATTCCCCCGTCCTGCTGTCAGTCTATTCTCTCTGTTATCAGCAATTCCCCATCCTGCTGTCAGTCTATTTCTATCTGTTATCAGCCATTCCCCTGTCCTGCTGCCAGTCTATTTCTCTCTGTTATCAGCCATTCCCCTGTCCTGCTGTCAGTCTATTGCTCTCTGTTATCAGCCATTCCCCGTCCTGCAGTCAGTCTATTTCTCTCTGTTAACAGCCAATCCCTATCCTGCTGTCAGTCTATTTCTCTCTGTTATCAGCCATTCCCCGTCCTGCTCTCAGTCTATTTCTCTCTGTTATCAGCCATTCCCTGTCCTGCTGTCAGTCTATTTCTCTCTGTTATCAGCCATTCCCCTGTCCTGCTGTCAGTCTATTTCTCTCTGTTATCAGCCAATCCCCGTCCTGCTGTCAGTCTATTGCTCTCTGTTATCAGCCATTTCCCCGTCCTGCTGTCAGTCTATTTCTCTCTGTTAACAGCCAATCCCAATCCTGCTGTCAGTCTATTTCCCTCTGTTATCAGCCATTCCCCCGTCCTGCTGTCAGTTTATTTCTCTCTGTTATCAGCCATTCCCCTGTCCTGCTGTTAGTCTATTTCTCTCTGTTAATAGCCATTCCCCATCCCGCTGTCAGTCTATTTCTCTCTGTTATCAGCCATTCCCTGTCCTGCTGTCAGTCTATTTCTCTCTGTTATCAGCCATTCCCCGTCCTGCTGTCAGTCTATTTCTCTCTGTTATCAGCCATTCCCCATCTTGCTGTCCGTCTATTTCTCTGTTATCAGCCATTCTCCTGTCCTGCTGTCAGTCTATTCTCTCTGTTATCAGCCATTCCCCTGTCCTGTGTTCAGTCTATTTCTCTCTGTTATCAACCATTCCCCTGTCCTGCTGTCAGTCTATTCTCTCTGTTATCAGCCATTCCCCATCCCGCTGTCAGTCTATTTCTCTCTATCAGCCATTCTCCTGTCCTGCTGTCAGTCTATTTCTCTCTTTTATCAGCCAATCCCCGTCCTGCTGTCAGTCTATTCTCTCTCTTATCAGCCATTCCTCTGTCCTGCTGTCAGTCTATTCTCTCTGTTATCAGCTATTCCCCCATCCTGCTGTCAGTCTATTCTCTCTGTTATCAGCCATTCCCCCGTCCTGTTGTCAGTCTATTTCTCTCTGTTATCAGCCATTCCCCTGTCCTGCTGTCAGTCTATTCTCTCTGTTATCAGCCATTCCCCTGTTCTGCTGTCAGTCTATTCTCTCTGTTATCAGCCATTCCCCTGTCCTTCTGGCAGTCTATTTCTCTCTGTTATCAGCCAATCCCGGTCCTGCTGTCAGTCTATTTCTCTCTGTTATCAGCCATTCCCCCTTACTGCTGTCAGTCTATTTCTCTCTGTTTTCAGCCATTCCCCGTCCTGCTGTCAGTCTATTTCTCTCTGTTATCAGCCATTCCCCATGCCGCTGTCAGTCTATTTCTCTCTGTTATCAGCCATTCCCCGTCCTGCTGTCAGTCTATTTCTCTCTGTTATCAGCCATTCTCCGTCCTGCTGTCAGGCTATTTATCCCTGTTATCAGCCATTCCCCCGTCATGCTGTCAGTCTATTCTCTCTGTTATCAGCCATTCCCTGTCCTGCTGTCAGTCTATTTCTCTCTGTTATCAGCCATTCCCCGTCCTGCTGTCAGTCTATTTCTCTCTGTTATCAGCCATTCCCCATCTTGCTGTCCGTCTATTTCTCTGTTATCAGCCATTCTCCTGTCCTGCTGTCAGTCTATTCTCTCTGTTATCAGCCATTCCCCTGTCCTGTGTTCAGTCTATTTCTCTCTGTTATCAACCATTCCCCTGTCCTGCTGTCAGTCTATTCTCTCTGTTATCAGCCATTCCCCATCCCGCTGTCAGTCTATTTCTCTCTATCAGCCATTCTCCTGTCCTGCTGTCAGTCTATTTCTCTCTTTTATCAGCCAATCCCCGTCCTGCAGTCAGTCTATTCTCTCTGTTATCAGCCATTCCTCTGTCCTGCTGTCAGTCTATTCTCTCTGTTATCAGCCATTCCCCCATCCTGCTGTCAGTCTATTCTCTCTGTTATCAGCCATTCCCCCGTCCTGTTGTCAGTCTATTTCTCTCTGTTATCAGCCATTCCCCTGTCCTGCTGTCAGTCTATTCTCTCTGTTATCAGCCATTCCCCTGTTCTGCTGTCAGTCTATTCTCTCTGTTATCAGCCATTCCCCTGTCCTTCTGGCAGTCTATTTCTCTCTGTTATCAGCCAATCCCGGTCCTGCTGTCAGTCTATTTCTCTCTGTTATCAGCCATTCCCCCTTACTGCTGTCAGTCTATTTCTCTCTCTTTTCAGCCATTCCCCGTCCTGCTGTCAGTCTATTTCTCTCTGTTATCAGCCAATCTCGTCCTGCTGTCAGTCTATTTCTCTCTGTTATCAGCCATTCCCCATGCCGCTGTCAGTCTATTTCTCTCTGTTATCAGCCATTCCCCCGTCCTGCTGTCAGTCTATTTCTCTCTGTTATCAGCCATTCCCCCGTCCTGCTGTCAGTCTATTTCTCTCTGTTGTCAGCCATTCCCCTATTCTGCTGTCAGTCTATTCTCTCTGTTATCAGCCATTCCCCTGTCCTTCTGGCAGTCTATTTCTCTCTGTTATCAGCCAATCCCGGTCCTGCTGTCAGTCTATTTCTCTCTGTTATCAGCCATTCCCCGTCCTGCTGTCAGTCTATTTCTCTCTGTTATCAGCCATTCCCTCGTCCTGCTCTCAGTCTATTTCTCTCTGTTATCAGCCATTCCCCGTCCTGCTGTCTGTCTATTTCTCTCTGTTATCAGCCATTCCCCATGCCGCTGTCAGTCTATTTCTCTCTGTTATCAGCCATTCCCCCGTCCTGCTGTCAGTCTATTTCTCTCTGTTATCAGCCATTCCCCCGTCCTGCTGTCAGTTTATTTCTCTCTGTTGTCAGCCATTCCCCTATTCTGCTGTCAGTCTATTCTCTCTGTTATCAGCCATTCCCCTGTCCTTCTGGCAGTCTATTTCTCTCTGTTATCAGCCAATCCCGGTCCTGCTGTCAGTCTATTTCTCTCTGTTATCAGCCATTCCCCCTTACTGCTGTCAGTCTATTTCTCTCTCTTTTCAGCCATTCCCCGTCCTGCTGTCAGTCTATTTCTCTCTGTTATCAGCCAATCTCGTCCTGCTGTCTGTCTATTTCTCTCTGTTATCAGCCATTCCCCATGCCGCTGTCAGTCTATTTCTCTCTGTTATCAGCCATTCCCCCGTCCTGCTGTCAGTCTATTTCTCTCTGTTATCAGCCATTCCCCCGTCCTGCTGTCAGTCTATTTCTCTCTGTTGTCAGCCATTCCCCTATTCTGCTGTCAGTCTATTCTCTCTGTTATCAGCCATTCCCCTGTCCTTCTGGCAGTCTATTTCTCTCTGTTATCAGCCAATCCCGGTCCTGCTGTCAGTCTATTTCTCTCTGTTTTCAGCCATTCCCCGTCCTGCTGTCAGTCTATTTCTCTCTGTTATCAGCCATTCCCCTGTACTGCTGTCAGTCTATTTCTCTCTGTTATCAGCCAATCTCGTCCTGCTGTCAGTCTATTCTCTCTGTTATCAGCCATTCCCCCATCCTGCTGTCAGTCTATTCTCTCTGTTATCAGCCATTCCCCCGTCCTGTTGTCAGTCTATTTCTCTCTGTTATCAGCCATTCCCCTGTCCTGCTGTCAGTCTATTCTCTCTGTTATCAGCCATTCCCCTGTTCTGCTGTCAGTCTATTCTCTCTGTTATCAGCCATTCCCCTGTCCTTCTGGCAGTCTATTTCTCTCTGTTATCAGCCAATCCCGGTCCTGCTGTCAGTCTATTTCTCTCTGTTTTCAGCCATTCCCCGTCCTGCTGTCAGTCTATTTCTCTCTGTTATCAGCCATTCCCCTGTACTGCTGTCAGTCTATTTCTCTCTGTTATCAGCCAATCTCGTCCTGCTGTCAGTCTATTTCTCTCTGTTATCAGCCATTCCCCCGTCCTGCTGTCAGTCTATTTCTCTCTATCAGCCATTCCCCATCCTGCTGTCAGTCTATTTCTTTCTGTTATCAGCCATTCCCTTGTCCTGCTGTCAGTCTTTTTCTCTCTGTTATCAGCCAATCCCCGTCCTGCTGTCAGTCTATTGCTCTGTTATCAGCCATTCTCCGTCCTGCTGTCAGTCTATTTCTCTCTGTTATCAGCCATTCCCCGTCCTGCTGTCAGTCTATTTCTCTCTGTTATCAGCCATTCCCCGTCCTGCTGTCAGTCTATTTCTCTCTGTTATCAGCCATTCCCTCGTCCTGCTCTCAGTCTATTTCTCTCTGTTATCAGCCATTCCCCGTCCTGCTGTCTGTCTATTCTCTCTGTTATCAGCCATTCCCCATCCCGCTGTCAGTCTATTTCTCTCTGTTATCAGCCATTCCCCATCTTGCTGTCCGTCTATTTCTCTTTTATCAGCCATTCTCCTGTCCCGCTGTCAGTCTATTCTCTCTGTTATCAGCCATTCCCCTGTCCTGTGTTCAGTCTGTTTCTCTCTGTTATCAACCATTCCCCTGTCCTGCTGTCAGTCTATTCTCTCTGTTATCAGCCATTCCGCATCCCGCTGTCAGTCTATTTCTCTCTATCAGCCATTCTCCTGTCCTGCTGTCAGTCTATTTCTCTCTTTTATCAGCCAATCCCCGTCCTGCTGTCAGTCTATTCTCTCTGTTATCAGCCATTCCTCTGTCCTGCTGTCAGTCTATTCTCTCTGTTATCAGCCATTCCCCCATCCTGCTGTCAGTCTATTCTCTCTGATATCAGCCATTCCCCCGTCCTGTTGTCAGTCGATATCTCTCTGTTATCAGCCATTCCCCTGTTCTGCTGTCAGTCTATTCTCTCTGTTATCAGCCATTCCCCTGTCCTTCTGGCAGTCTATTTCTCTTTGTTATCAGCCAATCCCGGTCCTGCTGTCAGTCTATTTCTCTCTGTTATCAGCCATTCCCCCTTACTGCTGTCAGTCTATTTCTCTCTGTTTTCAGCCATTCCCCGTCCTGCTGTCAGTCTATTTCTCTCTGTTATCAGCCATTCCCCCGTCCTGCTGTCAGTCTATTTCTCTCTTTTGTCAGCCATTCCCCTATTCTGCTGTCAGTCTATTCTCTCTGTTATCAGCCATTCCCCTGTCCTTCTGGCAGTCTATTTCTCTCTGTTATCAGCCAATCCCGGTCCTGCTGTCAGTCTATTTCTCTCTGTTTTCAGCCATTCCCCGTCCTGCTGTCAGTCTATTTCTCTCTGTTATCAGCCATTCCCCTGTACTGCTGTCAGTCTATTTCTCTCTGTTATCAGCCAATCTCGTCCTGCTGTCAGTCTATTTCTCTCTGTTATCAGCCATTCCCCATGCCGCTGTCAGTCTATTTCTCTCTGTTATCAGCCATTCCCCCGTCCTGCTATCAGTTTATTTCTCTCTGTTATCAGCCATTCCCCCGTCCTGCTGTCAGTCTATTTCTCTCTGTTATCAGCCATTCCCCCGTCCTGTTGTCAGTCTATTTCTCTCTGTTATCAGCCATTCTCCGTCCTGCTGTCAGTCTATTTCTCTCTGTTATCAGCCATTCCCCGTCCTGCTGTCAGTCTATTTCTCTCTGTTATCAGCCATTCCCCGTCCTGCTGTCAGTCTATTTCTCTCTGTTATCAGCCATTCCCTCGTCCTGCTCTCAGTCTATTTCTCTCTGTTATCAGCCATTCCCCGTCCTGCTGTCTGTCTATTCTCTCTGTTATCAGCCATTCCCCATCCCGCTGTCAGTCTATTTCTCTCTGTTATCAGCCATTCCCCATCTTGCTGTCCGTCTATTTCTCTTTTATCAGCCATTCTCCTGTCCCGCTGTCAGTCTATTCTCTCTGTTATCAGCCATTCCCCTGTCCTGTGTTCAGTCTGTTTCTCTCTGTTATCAACCATTCCCCTGTCCTGCTGTCAGTCTATTCTCTCTGTTATCAGCCATTCCGCATCCCGCTGTCAGTCTATTTCTCTCTATCAGCCATTCTCCTGTCCTGCTGTCAGTCTATTTCTCTCTTTTATCAGCCAATCCCCGTCCTGCTGTCAGTCTATTCTCTCTGTTATCAGCCATTCCTCTGTCCTGCTGTCAGTCTATTCTCTCTGTTATCAGCCATTCCCCCATCCTGCTGTCAGTCTATTCTCTCTGATATCAGCCATTCCCCCGTCCTGTTGTCAGTCTATATCTCTCTGTTATCAGCCATTCCCCTGTTCTGCTGTCAGTCTATTCTCTCTGTTATCAGCCAATCCCGGTCCTGCTGTCAGTCTATTTCTCTCTGTTATCAGCCATTCCCCCTTACTGCTGTCAGTCTATTTCTCTCTGTTTTCAGCCATTCCCCGTCCTGCTGTCAGTCTATTTCTCTCTGTTATCAGCCATTCCCCCGTCCTGCTGTCAGTCTATTTCTCTCTGTTATCAGCCATTCCCCCGTCCTGCTGTCAGTCTATTTCTCTCTGTTATCAGCCATTCCCCTGTCCTGCTGTCAGTCTATTTCTCTCTGTTAACAGCCAATCCCCATCCTGCTGTCAGTCTATTTCTCTCTGTTATCAGCCATTCCCCCGTCCTGCTGTCAGTCTATTTCTCTCTGTTATCAGCCATTCCCCATCCCGCTGTCAGTCTATTTCTCTGTTATCAGCCATTCCCCATCCCGCTGTCAGTCTATTTCTCTCTGTTATCAGCCATTCCCCATCCCGCTGTCAGTCTATTTCTCTGTTATCAGCCATTCCCCATCCCGCTGTCAGTCTATTTCTCTCTGTTATCAGCCATTCCCCTTACTGCTGTCAGTCTATTTCTCTCTGTTTTCAGCCATTCCCCGTCCTGCTGTCAGTCTATTTCTCTCTGTTATCAGCCATTCCCCTGTACTGCTGTCAGTCTATTTCTCTCTGTTATCAGCCAATCTCGTCCTGCTGTCAGTCTATTTCTCTCTGTTATCAGCCATTCCCCATGCCGCTGTCAGTCTATTTCTCTCTGTTATCAGCCATTCCCCCGTCCTGCTGTCAGTTTATTTCTCTCTGTTATCAGCCATTCCCCCGTCCTGCTGTCAGTCTATTTCTCTCTGTTATCAGCCATTCCCCTGTCCTGCTGTCAGTCTATTTCTCTCTGTTAACAGCCAATCCCTATCCTGCTGTCAGTCTATTTCTCTCTGTTATCAGCCAATCCCTATCCTGCTGTCAGTCTATTTCTCTCTGTTATCAGCCATTCCCCCGTCCTGCTGTCAGTCTATTTCTCTCTGTTATCAGCCATTCCCCATCCCGCTGTCAGTCTATTTCTCTCTGTTATCAGCCATTCCCCATCTTGCTGTCAGTCTATTTCTCTGCTATCAGCCATTCCCCTGTCCTGCTGTCAGTCTATTTCTCTCTGTTAACAGCCATTCCCCGTCCCGCTGTCAGTCTATTTCTCTCTGTTATCAGCCATTCCCTGTCCTTCTGTCAGTCTATTTCTCTCTGTTATCAGCCATTTCCCGTCCTGCTCTCAGTCTATTTCTCTCTGTTATCATCCATTCCCCATCTCGCTGTCAGTCTATTCTCTCTGTTATCAGCCATTCCCCATCCCGCTGTCAGTCTATTCTCTCTGTTATCAGCCATTCCCCATCCCGCTGTCAGTCTATTTCTCTCTGTTATCAGCCATTCTCCTGTCCTGCTGTCAGTCTATTTTTCTCTTTTATCAGCCATTCCCCCGTCCTGCTGTCAGTCTATTCTCTCTGTTATCAGCCATTCCCCCGTCCTGTTGTCAGTCTATTTCTCTCTATCAGCCATTCCCCATCCTGCTGTCAGTCTATTTCTTTCTGTTATCAGCCATTCCCCTGTCCTGCTGTCAGTCTTTTTCTCTCTGTTATCAGCCAATCCCCGTCCTGCTGTCAGTTTATTTCTCTCTGTTATCAGCCATTCCCCTGTCCTGCTGTTAGTCTATTTCTCTCTGTTAATAGCCATTCCCCATCCCGCTGTCAGTCTATTTCTCTCTGTTATCAGCCATTCCCCGTCCTGCTGTCAGTCTATTTCTCTCTGTTATCAGCCATTCTCCGTCCTGCTGTCAGGCTATTTATCCCTGTTATCAGCCATTCCCCCGTCATGCTGTCAGTCTATTCTCTCTGTTATCAGCCATTCCCTGTCCTGCTGTCAGTCTATTTCTCTCTGTTATCAGCCATTCCCCGTCCTGCTGTCAGTCTATTTCTCTCTGTTATCAGCCATTCCCTCGTCCTGCTCTCAGTCTATTTCTCTCTGTTATCAGCCATTCCCCGTCCTGCTGTCTGTCTATTCTCTCTGTTATCAGCCATTCCCCATCCCGCTGTCAGTCTATTTCTCTCTGTTATCAGCCATTCCCCATCTTGCTGTCCGTCTATTTCTCTTTTATCAGCCATTCTCCTGTCCTGCTGTCAGTCTATTCTCTCTGTTATCAGCCATTCCCCTGTCCTGTGTTCAGTCTATTTCTCTCTGTTATCAACCATTCCCCTGTCCTGCTGTCAGTCTATTCTCTCTGTTATCAGCCATTCCCCATCCCGCTGTCAGTCTATTTCTCTCTATCAGCCATTCTCCTGTCCTGCTGTCAGTCTATTTCTCTCTTTTATCAGCCAATTCCCGTCCTGCTGTCAGTCTATTCTCTCTGTTATCAGCCATTCCTCTGTCCTGCTGTCAGTCTATTCTCTCTGTTATCAGCCATTCCCCCGTCCTGTTGTCAGTCTATTTCTCTCTGTTATCAGCCATTCCCCTGTCCTGCTGTCAGTCTATTCACTCTGCTATCAGCCATTCCCCTGTTCTGCTGTCAGTCTATTCTCTCTGTTATCAGCCATTCCCCTGTCCTTCTGGCAGTCTATTTCTCTCTGTTATCAGCCATTCCCCCTTACTGCTGTCAGTCTATTTCTCTCTGTTTTCAGCCATTCCCCGTCCTGCTGTCAGTTTATTTCTCTCTGTTATCAGCCATTCCCTCGTCCTGCTCTCAGTCTATTTCTCTCTGTTATCAGCCATTCCCTCGTCCTGCTCTCAGTCTATTTCTCTCTGTTATCAGCCATTCCCCGTCCTGCTGTCTATTCTCTCTGTTATCAGCTATTCAACGTCCTGCTGTCAGTCTATTTCTCTCTGTTATCAGCCATTCCCCATCTTGCTGTCCGTCTATTTCTCTGTTATCAGCCATTCTCCTGTCCTGCTGTCAGTCTATTCTCTCTGTTATCAGCCATTCCCCTGTCCTGTGTTCAGTTTATTTCTCTCTGTTATCAACCATTCCCATGTCCTGCTGTCAGTCTATTCTCTCTGTTATCAGCCATTCCCCATCCCGCTGTCAGTCTATTTCTCTCTATCAGCCATTCTCCTGTCCTGCTGTCAGTCTATTTCTCTTTTTTATCAGCCAATCCCCGTCCTGCTGTCAGTCTATTCTCTCTGTTATCAGCCATTCCTCTGTCCTGCTGTCAGTCTATTCTCTCTGTTATCAGCCATTCCCCCGTCCTGTTGTCAGTCTATTTCTCTCTGTTATCAGCCATTCCCCTGTCCTGCTGTCAGTCTATTCTCTCTGTTATCAGCCATTCCCCTGTCCTTCTGGCAGTCTATTTCTCTCTGTTATCAGCCAATCCCGGTCCTGCTGTCAGTCTATTTCTCTCTGTTATCAGCCATTCCCCCTTACTGCTGTCAGTCTATTTCTCTCTGTTTTCAGCCATTCCCCGTCCTTCTGTCAGTCTATTTCTCTCTGTTATCAGCCAGTCTATTTCTCTCTGTTATCAGCCATTCCCCATGCCGCTGTCAGTCTATTTCTCTCTGTTATCAGCCATTCCCCCGTCCTGCTGTCAGTCTATTTCTCTCTGTTATCAGCCATTCCCCCGTCCTGCTGTCAGTCTATTTCTCTCTGTTATCAGCCATTCCCCTATTCTGCTGTCAGTCTATTCTCTCTGTTATCAGCCATTCCCCTGTCCTTCTGGCAGTCTATTTCTCTCTGTTATCAGCCAATCCCGGTCCTGCTGTCAGTCTATTTCTCTCTGTTATCAGCCATTCCCCCTTACTGCTGTCAGTCTATTTCTCTCTGTTTTCAGCCATTCCCCGTCCTGCTGTCAGTCTATTCTCTCTGTTATCAGCCATTCCCCTGTCCTTCTGGCAGTCTATTTCTCTCTGTTATCAGCCAATCTCGTCCTGCTGTCAGTCTATTTCTCTCTGTTATCAGCCATTCCCCATGCCGCTGTCAGTCTATTTCTCTCTGTTATCAGCCATTCCCCCGTCCTGCTGTCAGTTTATTTCTCTCTGTTATCAGCCATTCCCCCGTCCTGCTGTCAGTCTATTTCTCTCTGTTATCAGCCATTCCCCTGTCCTGCTGTCAGTCTATTTCTCTCTGTTAACAGCCAATCCCCATCCCGCTGTCAGTCTATTTCTCTCTGTTATCAGCCATTCCCCCGTCCTGCTGTCAGTCTATTTCTCTCTGTTATCAGCCATTCCCCCGTCCTGCTGTCAGTCTATTTCTCTCTGTTATCAGCCATTCCCCATCCCGCTGTCAGTCTATTTCTCTGTTATCAGCCATTCCCCATCCCGCTGTCAGTCTATTTCTCTCTGTTATCAGCCATTCCCCATCTTGCTGTCAGTCTATTTCTCTGTTATCAGCCATTCCCCTGTCCTGCTGTCAGTCTTTTTCTCTCTGTTAACAGCCATTCCCCATCCCGCTGTCAGTCTATTTCTCTCTGTTATCAGCCATTCCCTGTCCTGCTGTCAGTCTTTTTCTCTCTCTTATCAGCCATTCCACGTCCTGCTGTCAGTCTATTTCTCTCTGTTATCAGCCATTCCCCGTCCTGCTGTCTGTCTATTTCTCTCTGTTATCAGCCATTCCCCCGTCCTGCTGTCAGTCTATTTCTCTCTGTTATCAGCCATTCCCTTGTCCTGCTCTCAGTCTATTTCTCTCTGTTTTCAGCCATTCCCCATCCCGCTGTCAGTCTATTCTCTCTGTTATCAGCCATTCCCCATCCCGCTGTCAGTCTATTCTCTCTGTTATCAGCCATTCCCCATCCCGCTGTCAGTCTATTTCTCTCTGTTATCAGCCATTCTCCTGTCCTGCTGTCAGTCTATTTTTCTCTTTTATCAGCCATTCCCCCGTCCTGCTGTCAGTCTATTCTCTCTGTTATCAGCCATTCCCCCGTCCTGTTGTCAGTCTATTTCTCTCTATCAGCCATTCCCCATCCTGCTGTCAGTCTATTTCTTTCTGTTATCAGCCATTCCCCTGTCCTGCTGTCAGTCTTTTTCTCTCTGTTATCAGCCAATCCCCGTCCTGCTGTCAGTCTATTGCTCTCTGTTATCAGCCATTCTCCGTCCTGCTGTCAGTCTATTTCTCTCTGTTATCAGCCATTCCCCGTCCTGCTGTCAGTCTATTTCTCTCTGTTATCAGCCATTCCCCGTCCTGCTGTCAGTCTATTTCTCTCTGTTATCAGCCATTCCCTCGTCCTGCTCTCAGTCTATTTCTCTCTGTTATCAGCCATTCCCCGTCCTGCTGTCTGTCTATTCTCTCTGTTTCAGCCATTCCCCATCCCGCTGTCAGTCTATTTCTCTCTGTTATCAGCCATTCCCCATCTTGCTGTCCGTCTATTTCTCTTTTATCAGCCATTCTCCTGTCCCGCTGTCAGTCTATTCTCTCTGTTATCAGCCATTCCCCTGTCCTGTGTTCAGTCTGTTTCTCTCTGTTATCAACCATTCCCCTGTCCTGCTGTCAGTCTATTCTCTTTGTTATCAGCCATTCCCCATCCCGCTGTCAGTCTATTTCTCTCTATCAGCCATTCTCCTGTCCTGCTGTCAGTCTATTTCTCTCTTTTATCAGCCAATCCCCGTCCTGCTGTCAGTCTATTCTCTCTGTTATCAGCCATTCCTCTGTCCTGCTGTCAGTCTATTCTCTCTGTTATCAGCCATTCCCCCATCCTGCTGTCAGTCTATTCTCTCTGATATCAGCCATTCCCCCGTCCTGTTGTCAGTCTATATCTCTCTGTTATCAGCCATTCCCCTGTTCTGCTGTCAGTCTATTCTCTCTGTTATCAGCCATTCCCCTGTCCTTCTGGCAGTCTATTTCTCTTTGTTATCAGCCAATCCCGGTCCTGCTGTCTGTCTATTTCTCTCTGTTATCAGCCATTCCCCCTTACTGCTGTCAGTCTATTTCTCTCTGTTTTCAGCCATTCCCCGTCCTGCTGTCAGTCTATTTCTCTCTGTTATCAGCCATTCCCCCGTCCTGCTGTCAGTCTATTTCTCTCTGTTATCAGCCATTCCCCCGTCCTGCTGTCAGTCTATTTCTCTCTGTTATCAGCCATTCCTCTGTCCTGCTGTCAGTCTATTCTCTCTGTTATCAGCCATTCCCCCATCCTGCTGTCAGTCTATTCTCTCTGATATCAGCCATTCCCCCGTCCTGTTGTCAGTCTATATCTCTCTGTTATCAGCCATTCCCCTGTTCTGCTGTCAGTCTATTCTCTCTGTTATCAGCCATTCCCCCGTCCTGCTGTCAGTCTATTTCTCTCTGTTATCAGCCATTCCCCCGTCCTGCTGTCAGTCTATTTCTCTCTGTTATCAGCCATTCCCCTGTCCTGCTGTCAGTCTATTTCTCTCTGTTAACAGCCAATCCCCATCCTGCTGTCAGTCTATTTCTCTCTGTTATCAGCCATTCCCCATCCCGCTGTCAGTCTATTTCTCTCTGTTATCAGCCATTCCCCATCTTACTGTCAGTCTATTTCTTTCTGTTATCAGCCATTCCCCTGTCCTGCTGTCAGTCTTTTTCTCTCTGTTATCAGCCAATCCCCGTCCTGCTGTCAGTTTATTTCTCTCTGTTATCAGCCATTCCCCTGTCCTGCTGTTAGTCTATTTCTCTCTGTTAATAGCCATTCCCCATCCCGCTGTCAGTCTATTTCTCTCTGTTATCAGCCATTCCCCGTCCTGCTGTCAGTCTATTTCTCTCTGTTATCAGCCATTCTCCGTCCTGCTGTCAGGCTATTTATCCCTGTTATCAGCCATTCCCCCGTCATGCTGTCAGTCTATTCTCTCTGTTATCAGCCATTCCCTGTCCTGCTGTCAGTCTATTTCTCTCTGTTATCAGCCATTCCCCGTCCTGCTGTCAGTCTATTTCTCTCTGTTATCAGCCATTCCCTCGTCCTGCTCTCAGTCTATTTCTCTCTGTTATCAGCCATTCCCCGTCCTGCTGTCTGTCTATTCTCTCTGTTATCAGCCATTCCCCATCCCGCTGTCAGTCTATTTTTCTCTGTTATCAGCCATTCCCCATCTTGCTGTCCGTCTATTTCTCTTTTATCAGCCATTCTCCTGTCCTGCTGTCAGTCTATTCTCTCTGTTATCAGCCATTCCCCTGTCCTGTGTTCAGTCTATTTCTCTCTGTTATCAACCATTCCCCTGTCCTGCTGTCAGTCTATTCTCTCTGTTATCAGCCATTCCCCATCCCGCTGTCAGTCTATTTCTCTCTATCAGCCATTCTCCTGTCCTGCTGTCAGTCTATTTCTCTCTTTTATCAGCCAATCCCCGTCCTGCTGTCAGTCTATTCTCTCTGTTATCAGCCATTCCTCTGTCCTGCTGTCAGTCTATTCTCTCTGTTATCAGCCATTCCCCTGTCCTGCTGTCAGTCTATTCACTCTGCTATCAGCCATTCCCCTGTTCTGCTGTCAGTCTATTCTCTCTGTTATCAGCCATTCCCCTGTCCTTCTGGCAGTCTATTTCTCTCTGTTATCAGCCAATCCCGGTCCTGCTGTCAGTCTATTTCTCTCTGTTATCAGCCATTCCCCCTTACTGCTGTCAGTCTATTTCTCTCTGTTTTCAGCCATTCCCCGTCCTGCTGTCAGTCTATTTCTCTCTGTTATCAGCCATTCCCTCGTCCTGCTCTCAGTCTATTTCTCTCTGTTATCAGCCATTCCCCGTCCTGCTGTCTATTCTCTCTGTTATCAGCCATTCCACGTCCTGCTGTCAGTCTATTTCTCTCTGTTATCAGCCATTCCCCATCTTGCTGTCCGTCTATTTCTCTGTTATCAGCCATTCTCCTGTCCTGCTGTCAGTCTATTCTCTCTGTTATCAGCCATTCCCCTGTCCTGTGTTCAGTTTATTTCTCTCTGTTATCAACCATTCCCATGTCCTGCTGTCAGTCTATACTCTCTGTTATCAGCCATTCCCCATCCCGCTGTCAGTCTATTTCTCTCTATCAGCCATTCTCCTGTCCTGCTGTCAGTCTATTTCTCTCTTTTATCAGCCAATCCCCGTCCTGCTGTCAGTCTTTTCTCTCTGTTATCAGCCATTCCCCCGTCCTGTTGTCAGTCTATTTCTCTCTGTTATCAGCCATTCCCCTGTCCTGCTGTCAGTCTATTCTCTCTGTTATCAGCCATTCCCCTGTCCTGCTGTCAGTCTATTCTCTCTGTTATCAGCCATTCCCCTGTTCTGCTGTCAGTCTATTCTCTCTGTTATCAGCCATTCCCCTGTCCTTCTGGCAGTCTATTTCTCTCTGTTATCAGCCAATCCCCTGTCCTTCTGGCAGTCTATTTCTCTCTGTTATCAGCCAATCCCGGTCCTGCTGTCAGTCTATTTCTCTCTGTTATCAGCCATTCCCCATGCCGCTGTCAGTCTATTTCTCTCTGTTATCAGCCATTCCCCCGTCCTGCTGTCAGTCTATTTCTCTCTGTTATCAGCCATTCCCCCGTCCTGCTGTCAGTCTATTTCTCTCTGTTATCAGCCATTCCCCTATTCTGCTGTCAGTCTATTCTCTCTGTTATCAGCCATTCCCCTGTCCTTCTGGCAGTCTATTTCTCTCTGTTATCAGCCAATCCCGGTCCTGCTGTCAGTCTATTTCTCTCTGTTATCAGCCATTCCCCCTTACTGCTGTCAGTCTATTTCTCTCTGTTTTCAGCCATTCCCCGTCCTGCTGTCAGTCTTTTTCTCTCTGCTATCAGCCATTCCCCTGTCCTGCTGTCAGTCTATTTCTCTCTGTTATCAGCCAATCTCGTCCTGCTGTCAGTCTATTTCTCTCTTTTATCAGCCATTCCCCATGCCACTGTCAGTCTATTTCTCTGTTATCAGCCATTCCCCCGTCCTGCTGTCAGTTTATTTCTCTCTGTTATCAGCCATTCCCCCGTCCTGCTGTCAGTCTATTTCTCTCTGTTATCAGCCATTCCCCTGTCCTGCTGTCAGTCTATTTCTCTCTGTTAACAGCCAATCCCCATCCTGCTGTCAGTCTATTTCTCTCTGTTATCAGCCATTCCCCAGTCCTGCTGTCAGTCTATTTCTCTCTGTTATCAGCCATTCCCCATCCCGCTGTCAGTCTATTTCTCTGTTATCAGCCATTCCCCATCCCGCTGTCAGTCTATTTCTCTCTGTTATCAGCCATTCCCCATCTTGCTGTCAGTCTATTTCTCTGTTATCAGCCATTCCCCTGTCCTGCTGTCAGTCTTTTTCTCTCTGTTAACAGCCATTCCCCATCCCGCTGTCAGTCTATTTTTCTCTGTTATCAGCCATTCCCTGTCCTGCTGTCAGTCTATTTCTCTCTCTTATCAGCCATTCCACGTCCTGCTGTCAGTCTATTTCTCTCTGTTATCAGCCATTCTCCTGTCCTGCTGTCAGTCTATTTTTCTCTTTTATCAGCCATTCCCCTGTCCTGTGTTCAGTCTATTTCTCTCTGTTATCAACCATTCCCCTGTCCTGCTGTCAGTCTATTCTCTCTGTTATCAGCCATTCCCCATCCCGCTGTCAGTCTATTTCTCTCTATCAGCCATTCTCCTGTCCTGCTGTCAGTCTATTTCTCTCTTTTATCAGCCAATCCCCGTCCTGCTGTCAGTCTATTCTCTCTGTTATCAGCCATTCCTCTGTCCTACTGTCAGTCTATTCTCTCTGTTATCAGCCATTCCCCCGTCCTGTTGTCAGTCTATTTCTCTCTGTTCTCAGCCATTCCCCTGTCCTGCTGTCAGTCTATCAGTCTATTCTCTCTGTTATCAGCCATTCCCCTGTTCTGCTGTCAGTCTATTCTCTCTGTTATCAGCCATTCCCCTGTCCTTCTGGCAGTCTATTTCTCTCTGTTATCAGCCAATCCCGGTCCTGCTGTCAGTCTCTTTCTCTCTGTTTTCAGCCATTCCCCGTCCTGCTGTCAGTCTATTTCTCTCTGTTTTTAGCCATTCCCCGTCCTGCTGTCAGTCTATTTCTCTCTGTTATCAGCCAATCCCGGTCCTGCTGTCAGTCTATTTCTCTCTGTTTTCAGCCATTACCCTTACTGCTGTCAGTCTATTTCTCTCTGTTTTCAGCCATTCCCCGTCCTGCTGTCAGTCTATTTCTCTCTGTTATCAGCCAATCTCGTCCTGCTGTCAGTCTATTTCTCTCTGTTATCAGCCATTCCCCCGTCATGCTGTCAGTCTATTTCTCTCTGTTATCAGCCATTCCCCCGTCCTGCTGTCAGTCTATTTCTCTCTGTTATCAGCCATTCCCCTATTCTGCTGTCAGTCTATTCTCTCTGTTATCAGCCATTCCCCTGTCCTTCTGGCAGTCTATTTCTCTCTGTTATCAGCCAATCCCGGTCCTGCTGTCAGTCTATTTCTCTCTGTTATCAGCCATTCCCCCTTACTGCTGTCAGTCTATTTCTCTCTGTTTTCAGCCATTCCCCGTCCTGCTGTCAGTCTTTTTCTCTCTGCTATCAGCCATTCCCCTGTCCTGCTGTCAGTCTATTTCTCTCTGTTATCAGCCAATCTCGTCCTGCTGTCAGTCTATTTCTCTCTGTTATCAGCCATTCCCCATGCCGCTGTCAGTCTATTTCTCTCTGTTATCAGCCATTCCCCCATCCTGCTGTCAGTTTATTTCTCTCTGTTATCAGCCATTCCCCCGTCCTGCTGTCAGTCTATTTCTCTCTGTTATCAGCCATTCCCCTGTCCTGCTGTCAGTCTATTTCTCTCTGTTAACAGCCAATCCCCATCCTGCTGTCAGTCTATTTCTCTCTGTTATCAGCCATTCCCCCGTCCTGTTGTCAGTCTATTTCTCTCTATCAGCCATTCCCCATCCTGCTGTCAGTCTATTTCTTTCTGTTATCAGCCATTCCCCTGTCCTGCTGTCAGTCTTTTTCTCTCTGTTATCAGCCGATCCCCGTCCTGCTGTCAGTCTATTGCTCTCTGTTATCAGCCATTTCCCCATCCTGCAGTCAGTCTATTTCTCTCTGTTAACAGCCAATCCCTATCCTGCTGTCAGTTTATTTCTCTCTGTTATCAGCCATTCTCCGTCCTGCTGTCAGGCTATTTATCCCTGTTATCAGCCATTCCCCCGTCATGCTGTCAGTCTATTCTCTCTGTTATCAGCCATTCCCTGTCCTGCTGTCAGTCTATTTCTCTCTGTTATCAGCCATTCCCCATCCCGCTGTCAGTCTATTTCTCTTTTATCAGCCATTCTCCTGTCCTGCTGTCAGTCTATTCTCTCTGTTATCAGCCAATCCCGGTCCTGCTGTCAGTCTATTTCTCTCTGTTATCAACCATTCCCCTGTCCTGCTGTCAGTCTATTCTCTCTGTTATCAGCCATTCCCCATCCCACTGTCAGTCTATTTCTCTCTATCAGCCATTCTCCTGTCCTGCTGTCAGTCTATTTCTCTCTTTTATCAGCCAATCCCCGTCCTGCTGTCAGTCTATTCTCTCTGTTATCAGCCATTCCTCTGTCCTGCTGTCAGTCTATTCTCTCTGTTATCAGCCATTCCCCCATCCTGCTGTCAGTCTATTCTCTCTGTTATCAGCCATTCCCCCGTCCTGTTGTCAGTCTATTTCTCTCTCTTATCAGCCATTCCCCTGTCCTGCTGTCAGTCTATTCTCTCTGCTATCAGCCATTCCCCTGTTCTGCTGTCAGTCTATTCTCTCTGTTATCAGCCATTCCCCTGTCCTTCTGGCAGTCTATTCTCTCTGTTATCAGCCATTCCCCATCCCGCTGTCAGTCTATTTCTCTCTATCAGCCATTCTCCTGTCCTGCTGTCAGTCTATTTCTCTCTTTTATCAGCCAATCCCCGTCCTGCTGTCAGTCTATTCTCTCTGTTATCAGCCATTCCTCTGTCCTACTGTCAGTCTATTCTCTCTGTTATCAGCCATTCCCCCGTCCTGTTGTCAGTCTTTCTCTCTGTTATCAGCCATTCCCCTGTCCTGCTGTCAGTCTATCAGTCTATTCTCTCTGTTATCAGCCATTCCCCTGTTCTGCTGTCAGTCTATTCTCTCTGTTATCAGCCATTCCCCTGTCCTTCTGGCAGTCTATTTCTCTCTGTTATCAGCCAATCCCGGTCCTGCTGTCAGTCTATTTCTCTCTGTTTTCAGCCATTCCCCGTCCTGCTGTCAGTCTATTTCTCTCTGTTTTTAGCCATTCCCCGTCCTGCTGTCAGTCTATTTCTCTCTGTTATCAGCCAATCCCGGTCCTGCTGTCAGTCTATTTCTCTCTGTTTTCAGCCATTACCCTTCCTGCTGTCAGTCTATTTCTCTCTGTTTTCAGCCATTCCCCGTCCTGCTGTCAGTCTATTTCTCTCTGTTATCAGCCAATCTCGTCCTGCTGTCAGTCTATTTCTCTCTGTTATCAGCCATTCCCCATGCCGCTGTCAGTCTATTTCTCTCTGTTATCAGCCATTCCCCCGTCATGCTGTCAGTCTATTTCTCTCTGTTATCAGCCATTCCCCCGTCCTGCTGTCAGTCTATTTCTCTCTGTTATCAGCCATTCCCCTATTCTGCTGTCAGTCTATTCTCTCTGTTATCAGCCATTCCCCTGTCCTTCTGGCAGTCTATTTCTCTCTGTTATCAGCCAATCCCGATCCTGCTGTCAGTCTATTTCTCTCTGTTATCAGCCATTCCCCCTTACTGCTGTCAGTCTATTTCTCTCTGTTTTCAGCCATTCCCCGTCCTGCTGTCAGTCTTTTTCTCTCTGCTATCAGCCATTCCCCTGTCCTGCTGTCAGTCTATTGCTCTCTGTTATCAGCCATTCTTCGTCCTGCTGTCAGTCTATTTCTCTCTGTTATCAGCCATTCCCCGTCCTGCTGTCAGTCTATTTCTCTCTGTTATCAGCCATTCCCCGTCCTGCTGTCAGTCTATTTCTCTCTGTTATCAGCCATTCCCTCGTCCTGCTCTCAGTCTATTTCTCTCTGTTATCAGCCATTCCCCGTCCTGCTGTCTGTCTATTCTCTCTGTTTCAGCCATTCCCCATCCCGCTGTCAGTCTATTTCTCTCTGTTATCAGCCATTCCCCATCTTGCTGTCCGTCTATTTCTCTTTTATCAGCCATTCTCCTGTCCCGCTGTCAGTCTATTCTCTCTGTTATCAGCCATTCCCCTGTCCTGTGTTCAGTCTGTTTCTCTCTGTTATCAACCATTCCCCTGTCCTGCTGTCAGTCTATTCTCTTTGTTATCAGCCATTCCCCATCCCGCTGTCAGTCTATTTCTCTCTATCAGCCATTCTCCTGTCCTGCTGTCAGTCTATTTCTCTCTTTTATCAGCCAATCCCCGTCCTGCTGTCAGTCTATTCTCTCTGTTATCAGCCATTCCTCTGTCCTGCTGTCAGTCTATTCTCTCTGTTATCAGCCATTCCCCCATCCTGCTGTCAGTCTATTCTCTCTGATATCAGCCATTCCCCCGTCCTGTTGTCAGTCTATATCTCTCTGTTATCAGCCATTCCCCTGTTCTGCTGTCAGTCTATTCTCTCTGTTATCAGCCATTCCCCTGTCCTTCTGGCAGTCTATTTCTCTTTGTTATCAGCCAATCCCGGTCCTGCTGTCTGTCTATTTCTCTCTGTTATCAGCCATTCCCCCTTACTGCTGTCAGTCTATTTCTCTCTGTTTTCAGCCATTCCCCGTCCTGCTGTCAGTCTATTTCTCTCTGTTATCAGCCATTCCCACGTCCTGCTGTCAGTCTATTTCTCTCTGTTATCAGCCATTCCCCCGTCCTGCTGTCAGTCTATTTCTCTCTGTTATCAGCCATTCCCCTGTCCTGCTGTCAGTCTATTTCTCTCTGTTAACAGCCAATCCCCATCCTGCTGTCAGTCTATTTCTCTCTGTTATCAGCCATTCCCCCGTCCTGCTGTCAGTCTATTTCTCTCTGTTATCAGCCATTCCCCATCCCGCTGTCAGTCTATTTCTCTGTTATCAGCCATTCCCCATCCCGCTGTCAGTCTATTTCTCTCTGTTATCAGCCATTCCCCATCTTACTGTCAGTCTGTTTCTCTGTTATCAGCCATTCCCCTGTCCTGCTGTCAGTCTATTTCTCTCTGTTAACAGCCATTCCCCATCCCGCTGTCAGTCTATTTCTCTCTGTTATCAGCCATTCCCTGTCCTGCTGTCAGTCTATTTCTCTCTCTTATCAGCCATTCCCCGTCCTGCTGTCAGTCTATTCTCTCTGTTATCAGCCATTCCCCATCCCGCTGTCAGTCTATTTCTCTCTGTTATCAGCCATTCTCCTGTCCTGCTGTCAGTCTATTTTTCTCTTTTATCAGCCATTCCCCCGTCCTGCTGTCAGTCTATTCTCTCTGTTATCAGCCATTCCCCCGTCCTGTTGTCAGTCTATTTCTCTCTATCAGCCATTCCCCATCCTGCTGTCAGTCTATTTCTTTCTGTTATCAGCCATTCCCCTGTCCTGCTGTCAGTCTTTTTCTCTCTGTTATCAGCCAATCCCCGTCCTGCTGTCAGTTTATTTCTCTCTGTTATCAGCCATTCCCCTGTCCTGCTGTTAGTCTATTTCTCTCTGTTAATAGCCATTCCCCATCCCGCTGTCAGTCTATTTCTCTCTGTTATCAGCCATTCCCCGTCCTGCTGTCAGTCTATTTCTCTCTGTTATCAGCCATTCTCCGTCCTGCTGTCAGGCTATTTATCCCTGTTATCAGCCATTCCCCCGTCATGCTGTCAGTCTATTCTCTCTGTTATCAGCCATTCCCTGTCCTGCTGTCAGTCTATTTCTCTCTGTTATCAGCCATTCCCCGTCCTGCTGTCAGTCTATTTCTCTCTGTTATCAGCCATTCCCTCGTCCTGCTCTCAGTCTATTTCTCTCTGTTATCAGCCATTCCCCGTCCTGCTGTCTGTCTATTCTCTCTGTTATCAGCCATTCCCCATCCCGCTGTCAGTCTATTCTCTCTGTTATCAGCCATTCCCCATCTTGCTGTCCGTCTATTTCTCTTTTATCAGCCATTCCCCTGTCCTGTGTTCAGTCTATTTCTCTCTGTTATCAACCATTCCCCTGTCCTGCTGTCAGTCTATTCTCTCTGTTATCAGCCATTCCCCATCCCGCTGTCAGTCTATTTCTCTCTATCAGCCATTCTCCTGTCCTGCTGTCAGTCTATTTCTCTCTTTTATCAGCCAATCCCCGTCCTGCTGTCAGTCTATTCTCTCTGTTATCAGCCATTCCTCTGTCCTGCTGTCAGTCTATTCTCTCTGTTATCAGCCATTCCCCTGTCCTGCTGTCAGTCTATTCACTCTGCTATCAGCCATTCCCCTGTTCTGCTGTCAGTCTATTCTCTCTGTTATCAGCCATTCCCCTGTCCTTCTGGCAGTCTATTTCTCTCTGTTATCAGCCAATCCCGGTCCTGCTGTCAGTCTATTTCTCTCTGTTATCAGCCATTCTCCTGTCCTGCTGTCAGTCTATTCTCTCTGTTATCAGCCATTCCCCTGTCCTGTGTTCAGTTTATTTCTCTCTGTTATCAACCATTCCCATGTCCTGCTGTCAGTCTATACTCTCTGTTATCAGCCATTCCCCATCCCGCTGTCAGTCTATTTCTCTCTATCAGCCATTCTCCTGTCCTGCTGTCAGTCTATTTCTCTCTTTTATCAGCCAATCCCCGTCCTGCTGTCAGTCTTTTCTCTCTGTTATCAGCCATTCCTCTGTCCTGCTGTCAGTCTATTCTCTCTGTTATCAGCCATTCCCCCGTCCTGTTGTCAGTCTATTTCTCTCTGTTATCAGCCATTCCCCTGTCCTGCTGTCAGTCTATTCTCTCTGTTATCAGCCATTCCCCTGTTCTGCTGTCAGTCTATTCTCTCTGTTATCAGCCATTCCCCTGTCCTTCTGGCAGTCTATTTCTCTCTGTTATCAGCCAATCCCGGTCCTGCTGTCAGTCTATTTCTCTCTGTTATCAGCCATTCCCCCTTACTGCTGTCAGTCTATTTCTCTCTGTTTTCAGCCATTCCCTGTCCTGCTGTCAGTCTATTTCTCTCTGTTATCAGCCATTCCCCATGCCGCTGTCAGTCTATTTCTCTCTGTTATCAGCCATTCCCCCGTCCTGCTGTCAGTCTATTTCTCTCTGTTATCAGCCATTCCCCCGTCCTGCTGTCAGTCTATTTCTCTCTGTTATCAGCCATTCCCCTATTCTGCTGTCAGTCTATTCTCTCTGTTATCAGCCATTCCCCTGTCCTTCTGGCAGTCTATTTCTCTCTGTTATCAGCCAATCCCGGTCCTGCTGTCAGTCTATTTCTCTCTGTTATCAGCCATTCCCCCTTACTGCTGTCAGTCTATTTCTCTCTGTTTTCAGCCATTCCCCGTCCTGCTGTCAGTCTTTTTCTCTCTGCTATCAGTCATTCCCCTGTCCTGCTGTCAGTCTATTTCTCTCTGTTATCAGCCAATCTCGTCCTGCTGTCAGTCTATTTCTCTCTGTTATCAGCCATTCCCCATGCCACTGTCAGTCTATTTCTCTGTTATCAGCCATTCCCCCGTCCTGCTGTCAGTTTATTTCTCTCTGTTATCAGCCATTCCCCCGTCCTGCTGTCAGTCTATTTCTCTCTGTTATCAGCCATTCCCCTGTCCTGCTGTCAGTCTATTTCTCTCTGTTAACAGCCAATCCCCATCCTGCTGTCAGTCTATTTCTCTCTGTTATCAGCCATTCCCCAGTCCTGCTGTCAGTCTATTTCTCTCTGTTATCAGCCATTCCCCATCCCGCTGTCAGTCTATTTCTCTATTATCAGCCATTCCCCATCCCGCTGTCAGTCTATTTCTCTCTGTTATCAGCCATTCCCCATCTTGCTGTCAGTCTATTTCTCTGTTATCAGCCATTCCCCTGTCCTGCTGTCAGTCTTTTTCTCTCTGTTAACAGCCATTCCCCATCCCGCTGTCAGTCTATTTTTCTCTGTTATCAGCCATTCCCTGTCCTGCTGTCAGTCTATTTCTCTCTCTTATCAGCCATTCCACGTCCTGCTGTCAGTCTATTTCTCTCTGTTATCAGCCATTCTCCTGTCCTGCTGTCAGTCTATTTTTCTCTTTTATCAGCCATTCCCCTGTCCTGTGTTCAGTCTATTTCTCTCTGTTATCAACCATTCCCCTGTCCTGCTGTCAGTCTATTCTCTCTGTTATCAGCCATTCCCCATCCCGCTGTCAGTCTATTTCTCTCTATCAGCCATTCTCCTGTCCTGCTGTCAGTCTATTTCTCTCTTTTATCAGCCAATCCCCGTCCTGCTGTCAGTCTATTCTCTCTGTTATCAGCCATTCCTCTGTCCTACTGTCAGTCTATTCTCTCTGTTATCAGACATTCCCCCGTCCTGTTGTCAGTCTATTTCTCTCTGTTCTCAGCCATTCCCCTGTCCTGCTGTCAGTCTATCAGTCTATTCTCGCTGTTATCAGCCATTCCCCTGTTCTGCTGTCAGTCTATTCTCTCTGTTATCAGCCATTCCCCTGTCCTTCTGGCAGTCTATTTCTCTCTGTTATCAGCCAATCCCGGTCCTGCTGTCAGTCTATTTCTCTCTGTTTTCAGCCATTCCCCGTCCTGCTGTCAGTCTATTTCTCTCTGTTTTTAGCCATTCCCCGTCCTGCTGTCAGTCTATTTCTCTCTGTTATCAGCCAATCCCGGTCCTGCTGTCAGTCTATTTCTCTCTGTTTTCAGCCATTACCCTTACTGCTGTCAGTCTATTTCTCTCTGTTTTCAGCCATTCCCCGTCCTGCTGTCAGTCTATTTCTCTCTGTTATCAGCCAATCTCGTCCTGCTGTCAGTCTATTTCTCTCTGTTATCAGCCATTCCCCATGCCGCTGTCAGTCTATTTCTCTCTGTTATCAGCCATTCCCCCGTCATGCTGTCAGTCTATTTCTCTCTGTTATCAGCCATTCCCCATCTTGCTGTCAGTCTATTTCTCTGTTATCAGCCATTCCCCTGTCCTGCTGTCAGTCTTTTTCTCTCTGTTAACAGCCATTCCCCATCCCGCTGTCAGTCTATTTTTCTCTGTTATCAGCCATTCCCTGTCCTGCTGTCAGTCTATTTCTCTCTCTTATCAGCCATTCCACGTCCTGCTGTCAGTCTATTTCTCTCTGTTATCAGCCATTCCCCATCCCGCTGTCAGTCTATTTCTCTCTATCAGCCATTCTCCTGTCCTGCTGTCAGTCTATTTCTCTCTTTTATCAGCCAATCCCCGTCCTGCTGTCAGTCTATTCTCTCTGTTATCAGCCATTCCTCTGTCCTACTGTCAGTCTATTCTCTCTGTTATCAGACATTCCCCCGTCCTGTTGTCAGTCTATTTCTCTCTGTTCTCAGCCATTCCCCTGTCCTGCTGTCAGTCTATCAGTCTATTCTCGCTGTTATCAGCCATTCCCCTGTTCTGCTGTCAGTCTATTCTCTCTGTTATCAGCCATTCCCCTGTCCTTCTGGCAGTCTATTTCTCTCTGTTATCAGCCAATCCCGGTCCTGCTGTCAGTCTATTTCTCTCTGTTTTCAGCCATTCCCCGTCCTGCTGTCAGTCTATTTCTCTCTGTTTTTAGCCATTCCCCGTCCTGCTGTCAGTCTATTTCTCTCTGTTATCAGCCAATCCCGGTCCTGCTGTCAGTCTATTTCTCTCTGTTTTCAGCCATTACCCTTACTGCTGTCAGTCTATTTCTCTCTGTTTTCAGCCATTCCCCGTCCTGCTGTCAGTCTATTTCTCTCTGTTATCAGCCAATCTCGTCCTGCTGTCAGTCTATTTCTCTCTGTTATCAGCCATTCCCCATGCCGCTGTCAGTCTATTTCTCTCTGTTATCAGCCATTCCCCCGTCATGCTGTCAGTCTATTTCTCTCTGTTATCAGCCATTCCCCCATCCTGCTGTCAGTCTATTCTCTCTGTTATCAGCCATTCCCCTGTCCTTCTGGCAGTCTATTTCTCTCTGTTATCAGCCAATCCCGGTCCTGCTGTCAGTCTATTTCTCTCTGTTATCAGCCATTCCCCCTTACTGCTGTCAGTCTATTTCTCTCTGTTTTCAGCCATTCCCCGTCCTGCTGTCAGTCTTTTTCTCTCTGCTATCAGCCATTCCCCTGTCCTGCTGTCAGTCTATTTCTCTCTGTTATCAGCCAATCTCGTCCTGCTGTCAGTCTATTTCTCTCTGTTATCAGCCATTCCCCATGCCGCTGTCAGTCTATTTCTCTCTGTTATCAGCCATTCCCCCATCCTGCTGTCAGTTTATCTCTCTCTGTTATCAGCCATTCCCCCGTCCTGCTGTCAGTCTATTTCTCTCTGTTATCAGCCATTCCCCTGTCCTGCTGTCAGTCTATTTCTCTCTGTTAACAGCCAATCCCCATCCTGCTGTCAGTCTATTTCTCTCTGTTATCAGCCATTCCCCCGTCCTGTTGTCAGTCTATTTCTCTCTATCAGCCATTCCCCATCCTGCTGTCAGTCTATTTCTTTCTGTTATCAGCCATTCCCCTGTCCTGCTGTCAGTCTTTTTCTCTCTGTTATCAGCCAATCCCCGTCCTGCTGTCAGTCTATTGCTATCTGTTATCAGCCATTTCCCCGTCCTGCAGTCAGTCTATTTCTCTCTGTTAACAGCCAATCCCTATCCTGCTGTCAGTTTATTTCTCTCTGTTATCAGCCATTCTCCGTCCTGCTGTCAGGCTATTTATCCCTGTTATCAGCCATTCCCCCGTCATGCTGTCAGTCTATTCTCTCTGTTATCAGCCATTCCCTGTCCTGCTGTCAGTCTATTTCTCTCTGTTATCAGCCATTCCCCATCCCGCTGTCAGTCTATTTCTCTTTTATCAGCCATTCTCCTGTCCTGCTGTCAGTCTATTCTCTCTGTTATCAGCCATTCTCCTGTCCTGCTGTCTGTCTATTCTCTCTGTTATCAGCCAATCCCGGTCCTGCTGTCAGTCTATTTCTCTCTGTTATCAACCATTCCCCTGTCCTGCTGTCAGTCTATTCTCTCTGTTATCAGCCATTCCCCATCCCACTGTCAGTCTATTTCTCTCTATCAGCCATTCTCCTGTCCTGCTGTCAGTCTATTTCTCTCTTTTATCAGCCAATCTCCGTCCTGCTGTCAGTCTATTCTCTCTGTTATCAGCCATTCCTCTGTCCTGCTGTCAGTCTATTCTCTCTGTTATCAGCCATTCCCCCATCCTGCTGTCAGTCTATTCTCTCTGTTATCAGCCATTCCCCCGTCCTGTTGTCAGTCTATTTCTCTCTCTTATCAGCCATTCCCCTGTCCTGCTGTCAGTCTATTCTCTCCGCTATCAGCCATTCCCCTGTTCTGCTGTCAGTCTATTCTCTCTGTTATCAGCCATTCCCCTGTCCTTCTGGCAGTCTATTCTCTCTGTTATCAGCCATTCCCCATCCCGCTGTCAGTCTATTTCTCTCTATCAGCCATTCTCCTGTCCTGCTGTCAGTCTATTTCTCTCTTTTATCAGCCAATCCCCGTCCTGCTGTCAGTCTATTCTCTCTGTTATCAGCCATTCCTCTGTCCTACTGTCAGTCTATTCTCTCTGTTATCAGCCATTCCCCCGTCCTGTTGTCAGTCTATTCTCTCTGTTATCAGCCATTCCCCCATCCTGCTGTCAGTCTATTCTCTCTGTTATCAGCCATTCCCCCGTCCTGTTGTCAGTCTATTTCTCTCTCTTATCAGCCATTCCCCTGTCCTGCTGTCAGTCTATTCTCTCTGCTATCAGCCATTCCCCTGTTCTGCTGTCAGTCTATTCTCTCTGTTATCAGCCATTCCCCTGTCCTTCTGGCAGTCTATTTCTCTCTGTTATCAGCCAATCCCGGTCCTGCTGTCAGTCTATTTCTCTCTGTTATCAGCCATTCCCCCTTACTGCTGTCAGTCTATTTCTCTCTGTTATCAGCCATTCCCCTGTCCTGCTGTAAGTCTATTTCTCTCTGTTATCAGCCAATCTCGTCCTGCTGTCAGTCTATTTCTCTCTGTTATCAGCCATTCCCCATGCCGCTGTCAGTCTATTTCTCTCTGTTATCTGCCATTCCCCCGTCCTGCTGTCAGTCTATTTCTCTCTGTTATCAGCCATTACCCCGTCCTGCTGTCAGTCTATTTCTCTCTGTTATCAGCCATTCCCCTGTCCTGCTGTCAGTCTATTTCTCTCTGTTAACAGCCAATCCCCATCCTGCTGTCAGTCTATTTCTCTCTGTTATCAGCCATTCCCCCGTCCTGCTGTCAGTCTATTTCTCTCTGTTATCAGCCATTCCCCATCCCGCTGTCAGTCTATTTCTCTGTTATCAGCCATTCCCCATCCCGCTGTCAGTCTATTTCTCTCTGTTATCAGCCATTCCCCATCTTGCTGTCAGTCTATTTCTCTGTTATCAGCCATTCCCCTGTCCTGCTGTCAGTCTATTTCTCTCTGTTAACAGCCATTCCCCATCCCGCTGTCAGTCTATTTCTCTCTGTTATCAGCCTTTCCCTGTCCTGCTGTCAGTCTATTTCTCTCTCTTATCAGCCATTCCCCGTCCTGCTGTCAGTCTATTTCTCTCTGTTATCAGCCATTCCCCGTCCTGCTGTCTGTCTATTTCTCTCTGTTATCAGCCATTCCCCCGTCCTGCTGTCAGTCTATTTCTCTCTGTTATCAGCCATTCCCTTGTCCTGCTCTCAGTCTATTTCTCTCTGTTATCAGCCATTCCCCATCCCGCTGTCAGTCTATTCTCTCTGTTATCAGCCATTCCCCATTCCGCTGTCAGTCTATTCTCTCTGTTATCAGCCATTCCCCATCCCGCTGTCAGTCTATTTCTCTCTGTTATCAGCCATTCTCCTGTCCTGCTGTCAGTCTATTTTTCTCTTTTATCAGCCATTCCCCCGTCCTGCTGTCAGTCTATTGTCTCTGTTATCAGCCATTCCCCATCCTGCTGTCAGTCTATTTCTATCTGTTATCAGCCATTCCCCTGTCCTGCTGCCAGTCTATTTCTCTCTGTTATCAGCCATTCCCCTGTCCTGCTGTCAGTCTATTGCTCTCTGTTATCAGCCATTCCCCGTCCTGCAGTCAGTCTATTTCTCTCTGTTAACAGCCAATCCCTATCCTGCTGTCAGTCTATTTCTCTCTGTTATCAGCCATTCCCCGTCCTGCTCTCAGTCTATTTCTCTCTGTTATCAGCCATTCCCTGTCCTGCTGTCAGTCTATTTCTCTCTCTTATCAGCCATTCCCCGAACTGCTGTCAGTCTATTTCTCTCTGTTATCAGCCATTCCCCATCCTGCTGTCTGTCTATTTCTCTCTGTTATCAGCCATTCCCTTGTCCTGCTCTCAGTCTATTTCTCTCTGTTATCAGCCATTCCCCATCCCGCTGTCAGTCTATTTTCTCTGTTATCAGCCATTCCCCATCCCGCTGTCAGTCTATTCTCTCTGTTATCAGCCATTCCCCATCCCGCTGTCAGTCTATTTCTCTCTGTTATCAGCCATTCTCCTGTCCTGCTGTCAGTCTATTTTTCTCTTTTATCAGCCATTCCCCCGTCCTGCTGTCAGTCTATTCTCTCTGTTATCAGCCATTCCCCCGTCCTGTTGTCAGTCTATTTCTCTCTATCAGCCATTCCCCATCCTGCTGTCAGTCTATTTCTATCTGTTATCAGCCATTCCCCTGTCCTGCTGCCAGTCTATTTCTCTCTGTTATCAGCCATTCCCCTGTCCTGCTGTCAGTCTATTTCTCTCTGTTATCAGCCAATCCCCGTCCTGCTGTCAGTCTATTGCTCTCTGTTATCAGCCATTTCCCCGTCCTGCTGTCAGTCTATTTCTCTCTGTTAACAGCCAATCCCAATCCTGCTGTCAGTCTATTTCCTTCTGTTATCAGCCATTCCCCCGTCCTGCTGTCAGTTTATTTCTCTCTGTTATCAGCCATTCCCCTGTCCTGCTGTTAGTCTATTTCTCTCTGTTAATAGCCATTCCCCATCCCGCTGTCAGTCTATTTCTCTCTGTTATCAGCCATTCCCTGTCCTGCTGTCAGTCTATTTCTCTCTGTTATCAGCCATTCCCCGTCCTGCTGTCAGTCTATTTCTCTCTGTTATCAGCCATTCCCCGTCCTGCTGTCAGTCTATTTCTCTCTGTTATCAGCCATTCCCCATCTTGCTGTCCGTCTATTTCTCTGTTATCAGCCATTCTCCTGTCCTGCTGTCAGTCTATTCTCTCTGTTATCAGCCATTCCCCTGTCCTGTGTTCAGTCTATTTCTCTCTGTTATCAACCATTCCCCTGTCCTGCTGTCAGTCTATTCTCTCTGTTATCAGCCATTCCCCATCCCGCTGTCAGTCTATTTCTCTCTATCAGCCATTCTCCTGTCCTGCTGTCAGTCTATTTCTCTCTTTTATCAGCCAATCCCCGTCCTGCTGTCAGTCTATTCTCTCTCTTATCAGCCATTCCTCTGTCCTGCTGTCAGTCTATTCTCTCTGTTATCAGCTATTCCCCCATCCTGCTGTCAGTCTATTCTCTCTGTTATCAGCCATTCCCCCGTCCTGTTGTCAGTCTATTTCTCTCTGTTATCAGCCATTCCCCTGTCCTGCTGTCAGTCTATTCTCTCTGTTATCAGCCATTCCCCTGTTCTGCTGTCAGTCTATTCTCTCTGTTATCAGCCATTCCCCTGTCCTTCTGGCAGTCTATTTCTCTCTGTTATCAGCCAATCCCGGTCCTGCTGTCAGTCTATTTCTCTCTGTTATCAGCCATTCCCCCTTACTGCTGTCAGTCTATTTCTCTCTGTTTTCAGCCATTCCCCGTCCTGCTGTCAGTCTATTTCTCTCTGTTATCAGCCAATCTCGTCCTGCTGTCAGTCTATTTCTCTCTGTTATCAGCCATTCCCCATGCCGCTGTCAGTCTATTTCTCTCTGTTATCAGCCATTCCCCGTCCTGCTGTCAGTCTATTTCTCTCTGTTATCAGCCATTCTCCGTCCTGCTGTCAGGCTATTTATCCCTGTTATCAGCCATTCCCCCGTCATGCTGTCAGTCTATTCTCTCTGTTATCAGCCATTCCCTGTCCTGCTGTCAGTCTATTTCTCTCTGTTATCAGCCATTCCCCGTCCTGCTGTCAGTCTATTTCTCTCTGTTATCAGCCATTCCCCATCTTGCTGTCCGTCTATTTCTCTGTTATCAGCCATTCTCCTGTCCTGCTGTCAGTCTATTCTCTCTGTTATCAGCCATTCCCCTGTCCTGTGTTCAGTCTATTTCTCTCTGTTATCAACCATTCCCCTGTCCTGCTGTCAGTCTATTCTCTCTGTTATCAGCCATTCCCCATCCCGCTGTCAGTCTATTTCTCTCTATCAGCCATTCTCCTGTCCTGCTGTCAGTCTATTTCTCTCTGTTATCAGCCATTCCCCTGTCCTGCTGTCAGTCTATTCTCTCTGTTATCAGCCATTCCCCTGTTCTGCTGTCAGTCTATTCTCTCTGTTATCAGCCATTCCCCTGTCCTTCTGGCAGTCTATTTCTCTCTGTTATCAGCCAATCCCGGTCCTGCTGTCAGTCTATTTCTCTCTGTTATCAGCCATTCCCCCTTACTGCTGTCAGTCTATTTCTCTCTCTTTTCAGCCATTCCCCGTCCTGCTGTCAGTCTATTTCTCTCTGTTATCAGCCAATCTCGTCCTGCTGTCAGTCTATTTCTCTCTGTTATCAGCCATTCCCCATGCCGCTGTCAGTCTATTTCTCTCTGTTATCAGCCATTCCCCCGTCCTGCTGTCAGTCTATTTCTCTCTGTTATCAGCCATTCCCCCGTCCTGCTGTCAGTCTATTTCTCTCTGTTGTCAGCCTTTCCCCTATTCTGCTGTCAGTCTATTCTCTCTGTTATCAGCCATTCCCCTGTCCTTCTGGCAGTCTATTTCTCTCTGTTTTCAGCCATTCCCCGTCCTGCTCTCAGTCTATTTCTCTCTGTTATCAGCCATTCCCCTGTACTGCTGTCAGTCTATTTCTCTCTGTTATCAGCCAATCTCGTCCTGCTGTCAGTCTATTTCTCTCTGTTATCAGCCATTCCCCATGCCGCTGTCAGTCTATTTCTCTCTGTTATCAGCCATTCCCCCGTCCTGCTGTCAGTTTATTTCTCTCTGTTATCAGCCATTCCCCCGTCCTGCTGTCAGTCTATTTCTCTCTGTTATCAGCCATTCCCCCGTCCTGTTGTCAGTCTATTTCTCTCTATCAGCCATTCCCCATCCTGCTGTCAGTCTATTTCTTTCTGTTATCAGCCATTCCCCTGTCCTGCTGTCAGTCTTTTTCTCTCTGTTATCAGCCATTCCCCGTCCTGCTGTCAGTCTATTGCTCTCTGTTATCAGCCATTCTCCGTCCTGCTGTCAGTCTATTTCTCTCTGTTATCAGCCATTCCCCGTCCTGCTGTCAGTCTATTTCTCTCTGTTATCAGCCATTCCCCGTCCTGCTGTCAGTCTATTTCTCTCTGTTATCAGCCATTCCCTCGTCCTGCTCTCAGTCTATTTCTCTCTGTTATCAGCCATTCCCCGTCCTGCTGTCTGTCTATTCTCTCTGTTATCAGCCATTCCCCATCCCGCTGTCAGTCTATTTCTCTCTGTTATCAGCCATTCCCCATCTTGCTGTCCGTCTATTTCTCTTTTATCAGCCATTCTCCTGTCCCGCTGTCAGTCTATTCTCTCTGTTATCAGCCATTCCCCTGTCCTGTGTTCAGTCTGTTTCTCTCTGTTATCAACCATTCCCCTGTCCTGCTGTCAGTCTATTCTCTCTGTTATCAGCCATTCCCCATCCCGCTGTCAGTCTATTTCTCTCTATCAGCCATTCTCCTGTCCTGCTGTCAGTCTATTTCTCTCTTTTATCAGCCAATCCCCGTCCTGCTGTCAGTCTATTCTCTCTGTTATCAGCCATTCCTCTGTCCTGCTGTCAGTCTATTCTCTCTGTTATCAGCCATTCCCCCTGTCCTGCTGTCAGTCTATTCTCTCTGATATCAGCCATTCCCCCGTCCTGTTGTCAGTCTATATCTCTCTGTTATCAGCCATTCCCCTGTTCTGCTGTCAGTCTATTCTCTCTGTTATCAGCCATTCCCCTGTCCTTCTGGCAGTCTATTTCTCTTTGTTATCAGCCAATCCCGGTCCTGCTGTCAGTCTATTTCTCTCTGTTATCAGCCATTCCCCCTTACTGCTGTCAGTCTATTTCTCTCTGTTTTCAGCCATTCCCCGTCCTGCTGTCAGTCTATTTCTCTCTGTTATCAGCCATTCCCCCGTCCTGCTGTCAGTCTATTTCTCTCTGTTATCAGCCATTCCCCTGTCCTGTGTTCAGTCTATTTCTCTCTGTTATCAACCATTCCCCTGTCCTGCTGTCAGTCTATTCTCTCTGTTATCAGCCATTCCCCATCCCGCTGTCAGTCTATTTCTCTCTATCAGCCATTCTCCTGTCCTGCTGTCAGTCTATTTCTCTCTTTTATCAGCCAATCCCCGTCCTGCTGTCAGTCTATTCTCTCTCTTATCAGCCATTCCTCTGTCCTGCTGTCAGTCTATTCTCTCTGTTATCAGCTATTCCCCCATCCTGCTGTCAGTCTATTCTCTCTGTTATCAGCCATTCCCCCGTCCTGTTGTCAGTCTATTTCTCTCTGTTATCAGCCATTCCCCTGTCCTGCTGTCAGTCTATTCTCTCTGTTATCAGCCATTCCCCTGTTCTGCTGTCAGTCTATTCTCTCTGTTATCAGCCATTCCCCTGTCCTTCTGGCAGTCTATTTCTCTCTGTTATCAGCCAATCCCGGTCCTGCTGTCAGTCTATTTCTCTCTGTTATCAGCCATTCCCCCTTACTGCTGTCAGTCTATTTCTCTCTGTTTTCAGCCATTCCCCGTCCTGCTGTCAGTCTATTTCTCTCTGTTATCAGCCAATCTCGTCCTGCTGTCAGTCTATTTCTCTCTGTTATCAGCCATTCCCCATGCCGCTGTCAGTCTATTTCTCTCTGTTATCAGCCATTCCCCGTCCTGCTGTCAGTCTATTTCTCTCTGTTATCAGCCATTCTCCGTCCTGCTGTCAGGCTATTTATCCCTGTTATCAGCCATTCCCCCGTCATGCTGTCAGTCTATTCTCTCTGTTATCAGCCATTCCCTGTCCTGCTGTCAGTCTATTTCTCTCTGTTATCAGCCATTCCCCGTCCTGCTGTCAGTCTATTTCTCTCTGTTATCAGCCATTCCCCATCTTGCTGTCCGTCTATTTCTCTGTTATCAGCCATTCTCCTGTCCTGCTGTCAGTCTATTCTCTCTGTTATCAGCCATTCCCCTGTCCTGTGTTCAGTCTATTTCTCTCTGTTATCAACCATTCCCCTGTCCTGCTGTCAGTCTATTCTCTCTGTTATCAGCCATTCCCCATCCCGCTGTCAGTCTATTTCTCTCTATCAGCCATTCTCCTGTCCTGCTGTCAGTCTATTTCTCTCTTTTATCAGCCAATCCCCGTCCTGCTGTCAGTCTATTCTCTCTGTTATCAGCCATTCCTCTGTCCTGCTGTCAGTCTATTCTCTCTGTTATCAGCCATTCCCCCATCCTGCTGTCAGTCTATTCTCTCTGTTATCAGCCATTCCCCCGTCCTGTTGTCAGTCTATTTCTCTCTGTTATCAGCCATTCCCCTGTCCTGCTGTCAGTCTATTCTCTCTGTTATCAGCCATTCCCCTGTTCTGCTGTCAGTCTATTCTCTCTGTTATCAGCCATTCCCCTGTCCTTCTGGCAGTCTATTTCTCTCTGTTATCAGCCAATCCCGGTCCTGCTGTCAGTCTATTTCTCTCTGTTATCAGCCATTCCCCCTTACTGCTGTCAGTCTATTTCTCTCTGTTATCAGCCAATCTCGTCCTGCTGTCAGTCTATTTCTCTCTGTTATCAGCCATTCCCCATGCCGCTGTCAGTCTATTTCTCTCTGTTATCAGCCATTCCCCCGTCCTGCTGTCAGTCTATTTCTCTCTGTTATCAGCCATTCCCCCGTCCTGCTGTCAGTCTATTTCTCTCTGTTGTCAGCCATTCCCCTATTCTGCTGTCAGTCTATTCTCTCTGTTATCAGCCATTCCCCTGTCCTTCTGGCAGTCTATTTCTCTCTGTTATCAGCCAATCCCGGTCCTGCTGTCAGTCTATTTCTCTCTGTTTTCAGCCATTCCCCGTCCTGCTGTCAGTCTATTTCTCTCTGTTATCAGCCATTCCCCTGTACTGCTGTCAGTCTATTTCTCTCTGTTATCAGCCAATCTCGTCCTGCTGTCAGTCTATTTCTCTCTGTTATCAGCCATTCCCCCGTCCTGCTGTCAGTTTATTTCTCTCTGTTATCAGCCATTCCCCCGTCCTGCTGTCAGTCTATTTCTCTCTGTTATCAGCCATTCCCCCGTCCTGTTGTCAGTCTATTTCTCTCTATCAGCCATTCCCCATCCTGCTGTCAGTCTATTTCTTTCTGTTATCAGCCATTCCCCTGTCCTGCTGTCAGTCTTTTTCTCTCTGTTATCAGCCATTCCCCGTCCTGCTGTCAGTCTATTGCTCTCTGTTATCAGCCATTCTCCGTCCTGCTGTCAGTCTATTTCTCTCTGTTATCAGCCATTCCCCGTCCTGCTGTCAGTCTATTTCTCTCTGTTATCAGCCATTCCCCGTCCTGCTGTCAGTCTATTTCTCTCTGTTATCAGCCATTCCCTCGTCCTGCTCTCAGTCTATTTCTCTCTGTTATCAGCCATTCCCCGTCCTGCTGTCAGTCTATTCTCTCTGTTATCAGCCATTCCCCATCCCGCTGTCAGTCTATTCTCTCTGTTATCAGCCATTCCCCATCCCGCTGTCAGTCTATTTCTCTCTGTTATCAGCCATTCCCCATCTTGCTGTCCGTCTATTTCTCTTTTATCAGCCATTCTCCTGTCCCGCTGTCAGTCTATTCTCTCTGTTATCAGCCATTCCCCTGTCCTGTGTTCAGTCTGTTTCTCTCTGTTATCAACCATTCCCCTGTCCTGCTGTCAGTCTATTCTCTCTGTTATCAGCCATTCCCCATCCCGCTGTCAGTCTATTTCTCTCTATCAGCCATTCTCCTGTCCTGCTGTCAGTCTATTTCTCTCTTTTATCAGCCAATCCCCGTCCTGCTGTCAGTCTATTCTCTCTGTTATCAGCCATTCCTCTGTCCTGCTGTCAGTCTATTCTCTCTGTTATCAGCCATTCCCCCATCCTGCTGTCAGTCTATTCTCTCTGATATCAGCCATTCCCCCGTCCTGTTGTCAGTCTATATCTCTCTGTTATCAGCCATTCCCCTGTTCTGCTGTCAGTCTATTCTCTCTGTTATCAGCCAGTCCCCTGTCCTTCTGGCAGTCTATTTCTCTTTGTTATCAGCCAATCCCGGTCCTGCTG